>NW_022436976.1:19688246-20126506 GCF_009761245.1 Sapajus apella | reverse complement strand
CAACCTCCGCCTCCTGGGTTCAGGCAATTCTCCTGCCTCAGCCTCCTGAGTAGCTGGGATTACAGGCATGTGCCACGACGCCCAGCTGATTTTTTTTGTATTTTTAGTAGAGACGGGGTTTCACCATGTTGACCAGGATGGTCTCGATCTCTTGACCTCGTGATCCACCCGCCTCGGCCTCCCAAAGTGCTGGGATTACAGGCGTGAGCCACCGCGCCCGGCTGGATGTTTTTTTCTATTGAGGCTGGAACTGTATCTTTTTTTCTTTTTCTGAGACAGAGTCTGGTTCTGTTGCCAAGCTGGAGTGCAGTGGTGTGATCTTGGCTGACTGCAACTCCTGTTTTCCGGTTTCAAGCAATTTTCCTGCCTCAGCCTCCCGAGTAGCTGGGACTACAGGCACACACCGCTATGCCTGGCTATTTTTTGGGGTTTTTTTTGGTATTTTTATTTGAGACGAGGGTTTCACCATGTTGGCCAGGATGGTCTCGACCTCTTGACCTCGTGATCCACCCGCCTCGGCCCCCCAAAGTGCTGGGATTACAGGTGTGAGCCACCGCGCCCGGCACTGCAGCTGTATCTTTTTTGGCCTGTAGTGCTAGGCTCTCGCGGATTTAGTCAGGCTGTTGGGTGGGTGGTCCTTCCCTGGAGTTTGTTTGCAGGTGAGATTGGCCCCGCCTTCCCAATGGCGTCTCTCCCAGAGCGCCAGCTTCCTGGTTGGGGTCAAGCTGGTGTATTTGCTGCCAAGCTCTCTAGCAAGGGCTTCCGTTTGAGCTCTGTGGAGGTGCGGCCTACCAGGCCTTATGGTCTGTTTCTCTGTTTTCAACTCTGCCTCCCTCCGTGGGAAAGTCCATCCCGCTGGCGTTAGTCCAAACTCCCGCCCAGGTCCCTGAGACAACTTGCTGTGCCCGACTGGCCGCTGCTCAGATTTGCATCAGCTATCCACAGCGCTCCACCGTCTGGCAGGGCCCTCGTGGACCATGAGTTGCAGGAGGGATGAGGTAAGCACAGGATCCGAAACGGAGTGCCGAGGGGGTTAAGTCCACTGACACTCAGAGCTGGCTGCACGTTTCAGGTGGCGCCGTGCTCCGTCCCCCTCCACCCGCCTTGATTTGCACTTCTGGATGGCTCACGCCCTGCGGCTCCTTCCCCGGGCCTAAATTCAGCGCCCTATCTGTCCCACAGAAACGAACCCGGCACCTCGTTTGGAATTGTGAAGTCCTCTAGCCCTCTTGAGTCTCATTTGCTGGGAGCTGCCTTCGAGTACTGGCTTCTCTGGGCCATGTTGGCGCGCCCCCCTCCTTATTTTTATTTTTTGATTTAAAAAATTTTAAAAAGTTTTAAAAAATTATTTTTATTTTTTTTGAGATGGGGTCCTGCTTTGTCACTCAAGTGATGTGATCGTGGTTCACTGAACTTTTGATTTCCTGGGCTCAAGCAATCCTCTCGCTGCAGCCTTCTGAGTAGCTGGGAGTATAGGCATGCACCACCATGCCTGGCTAAGTTTTGTATTTTTTGTAGAGACATGATCTCACTATGTTGCCCAGGCTGGTCTCAAACGATCCACCTGCCTTGGCCTCCCAAAGTGTTGGGATTACAGAAGTGAGCCCCTGCGCCTAGCCCACCTCTTGCATTAACTCCAGCGTTTATGGTTATACTGAGAAGGAACAGGCAGGGAGAGACAAGCATATGTCCTCTTGTCAAGAAGGCTTATGCTTTTTAAAAAATTCTAGTTTAAATCCTCAACCACATTATCCATTACTATTATTGAAAATACTAGTTTGGTTGTATTTTCCTGTAATATGTATTTGTTGTGGACACATAGTTAAACCTTAGTTCAAGATATCTTATTTAAATTAGGTTAATTAATATTACTGCAATTGGAGAATTAAATGTCAAATCATGCCGTGTTAGTAGACTCTAAGACAAAAACCTTCCTATGTGACGTTTACTCTAGGGAACATTTTTTTTCAAGTTATCTTAATGCATTCGAAAAATATTATTAGAACTTCTTATTTATTGCCATCTTTGTGGGAAATGTTAAAAAATCCTTTATCCAGTGGACACTTCAGAGAAAGTAAATGACATTATTTGCCTAAGGAACTTGCTGATATTTTGAATGGATTAAGGAGCAGATACCAGGATTCTGTCTTTGGCTCTCCTGGTATACCACAGTGCTGACTCATAGAATTATGGCGTTTTCAGAACTGAAAGTGATCTTAGAGATCACCTATTTCAACCTTATTGTTTTATATTTTAGAAAACTGACACCTTAAAAAGCCGTAAGGCAATCTAAGTTCCCTTCAGTTCAATGATGGGAGGGCTTGTTATTCTGAGTTCTTAGAATTTCCTAGTTTGATATTTTCTTTGAGAAATCAGAATTGTCTTCCTTTGAGAAGGCTTATTAAAAATTTTTGTGAGATGTAATCTCTCAGTACAGCTTTTATAGCAAGAAAGAATACTTCAGTAAGTTGGGAGGACATGTTTTTTTTTTTTTTAAATAAAAAAGCTTGTTTGAAAATCTGAGGAACATATGGATCAATTATCTAGAAAAATGAACATATAATCAAAAGTTTGCATTCAGTATTAAGGATTTATGGATTCCTAGGGAAGACCTCCAGATACTGTTTTGTGTTATACTTAGGCATTAACTGTGGATTGTCTGTTGGGGAAAGGGACTTAGGGAATAATGACTTATTTTATAGTCTGAGTCAGCCTTAAAGGCCTGTGGATGGTGGCAGTTGTCCTGGGCATGGTACATTGGTATGCTGCAGGATTTGTTTCTCTGCAGGTTCTAGAGTGGCAGTAGGTGAGAAGGATGTAGCAGGACCAGCAGGTGTTCAAACAGACTGACTGTGAGAAATACAAACAGGCAACTCAGCCCACAGTGCTTGCTCTCTCCTCCCCCATAACACACACACAGACACACACACACACACACACACACACACACACACACTCTCTCTCTCTCTCTTACATACATATATTAAGATTCCTTAGAAAGATTCTCCATCTGTTTCTTTTACTGTATGGAGAAACAGTGTCCTTTTAAGATAATTCTCTCTTTCTGATAAGGCTGCTCTGGTGGTCATTTAAAACTAATTTCACCTGTATGAAATGTTATGGGCTGAAAAAAGAAAGCTTAAAGGGGCATCTGCTGTATTTACTGGGTAGATTTTTCTGAGGGCAAAAACAAAACCACATCCATGTTTTCCTTATATTAGGGATAAAAATAATTTAAGACCATAGAATGATAATGACTGAATTCAGAGATCAGGAGGCAAGGCCAATATTGAAATTACTTTTAAGAAGGCTGCCTATATATACTTAAAGGAAGTCCCTATATACATCTCTGTGACTAGAACAACTCCCTGGATGAGAAATAAGACTGAATTGTTTTTGCAGTGTTATGGTGTATACCAGAGTGAAAAATTCAGTGCAGAAAAATGTAAGAAGGAAGCCTTCAAAGTCCTGGGCATTGGGTGAGAAAGTGATGCTAGTGGGGGCATGTTTTTGTGCACACTGTCTGGGGCTTCAGTGTGAGGGGTGCGCTGGGGCTGAGGGCCTTGTGGAGGACGGTGGGTGATGGTGATGGAGGTGGAGAGCATTAAACTGTCTGCACTGCAAAAAAAAAAAAAAAAAAAAAAAAAGGGAATGTTACACAAAAAGATAGAATGAGACAGTTTTTTTTCTAGTTAATTATCCTAGAAAGCATTTTGTAGGACTTCTATTTGCAAGGGTACATTTCTGTAACTGAATAAATGAGGACTGGGAATTGGAAGTCCTGAATTCCAGTGCATGGAACCCTCAGGGTACAAAATATGATAATTTATGATAATTTCTAAAGTTATTTTCAGCATTATCATTTGGTGAAACTTCAGATTACTGGATATTGTTTGACAAAACATTTGAGGCATTTTGTGATAGGCCCATGCAATTAAGTATTATCCATAAGAAAGATATCCAGGAAGTTAATATTTGAATTTGAAATCAGTTTAATACCTTGATATGGTCAGAATTTGCAGCAGTAAGAGTAGTCATATTGGGTTAAGACTATCCAGCTGAGTGAGTATAGCACATAGCACAATTTGGGGAACAAACGCTTTACTGACAATGATAATGACAATGTTCATGATGCTAGTATGGATGGCACTAGATTTAATTGGACCGGAGTTATGGCAGATACTGTAGATTGGCTGAACAGCAGCTCATTCCCTTCTTTCTCATCTTCCTCTGCTATACAAGTTGGAGAGCAAAGTATTCAATTTTCCAGCCTCCCTTGAAGGTAGCAATGGCCCCTATGACAAAGATTAGATGAAAGCTTCTGGGGAGCACTTCCCTTTAAGCCTCTTTAAAAAGAAGTCTGTTTCCCCTGTCTCCTACCCCTTCTTTATCCATAGAGCATGGATGATGCTTTGAGATGAGTGGCCATCTTGCAAGCACGGGGAATAAATCCATAGGCTTCGGATGATGCAGCTTGGATCCTTAGTAATATTTTCAAGAAGACATATCAACCCCACACTGCCTACCGCCAGACTTACTATTCCATCAGAAAAATATAAACCCCTTCATTGTTTCTTCCACGATTTGTGAGGTTTTCTGTTACTTCCAGCCAAACACGTTTCCAAATGAATACATAAAATAATTTTTAAGACTTCACATTTTACATTTCTGAAGGATAAAATTAGTTTCTACAGATCTGTGTAATTACTGACCTTGGACTATGACATTTAGGTTACTTTGTACCAATACTTTCATTTTGAAGAAGCTTGGGTGTGAACATTTTGGATAATTTGTATAATTTTCATCTTATTTTTCATTGCATGAGACTTCAAGAGTCTCTGTTTTGCATTGCTTAGAGAATAGTTCAAATTTTATTCAATGGGTGAAATTTATATTAAGAAAACTCTTTTTCTGTGAGTCATACCTCCTACTTAGCTATAATCCTCAGTAAGATAGGGATACAGCTGAAGAATACCAATGAGTCTTGAAAAAATTGTTTTCCACATTTGGATTATAGGCAAAATGTATAGCAAAGTGGGATGCCCTCTTTACCATTTAATGTAAGTTTGTTTCCACCAAATTCCTTCTGACTTCACACTATCACAAACTGAGAAATACTTTAAAAAGAGGAGTTAAAAGGTTAAAGAAGGTTGGCATTTGCAGTAAGTGGATATAAAGATGGAAAATTATTTTGTGCATGTGACAAAGGATCTACGGAATCTCCATTTGGATTTGACTGCTTAAGTGCAGGGAATTAATTTTTGATTTAAGCTATGTGTTAAGAGAAAAGATTCAATTGGGATACACTGATAATATTTTATCAGTTAAGATTGCATTCATTTGTAGGTAACCAATAATTTGACATACAATGCTACAACCAGCAAGAAGTTGTTTTTTTGTTTTTTGTTTTTTTTTTTTTTTTTTTTACACAACATAAAGTGTCAGGAGGAAGATAGTTCTTAATAACTAAAGAAACTATGAAGGAATTGGGCTCCTTCTTGCTTTTGACTCCACTATAATTAGTGTATGTCTTTTATTCTCCTGGTGAAAAGACAGTAAAGCTCCCAGGCACAACATCTGTACCACAGGCAAGTAGAGGGTGCCAGGTACAAGGCACACAGCAACTGAGTCAGTCCTTTTTAATAAGGAAAATATTAGCTTCCTGGGAAGTTGCATCTGGCAGACTTCTAAAATCTTATTCACCAGAACTATGTCAACAGCCATACCTAAGTACCAGAAAGTATGAGAAATAGTTTATTTCTGTTTTAATTGTTGTTTGGAAAAACTGGCACCTCCCCCAAATGTCAAGGTTCTGTTATATAATATAAAAGGGAGAGTAGATATGGGGTAGGAAACCACTATTGTCATTGCATATGAAAATGTTTTTCAGCTTTTAAAATATTTGTGTTGTTATCATATCATAAATTTGTAATCTGGAGATTTCTTAAACTATGACAGTTTAAAATGGTTATAAATTATTATATGCCTTATTATCTAATGTTTTTAATCAGTTGTCATTGTGACAAGAGAGCTGACTGATATATAAAATTGTGTGATAGTGTTGCTATTAAGCGAATCACATGGAAAAAAGTCATATTTCCTTCTACATTAATAATGTCATATATAAGTGTGAAACGCTGAGAAATCACATATACTATTATGTACTATTTATTTTTAAAATATTATGCTTCTTTTTGGTTTAAATTTATTATTTTGTTGTCCCTGAATTTTTAATGACATGTATTATGATCTAAGAGCAAATATATTTTTTAAAAGAATAAAATAAAATTGGCTGAATCTCAGCATTTCTACTTTGCTATACTCATTCATGATATTGACAAAAATATCCTTCATAATTGAGGATTTATTCTGCAATTGATGTAGGCACTCTACTTAGAAGCTGTTTATCCACATCAAGGATAATGGATTTCTTTTTCTAGTTAATTTTTTTCCTATTAAAATAGGGAGAGGCAACTGTTCTCACCACACATCAGTAGGATATTATAAAGATAATGAAATAATGGATGTGAAGTGCATTATTCTGCTCTAAAAGGTGTTGTATAAATTCTATAAATAGTATTATTAATAGAAATTGTGTGTACAAGATGATGGGTGATCATTTTCAAAAGTGAATATCATAACCAGAAATTTTGAGTGTGGTCCTCAATATAAGTTTTTCAAAGGAGAGCAATATAGCAACACATTCTTAAGTTCTTGTATTGCAATATCACTGGTAAACCTCATTGTGTGGGGAAGATAATGTATATAAAGAGCTTCAAAGCCAGGCAATTTCTTGAATAATGCAACATAGTAATAGATTTTGCCCAGATATAAAAAAGTCCTTTGGGTCTTTTAAATGGTTCGTGAGATGGGAAAACTCTGATTAAAATGTACGATTCCAATGCTGGAAATAGAATCTTAAATGTAGAACGGAACTTCCAATGCCATATCTCAGAAACAGTGAGGTTCTGGTTGACTCAAAAATTTTCAATAAGGGCTTTTGTAATATTGCCAGTTAAGGTTTTTGTCAGCCCTTTGGACACCAGCTTCTATTTCTTAAAAAACAATTTTAAATAAGTTGTTCCTTATTTCTAACCTAAACGTCATTCTTTCTGTGTGCTGGTCACATAGAAAGAATGTTGACAATGCTTGACTTTGAGCCAGGGAGCAAGGCTTGTGTCTCAGTTTTGTCACTAACTTAGTTGTGTAACTGGGAAAATTATTCAACTGCTTTGTGTAAAGAAACAGGCTTTAAACTACATCCTTTTTCTCTTTAGGCTTTTTAGGCATGAGATGCTTAGGGAACTTGTCCAATCGAGGTTGTATGGAAAAGTTACACCTCCATGGGAAAAATACTGGGTCTCTTTCACATCAAATTTATGGTGATGAGTGTTTAGCCATGAAATTGTCACATGAAAAGTAATCTGGAAATAGGTACAAAGAAGGAAGCTTTGCTTTTCTCTGTGCTTTATTCTCTTGCTTGATTCGTTGAAGATAAATGCTTAGGTGTGAGCTTCCAGGTGGTATATGCTAAAGAAACAGTAGCTAAGATGGAACAAAGGTGGTCAGTTAAGGAGAGCATGTCCTACTTTTTAAATCAGATTGTCAAGATTATGTTATGTCTTTTTGCTGTACCCCAAGTCATTACAAAGCCTTGTTTAATTGTCTTGGCTGTCTTATGAAAATTAAGAGGGATGATAAATTCAGGCAGGTGCTTTGGACAGGAAGAAGCGCCCCTTCACTTAAACCATATTGTGGTAGTAGCAGTACCAGCAATAATTAGAGAGTAGGAATTCTTAAGAGAAGACTGGGGAGAGTAGGGGAATTAAGGCTGCCAAACACAACTAGAGGTCCAGCTGTCATTTTTCAAATGGATACTTTTCTTCCACTGTGCATGACAGAAATATATTTCTTGGTCATGTAATGATACTGAGCTATTCCAGGTGGGCTGGGAGGAGGAAGTGGGACCTCTGACCTGCTGTTTCAGATGAGTGGCGTTGTGGCTGCTCTGCTTCTTGGAGTCACCCAGGGACCTTAGAATAGAGGCACTTCTTTTTAAAAATTCCTTAATTAATAGACTTTATTAACTTTAATTGATATACAAAATGTGTACATATTTAAGGGGCACATCTCTTTTCTTTTTTTTGAGGGCGTGCTGGATGGAGTCTCACTCTGTCTCCAAGGCTGGAGTGCAGTGTGATTTCGACTCACTGCAGCCTCTGCCTTCCAGGTTCAAGTGACTCTCCTGCCTCAGGTTTCTGAATATTTTTAGTAGAGACGAGGTTTCACCATGTTAGCCAGGCTGGTCTCAAACTCCTGCCTCAGGTGATCCACCTGCCTCAGCCTCCCAAACTGTTGGGTTATTACAGGCATGAGCCACCCGCGCCTGGCCAGGGGTACGTCTCTTTTCAGTACATGGATTTCACAGATGTTATGATCAACTCCATTCTGACAGAATGTGATGGAGAAAGAGTGGGCAAATATTATGGTGTAGTCCTAGAAGAGGCACCCATCTCTTACATTTATATATTATTGTTTAAAAATCAGTCTTATGGCCAAACCTAATTGAAAAAGAGACTGGGATATTTTGTCTAAGCTGTGTGTCTGGAGAAAAGAAAACACTTTTTTTTTTTTTTTTTTTTTGGATAGCTGATAGTATCTGCAGTACAATAATTGTGCAGATTTTTATTTTTACCTCTTTACTACATCAGATTCCTTGTTTCCTGATTTCTATACCTTGCCGTTTTTTGGGTTAATTTTTTGTATTGATAGGTGGATCATATCTTCCAATGTCTTCCTAAGGAGGAGTATATGAAAGGTAAAAGTTTGGAAATGTTTTACATCTGGAAATATTTTTCTTCTGTTTTATACCTGTGGATATAGAATTCTAGGAAGTCATTTTACTCAGAATTTTGAAAACATATTTCCATGTCTGTTGGCTGCCATTTTAGCAGTTGAGAAGTTTGATGCTATTTTGAATCTTGATTCTTTAAATGTGAAGTTTTTTTCTCACTTGAAGCTTTTAACATCATCTCATTATCCTTGAAAAATTTGAAATTTCAAGATTATGTACTTGGATGCAGGTCATTTCTAATTTTTTGTTGAGGGGGTACTGAGTGGGTTTTTCTTTCTGGGTACCGTGCTGTTCTTTAGTTCTGGAAGTTTTTCTTCTATTATCAATTTTATTAATTCTAAAGTTAGTTTTCCCCCATTATTTAGCACCTCAGATCAGGATGCACCTTTAATCGATGGTGTCTTATAAAAGCCAGGTGTCAATTGTGATTGGTTCTGTAAAAAGCATTCTACTGACACCTTCTGGTATGACTTTTTAAAAAGTGCTAACATTTAGGAGTCTTATAGTCCATGAAGTAGTCTAGATTATTTCATTTGGTTTTCCGGGTTCTGTTTTTCTAGAATTTCTATTATTTCATAGTGATACATAAAATAATGCTTGTTTTCAATTGTAAGATACATCATTATTTTATGTATGATTAAGAAAAAATATTAGCAATGAAACTGTAAACATTGTTTTCTAATTACTTACAAAATTAATTTTTTTATTGAAAGAACAGTTAGACATAAATATAAAATATAAGACATATTTCTCCCATGTATGCATAACAAAGGAACACACACTAAAATAGCTTAGATGAGTTATTCTAAAAACTTATTCACTTTCAGATTTTTAAATTCACATTCAGAATCCTGAGTCACTAATGTCTTTGTTTATCTATGCAGTCCCACTTTCTGTAGCAGCAGTAGTGCTGGTCCTGAAAAGATGCATAGCAATTATGTTGATTAAGCTTGCTGGGTGATTCCTGCTTTGGGGATGTTGTTAAACATGCTTGATTCCCCACTGATCCTATCTCTTCATTACAGGTATATGATTTCTTGGTGCTAAAGGATGCTCCATTATTGTTTCTTAGATTTCCTCGTGACCAAACTAATACTTATTTTGTAAGTTTTTATGAACATGCAGGTCATGTCAGTTATCTCATTACTGTTGAATGGAGTGCCAGATAGCAATGATAAGATTCTGTCAATTGTAAAACATATCATGATTTCGGGGCTGTAATTGGAAAATATACATAGTATTTAGGATTAATCCTCTAAAAATTTCTTATCTTTTTAAAACAAAATTTCTTTCACATGTTACATATTGTTGTATGTATAGTTACCCTTCTACTGTGTACCTTAATTGCAAGGTAAAGACAAATTTGAATTTTCTTAAAGTGAAACAGAAATGGCAAGAATCCCTGGGGTCCTTTTACCTCTAAAAGCAGCACATCTGCTAGAAAACTCACCTGAGCTTGGAGATGATCAAATCATAAAGAGAACCACATTTGTGATTTAGGGACCCCTTTGCAGGTGCTTCAGGGAATCATGTCTAGAAGCAGTAGGAAACATTTCTCAGCTGTCCCTCTCCATAGAGTCACATATTCATAATCATATTAGGCACATTGTTTTATAACTATATGTTTTCACTCAAAATTGAGTAAAAAAAATGGATTTCTCTCATTGATGTGAATATGATGAAGGGCTGCAGAGTATTCTATTGAATAAGTGTACTATACTTTATTGAATCCATTGTCTAATAATGAATATTCAAATTGCTTTCATTTTTATTATTGAAATTTACCAATGTTTTAATAGGCATCCCAATATAAATGTTTGGAATTGCTAAGGGCTATACACATTTTAAAAGCTTTTTGACATAAGCTTTTCTTCCAGAAAGTGTGTACCAATTTATGGTTTCCCCAGCTGTTGATTGGAGTGCTGGTTTCCTCATATCCCTCTAATTCTTAATTTTGTCAAGTCATTGGTCAATGTGAGGAGAGAAAAATGGTCTCTTGGCTATTTTCAGTTGCTTTTCTTTGATTACTAATGAGCCTGACAAACTTTTCAATGTGATATGGTGTCCCTTTGAGAGAGAAGCAGCTTCCCGAGTAGAGTTGGGGTGAGCAGGGCAGCTGGAATGGCCCCTTGGTTGATATCATGAGAACGTATCTGTCAGGAAAGGAGTAGTTACTGCTTTGGAGTCCTGGAAGGTTGGAGAACTCTGTGATTTAAGCCCTTTAGCCTTCATGGAGATCTTTTTTGTTACCTTTCCAAAGCAACTGGATTGCCTTCCAGGTTCCACAGTTATTGTTACTTTGACCATAGTGTCTGTGTGATACACAGGTTGACACAGAGCATCAACCTCTAGACTGTACTATCCTCATCTAGTCCCAGAGACAGGATGGCCTAGGGGCAATAAATAGGTGAGGTGAAAGTAGGGCTTTGAGTCAGTGGGGATTAAAGAGAGAGTTGGGTCCACCAAGTAGGAAGACAAACACAAATATTTTTGTTTTTGTTTTTTTCAGGCAGAGTCTTGCTCTGATGCCCAGGCTGGAGTGCAGTAGTACAATTCTAGATCACTGTAACCTTGAACTCCTGGGCTCAAGTGAGCCTCCTGCCTCAGCCCTCCAAGTAGCTAGCACTACAGGCAAACATCACCATACCTGGCTAATTAAAAAAAAATTGTAGTCCGGGCACGGTGGCTCATGCCTGTAATCCCAGCACTTTGGAAGGCCGAGGCGGGCAGATCATGAGGTCAGGGCTGAGATCACATTGTGAACTTTGAGCATATGATTGTGAGTTTTAGGAGGGGGATCTTTATTTTAATGGCAGTGAGAGCCCTCTGAAATTTTTGGAATTTTGTTATGGTGGGACCTGACAAGTATCATATTTTAGGAAATTTAATAGCAGTGGAAAGCAATGGAAATGAATGCAGGCAGTACAAAAGGCTCCTACGTGTATCCTGTAGTTGGTAAAGGGTAGAACCTTTTTAGTTATGGTTGATGTGTGTTTAGAGGGACGTAGAATCAGTTGAATGCTTCTAGTACATGATTGTTGTTATTTTCTATTTCTCAGAAAAAGACAACTTGGGAGTAGCTCATTTTTTGGACACATGGATCAGGCTTTTAGAATATGTTTAGGTCGTAACAGAATAATAGAAAGTGGAATTGTTTTTTGAACATGCTATGTGGTGTGTGAGTAGATATTTAGCATTTAAAAATGCAAAACGGGCCAAGCTCGGTGGCTCACACCTGTAATCCCAGCACTTTGGGAAGTCAAGGTGGGTGGATCACTTGTGGTCAGGAGTTTGAGACCAGCCTAGCCAACATTCCTAAACGCTGTCTCCACTAAAAATACAAAAATCAGCTGGGCGAGGTGGCACAGGCCTGTAATCCCAGCTACTTGGGAGGCTGAGGCAGGAGAATCACTTGAACCTTGGAGATGGAGGTTGCAGTGAACCGAGATCACACCACTGCACTCGAGCCTGGGTGACAGAGTCAGACTCCATGTATAAAAAAAAAAAATTGCAAAATGAATTCAGAAAGTGTATCAAAAACAACCTATAGAATTGCCATAAGATCATCAACTTTGCCAAATGGCAGCAGACATACAATTTCAAATGGAAAATACACTCATTAAGCTATTTAGACTAGTGATGTTATGTATGTTATATTTTATATTTTATTTGTATATAGACTCATTTTTCATATTGAAATATTAGCATAAATGAGGAGATCTAAACACTGCCTTCATTTGATTTGGAAATTATCTTAAGCACATGATATAAGATATTTAAAGAGGCTTTAGTATTAATAGCTTGGAACTGGATAGTTTATGGCCATTTTCTTATTTTTGTTGAAATTTATTCTTTTTTTTTTTTGAGACGGAGTTTCGCTCTTGTTACCCAGGCTGGAGTGCAATGGTGCGATCTCGGCTCACCGCAACCTCCGCCTCCTGGGTTCAGGCAATTCTCCTGCCTCAGCCTCCTGAGTAGCTGGGATTACAGGCACGCGCCACCATGCCCAGCTAATTTTTTGTAGTTTTAGTAGAGACGGGGTTTCACCGTGTTGACCAGGATAGTCTCGATCTCTTGACCTTGTGATCCACCCGCCTCGGCCTCCCAAAGTGCTGGGATTACAGGCTTGAGCCACCGCGCCCGGCCTTATTTTTGTTGAAATTTAAACTGTACTTTCTGAAATAGTGTTTGTTATACTTTCAGATATAATCTGTTGACTAGGAAGTCAGTCACTGAATAAGTAATTTTGTTTCTGGTATTACTGCCTGACAAACAGTGATTTTCAGAGATGGTCATAAAAGCAGCATTAATGATCATTTTTAGAGATAGAGTGACAAATATCTTGATAAATCATGCCTTGTGCTTAACTTATGAATAGTTTCTGCCGTGGATCTTTTTGGTGCTCTCAAAATGCAGTTAAATATGTATTTCAAGAATTCAATTTTCATTCTTCCAGTAATTGCAGCCAAGGGCTGCATTCTCTTTCAGCCTAGATAAGGCATAGTGACATTCCTAGGCCAAAAGAAGGATGCATGTTGAAAGCTGGTGGGTGGTGAAAAGGACATGCAGTGTATAGCTTCCCTTTCAAATGCAGAAACAGGGCTTCTCCAAGGTGGAGTGTTGATAAATTATGGGATATTCCAGAAGTCCTTAGTCCACACTTTCTGCTCTAGCAAAGACAATTTTTGCTGTTTATTTCGACCTCGGTACCTTTAAAAAGATTTTTTACCCTCTGGGGGAGGGTAACTAATATTTATTGAGTACTTACCATGTGCCAAGTATCTTAGGAAATGCTTTAAATGCAGTCTCATTTAATTCTTACTATTACCTTGTGATGAAAGCATTGTTATACTCATTTTGAGGATAAAAACACTAACCTCAGTCAGGTAATTTGCCTACGTTCATATAGTGAGGGATGACTTGTTTTATTCTTTCACTAATCCAAAGTCTATACTTTTTTCTAGTGCCTGCTTAAGACTCAGTATGTTGAAACTTTAAAAATATTTATTGAGAGTTTTATTATGTTACAGGCATATAACTTAGATATATTTATTTTCATTTTAAAGATGAGGAAATGGAGAGGTTCAGATTAATACTTTTTTCAACATTACACAGAGCCAGGATTCAAATTTAGGTCCATCTGACTCCAAAGCCTATGCCCTTACCTACCACATTGACTTGTAAGACTTTTTCTTAAAGGCTTATATTTTAAAATTATTATTAATATTTACAATTATTTTCTATTTAATTCTTAAGTATGTAAATGCCATAAATGCTACCATCTTTTCATGCAAATATAGTGAGTTAATGGGAAGGACCAACTACTAAATGCCTTTAGGATTCTGCTAAATGCTCCATCTACATTATGGTTTCTCAAACTCAATGCTATTGACATTTTGGGCCAGATGCTTCCTTGTTTGGGAGAAAGCCTGTCTTGTGCATTGCAGGATGTTTAGCAGTATCCCTGGCCTCTACCAACTAGATGCCAACAGCACTCTCTTTTCCCCCTACTCAGTTGTGACAACCAAAAATGCTTCAGACATTGCTAAATATCTTTTATCAGAGAGGAAATCACCTGAAGTTGAAAACTAATGGTATACATTACGTCATCTTATCCTTAAAACACCCCATGAGGCTCATATCATTATGATCTCAGTTTTACACAATGAGAATAACTTGTGTAGGGTCATATTGCTGAGAAACAGTATCTTCAGGGCTCAGATTCAAGGCTTACCTATGACTTTGGACTAATTTTTGTTGTATTTCATGGACTATGTCTTGTTTCAAACTTAACTTGAGCATTCTGGAAGGCTTAGCTATGTCAGATTCTCCTTTTTCTTTTGCCCAAGGGCATCTAGAAAAGTACTTAATACTCAGCTGTGCTTTGACAGATGTTCATTAAGCAAATGACACATTTTATGTGGGTCATATTTGAATAAGCATATTTTAAATGAAATGGCACTGAGTGCAGTAATTAAAAATCAGACACATCACAGGTTTGTATCTCATTTCTACCATTTATTTGTTATAGAATTGTGGAAAAAATTTTGACCTATTTGATTTCCTCATTTGTTTGTGACTAATAATCCCTTCTGTGGATATTGTGAGGAGTGAGTTAATATATAAAGTCATCTAGCATAGTACAAGATACAGATGACAAAATTAAGTAAATGGTAACTACTAGTAATACAAAGAATATTAATTATTATAAACTGGTTTGGACTTTATATTATGAGATAATTTACGTATACTTTTTGAAAGGACAATTTAAAAGCTACTGTTTCATTAACATTAAACAAAAATTACATAAAATATAGAACATACAGAAGGTAAATGAGGAAAGTAGGGGGAAAAATTAAAGCTAAACAAACCAAAAAAACCCAGGACCATTAAAGGACAAAATTAACATGTTAAATTACTTAGGTCTTAGTGAAGAATTAAGCTTAGTTCCTTTCGTTTCACTAAATAAGTTTTAACCCTCTTGGTGGTTCAAGGGCTAGGGCTTCTTTTGGCCTTGAGAGCAGATGAATTGACTCATCCCTGACCTCAGCCCTCAGCCTTCTGCTGGTTTGGCATCTCTAGCTTCCTTCCCCGAGGTCTGACCTTTTGCCTCATTTCCTCTGACTCATTTTTGGGTTCTGTTCTTGGCTGTCAGCTTCTGCTGTGAGATATCTTTTCTAAGTTTCTGGGTCCTCTTGTAGGTTAGTTACTCTCTTGTGTTTGCTTTTCTGCTGGTCTGCTTCTTAGGATATGGCACTCCATCCTCTGCCACACCTGGGTTGCATCAGCTACTCAAAGGCAGCATTTCTCACCTTCAGCTGCTCCCCCTGGTCCTGGAACAACTTGGACAAATCCCTTCTAAACATAATTGGCCATAATCATGTAGGTTTTAACTATAGGTTGATGGCATTAAATTCCCAAGACAGTGAAATGCCAGGGTGCAAATTTATTGTTTTTAGACACTGAAGGGCCTTTCTGTGTTTTAAATGCCCCTCAATGTTTTTTTTTCATCCATTGGCACATTTCGGAATGTTAATATTTGTAGTAAACACTGAACTACATAGATAATGCTATTTGTGGTTCTAGGAATTACATGGCTATCTTAGGGACTTGAGGGGATGGCTGTCTCAGCCTCCTATGTGATATTATGCATAGGTATACGCTGGTTGAGAAGCTCTATTCAAAAGTCTTCATGAAAACACAAATAGATAGCACTGGGTAGGATTTGGGAGAGAGTATAACACCTTAAACAATTATTCTCTAGCTTCTTTATTTCTATTCATCTATCAACAGCTTTCTAAAAGTCCTAGCCAGCCTTGGAAAAGTTGCCCCAATAACGAAGATAAGGACACGAAAGTTTCTGTAGGGGCTGGAGAGGGAATACCTAAATCTATTCTAAGATATGTTGGGAGATGTCAGAACTGGAACAAGATTGGGAACAGGCAGAGGGAGTTAGGAGGCTACTGAGGGAGTTCAGGAGTGAGGCACTGAGGGTTTGTTCTATTAGCTACTCACCTGAAAAGGAATGAGTCACTTGTTTAGATTCATACAGAAAATGTTTAGGCATATATTGTGGGTTGGTTGTTAGATACACATTTAATACTTTGTCAAATGAATGCCAGTTAACTAATTGTGGGAGGCCACTATAATTACCATTTAGAGGTGAGAGGTATAGGGAGGGAGAAAGAAGTCAACAATAATATGCAAGTTACTATTTTAATTAATTGGGGGAATTGAGTTGCCATTTACTAAAGAAAGAGTAAGAAAAACATACAGTTTTGGTGAGGGAGATGGCGTGTTGAGTTTTGAACATGAGAGTTTGAGATATTTTTGCGATATAAAATAATAGCAATCTGAAATTTATTTGGAAGGTGGTCTGGAACTCTCAAGAAAAAGCCAGATCAGAGGAAACAGAGTTTAGCAGTGAACAATGTGGAGATCTATACATTCTCACTGTGGACCCTGGAAATCATATGCAAAATTGTATGAAAAACGTTGTGTGCCAGTGTAGTTTTTCTGAGGAGAGGGTCCTCCATAGTTTCAAAGAATCACTGGTACAGATAGATGAGATGGGTAAATTAAAACCTTAATGACAAATGGGCAGAAATTATGATTTTTAAAGTAAAAGATGGAAATGAATCAAAGATAATTTCAGGGTATTTTTTTCTTTGTCAACAATGAGGTAGGAGAAGAAATTGCTTTGGGAAGCCATGGGGTTAGAAATACTGAATTTGAATTAGGACATAGCTTTGGAAAATAACGTATCCAATAGGTAGGCATTGTGGCAAAAAAAAAAAAAAAAAAAAAGACAGTTGAGAAATCTGGAATATAGATTTGTTTGTCTTCAGTATTATGATGATAAGAGAAGCCTTGAGAGTATGTGAGCTTTAAGCAAATTATTAGAATAAAGAGGGAACAGTGAAGAAGTCCAAGTTTTGAGCTTTGGTTATTACCCGGAGTCGACAGCCAGGTGAACAGAAGGGCTGGGGCACTCTGGGCACTTGACAGAAAATTCAGTTGTGAATTGACTACAGCACATTGCTTGCCAAAGCCTTGCCCGAAGCAGCTGCTGGTTGATGGAAACAGCTCAGGGTATGTATTAGTATTCTCCCTCTAGCTGACTGGACTGTTAATCTTCAAATCCTTTTGCTCCCTCATCCCGATAACAAAATGTATTTAAATCACGCCATCTTATTATATGTATATGTGCTTAGATGCTGTAGAGAATACGTGAAAGCAGAAATTTATGAAGATGAAATACATTGATAAAAGATGAATGTAATATATATATTCTTATAACCAATGGATTATTTTGTGCACCTTCTATGATGCTTCTTTTAAAAGAAACTTTATTGAGATACTGCTTAAGTACAATGAATTAAACTCATTTAAAAGGCTACATTTGGTGACTATTGACAAATGTGTTCAATTATGAAACCACCACAATCAAGATATTTCCATTACTCTTGAAAGTTTCTTGGTGCCTCTTTGCTGTCCATTCCTCTCTCCAACCCATCTCTTGGCACTGATCTGCTTTCTTTCATTGTGAATTACTCTTAGTTGTTAGAATTTTATATAAATAGAATCATGTAGTATCTACCGTTTTTTGTTTCTGTCACTCAATGGATGCTTTTTGTTTTCCCCTCCTCCCCTCCTCCCTTCCTCCCTTCCTCCCTTCCTTCCTTTCTCTCTTTCTCTCTTCTTTCTTTCTTTTTTTTGATGGAGTTTTGCTCTTGTTGCCAGGCTGGAGTGCAATGGCATGATCTTGGCTCACTGAACCTCCGCCTCCCAGGTTCAAGTGATTCTCCTGCCTCAGCCTCCCAAGTAGCTGGGATCACAGGCATATACCACCATGCCCAGCTAATTTTGTATTTTTAGTAGAGATAAGGTTTCTCTATGTTGGTCAGGCTGGTCTCAAACTCCCAATCTCAGGTGATCTGCCCACTTCAGCCTCCCAAAGGGCTGGGATGCTTTTTCTTTTTATTGCTGTATGTAGTAAAATGTCTTTATACATTTACCTGTTGATTGCCATTTAGGTTGTTCCCAGGTGTGAACTATTATAAAAATACCAGCTACAAATATTTTTTGTATCAGTTTTCCCATGGATATATGTTTTTATTTGTCTTGAGTAAATAACTAGTTATGGAAAAGCTTGGTTGTTCTAGATAATTAGAAAGTGCTTGGCTATGCAAAAATTATTGAATTTTCCAGCATAAGTGCATTAATTCATTCTTCATTCAATAGATATTTTAAAGCAAGCATAATGTGTGCTTTAAGAGCCAAATTAAATATTACATCTCTGCTTTTGAAGAAATTTAAGATATATTAATTTGGAAGCCATATATATGATTAAGTTGGTGTTTCAAGTCATGAGAGAACACAATTATTTATCAAATGATAGTTCAATTTGGGAAAAGAAATTGAACACTGTTGGCTCTGTAAGTAACAAAAAATATGACAAAAATTAAAAATTAAACTGAGATTAAATGCAATATGGTATCCTGGATTGGATGCTGGAATGGTAAAAGGCCATTAGTGGAAAAATGGGTGAAGTGTTTATGAAAACTGTGTACTGTCTTTACAACTTTTCAGTAAATTTAAAATGATTTGAAAATAAAAAATTTTATTTTTTAAAAAATGTTCATTGAGAAACCAATTGTACAGTTAGGGGTCTCTGCTCAATAAAATTTGTCCTAAAGCTAAAAAAAAAAATGAGCTAAACATAAACTGAACATTTGATTGTATATGACAAAGATACATTCTTATTAAATATAACTCACTTGTGAGTCAATAATAAAAATTCTAATCTCAAATAGTACTGGGCTAACTATATAAAAGCAATCAGTAAAATGATTTGTACGTTTTGCTGTATAAGGCAGGAACCATATTTACCTGCCTCATGTTTTTACATTAAAGGACTTCAGCTACAGTACCTTGTCCAGTTTCCTCATTTCTCACTCTGTCCTAAGCTAACTGATTTTAGTAATTGGGGAGAAAAAAATAACACCTACTTGGCTGAAGTCTTTATGTATTTTCTCTTTGCCTATAGATGTACCTCAGCTGTTTATATTTCAATTTTAGAAGAATCTTGGAAGGCCCAAGTGTTATCAAAAGCCAAGTATTCTTTTCTAATCAGCCTAAACATTAAGAAAGCTATTTTTTAAAATTGGTGTGATTCCTGTTTGTTTTTAGTGATTATTAATGCACTCTGTGTGTGTGTGTGTGGGTGTGCGTGTGTGTGTGTGCACGCATGTGTGTGTGCAGGTCCGTGCACATGTATGTGTGTTTGTGTGTGACAGAGAAAGAGATTTGGTTTGGGGGTGGGGTATAGAGTACAATTAATTATCTCAACTCCTGACAGCTAATAAGTGCTTGAAGATATAATATATTAATTCTCCATAGTAACCAAATAAATGCAACTTGAAGCAAGGTTGCTGCTACCAAATTGATGATTCATAAAAGGTTTCAGAAGGAAAAATAGCCAGTTTTGAATAATTTGTAGTGAAAGGACCTTTAAACTGTGAGTAGAAATATAAATTGGTACAATTTCCCCAAAAGGCAAGTTGGCAATTTGTATCAGTAACCATAAAATGGTTCGTACTCAGTTTTGATTTTATGACAAAATCTAAGGAAGCAATCACAGATTTCATCACAATAATTTATAAACAAGGATGTTAGTCACAGCACTATTTGTAATGGACAAAAAAGGGAAACAGCCTTATTGTCTAACATGGGGATATTATGCTACTTATTATTAAAGCCACGAAAATTATTTTTTGAAGAGTATTTGTTGACTTGGGAAAATGAATATAATGCAGTATAAATTAGATAAAAGCAAGATACAATACTGTATGTGCGTTTTAATCTGAGTTTTATAAGCAGCTTCTTTCTATGTAATAAGTTTTATAAAAAGCATTTTTATAAAATTACAGTTTTGAAAAATAATTTTGTAACAAAGTCAACAGAAATATATTCATAAAAATGTTTATAAAAAAGTATTATTAAGTGAGGTGGTTCTTGTATTCTGGACTTGTAGCTGAGGTTCAAAACTGTGAACCAAGTTTACTATGTACTGTGCAGAAATGGTTATTTTTGGGGGAGCACAGTGTTTGTGAGGAGTGGGCCCAATGAAAGGGGTGTTATCATAATGCCTGCCTGCCACACAGGAGGCATTTAAAGCCAGTGTGACATTATGAAGCAGAGAAACAAGAGCCAGGAAAATAATCAGAAGAGGGTGACAACCTCTCTCAGTTAAGTTAGGAGAGATTTATTCCTTTTCTCTTCCCTGCCTTTGGTGGAGTTAGCTTTTAAGAGAAAAGAGGCAGTATATAAGGGTGCTTCCTCTTGCATTCAGAAACTTTTTGACAGTGAACACAGTCTAACTTTCATTGGTGGCAGGGTAATGGAAGAACTTTAAATTTAAGGTTGAAGATTGAAATCTTAAAATGAAAGGACTGAGCCTTAAATATCAAAGCAAGATTGTTTTATAATTATAAGTTTACACGTGTATATCAGTGCATACGTGGTTTGCTGATGGGGTCCCAACTCATTGCAGTGTACACATGAAGTGGCTTTTGTTTATTTATTTTTACTGTGGCAGGTCAAACTCTAGTCCTTCCCTTTATTATTGTAACTCTTACTCATGTGTTGACTAGACGGTATATCCAAATTTGCCATTTCGTTTTTATAGGATTGTGTTTATATTTTGTACATCATCAATGAGTGAAAAGAGCTAGAAGAATATACACTAAAAATTGAAGATTAATGATCTTTTAGTCATAGAATTATTTATTTTGTTTGCATCTTTGGACTTTCGTGTATTTTCAAAAACAATTATATATAATTTATAATCTCACAAAATATATTTCAAAAATATCTTCTGTAAAATTATATCTGAAGATGATATTCATTGTGTTACTTGATTTACATATTTTACAAGGATACACACATTACTTTTATTTTTAAAAGATTAACACCTAGGAAAATGTTTCTTCAGATAAACTTGTAAAATTTCTTTTATCAGATAAGAATATAGGTCCTCTTCTGCTCTAGTTATCAAAAAAACAAAGCTAAATTCATTGCTTAACTGTCACTGTAACTGATTTTGCCCTCATCATGTCTAATTTAGAATGCCTCAGCAGCCTTCTAGCTATGTATTCCCTGCTCTAACCTCTTCCACCCTCAACAATGCCTTCCAAGGGATATTTCTAGCCTGCAAATCTGGCTATAGTTATTTCCATGCTTAAAATTCTTCAGTCACTTTCTATGTCACAAAACCAAACTCTGGGCCTGGCACACTAAGCTTTTCCTGCTCAGAACTCTGCCTAAAAGTCTTTTCTTGTATATTGTCCTTTCCCTGTTTGCATTTTATTCTTCAGCCTTATTAAATTACTTGTAATTTTCCTAGAGAGCTGTGATCTTTTCATGCTTTTGCTCTATTTCTCATGTTCTTTCCTTTTCTGTCCTCCTCCTTGCCATTGTCTCTTTTTTTGGAGAAAGCTTTTTCCTTCCCTTTAATGAGCTCCCTTTTACCTGGCAGAGTAATCTGTTCCTTTCTTGTGTTTCCAGCGCCACATGTATAGAACTGTAATTCTTTGTTTTCTTGTTTGTGTTTTCTGCATAAATATTGGGAGATTCTCAAAGGTCAGAACCATGTCTTTCTCAGTTAGCTAAGGGCTTATTATACAATGCATGTTTAATATGTACATATATACGCACACACATATATATACATACATAGATACACACACATATATACATACATAAAATAACTAAACTCTTCAAATACATTGCCTTATAAAATCTCTGCAACAAACATATAAGGCAGATGTTGTTATACAGATGAAGAAATGGAAGCTTAGAGATATTATGTTTATTGTGTTATTATTTGCTTAATACCTGTCTCTTCCACTGGACTCAACAAAGCCAGGGATAGTATTAGTCAAGTATAAGCTAGAATATGCTGCAATAATAAAACACCTCCAAATTTCAGTGGCTTCTTAAAAACCTCAACATAGTTTGTTTTTCACTCATACTGCATGCCTATCGTGAGTGTGGTACTTTTCTGCCACACTTAGATTTTACTTTGGGATCAGTCTGACAAAACAGCTGCTACCTAGAACATTGTCAATTGTCATAGCAGAGGGAAAAGGGATGTGGAATCACATATTGGACTTTTGAACTTCTGCCTGTGTTTCATTGGTCAAAGCAAGCCACATGACCTATCCTAACTACAACAGGATGAGTATATATATAATCCTCCTAGAGGGATGGCACCACAGAGAAAAATGAAATATATGGAAAACAACATAATCTACCATAGATAACCTAACTGTTTTGTTTACCATTGCATATCCGGTACCCTGTTATCTGATTCATTGTAGGGTCTCAGTATATGGTGATTGCATGATTGAATGTCACAGGTTTGTAGGAATGCCAGAACTGTTATTTGATTAGTGTAACTCCAGGGACGAGTCAGAATGACTTTGCTATTTATATAACTTTGTCTCAGATACTTAAAAATATCCCTTCTCTGCTTATTCTCTTGTTTTTGCTCTGCTTTTAATTATTTTCTAAAGAACGTGGAATTAGTTGCTGTGACTGTAAAATAAATTAGAGAAAGAATGACCACAGAGTAGAGTGATTCCACCCATGTATAGCTCCAGAGAAATCATGTTAAGAAAAAAAAATTTCACAAGTAAAAGAATAAGAGACAGTGTCAACAGAGCAAGAGATTGATTAGACAAAAAGACTAAGATTTGGTTGGAAAAGGTCTTTGCTGTTAGACTCTTCAGGGGAGTCATGGGAGCAACTAAGTGAAGGTTTTCAGATTTGATCAAACTTTAAAAGACAGAAGTAATAGCAACAGTATTTATTTTTCAGAGCATTCTAAGACTGAGCTTGGGAATGGGGGTGTGGTTGAGATCTCATATTGAAGATATACAGAGGTTTTCTTTTTGCAGTTCAGATATTCAAGTGGGCTCAATTTCCATTTTCTTAGAAACAGAGAAGAAATCTAAACATGAAGAATGGATTTTGTCTCTGAATAACCACATTAATTTCCTTGAATGAAAAATCAATCTGAACAATTCACTATGGAAAAAAACTTCAAATTCTGTAGGTTAGATAGGTACTTTTTGAAATTCTAATAATCTTATTTTATGGTTAAAGTAAAATATGAAATTATAAGGATTAATTGAAGTATTGTTTTCTCACAAATGAGATTAGATTGTCTGTGGTCAGAAATATGTGTTAGTACAAGAGATTTAATAGGGGTGAGATGAATTTTCTGAAGAGGAATTCTAGAGGCAGAATGTTTTAAGTAAGATGTATCTGGGTCCTTTAAACAATTACTTTACCCCCTTAGATTTAGGTTTTAATTCAGCCTGTAGTCCTTGATAGCAGTGAGTCCATGGGAAAATTAATCCCTTGTGTTCTTCCTTTCTTCATCTATAGAGATGTAGTATTTACCTTGACATTTTGTTTAATAAATAATAATGCATGTGAAATATTGACAATAAATGGTAGCTCCAATGATAGACTATTAGACATAATTACAGTAATAATTATTTACCCATCATCCTTAGCTCCTAGGAAAGAGCAGAAAAAGTGAGATTAGATGGACAGAATTTGATCGACACTAGTTTACTTTTTGACACATTGATATCTCTGCAAGGTAAGTCAGGCTTAACAGTGCTGCATGGTGGTGGGGGCGGCCAGGCCAGGAAAGTATTTTTCCTTAGAGCCTCAGAATTCATATAGCTACTTGGAATCTTAATAAACAATTTTAGTGACTCTGGTCATAATTTATAAAACCTGTGGCTTGCCTGAATCCATTGAGGAGAGATGAGTACAGTGCAGGAAACAGGGCGTCTAATGATGGCTCCAGTCAACCACAGCTTGATCAGGCACAGTGGAATGCAACTCATTCTTCCCCTAGAAAGTTTAAAGTGGTTGTGTCATTTATAAACAGCCAGCCTTTTTTATTCTTGCTTAAGGCTGCAGGAGAGTAATTGCCATAGCAACAGTTATCCCTTCCAATGCTGTTAAGTACAAGGGTGCCCCTTGGTAGAATGATTCAAGATTCAGGAAGTTCTAATTCTGTTATGATTTATTCAATATTTCTTCAATTTTAAATTTATTTAACAAGTTCTTTGCCTTATTTTCCTGGAAAGTCGCATAGATTCTGTATAATAGTTCTCAGGGCTAGAAGCTATCTCCTAAAGAAATCTACTTTTTCCAGTCCTCATCTTCAGATAGATAAAAGTTCTCTATTTTATGAAAACTAAAAAATTAATGGCTTTATCCAGTTACTTGTGTCTTAAATCTGTTTTGTCTATACCTCTTCCTAATCCACTTCTCCTTCCTATTTCTCATTTTAGTTAATGGTACTAATTTCTCTTTCTACAAACAGAAACTCAGAATTGAGTGTCATTTTATACTCGTCCCGCAATCTAAAATTGATCTGCCAATTTTGCCTATTTAGTTCAGTGGTTCTCATTCCTGGCATGCATAAGAATCACCTGTAGAGTCTTTTAAAAATGCCACTCTAAAACTTATCCCTGGATATGTTGGGATATGAATGTCCATCTTGTATATTGTGAAAATTTCAGAGATAATGAAAAGTACAAAATGAAATACAAAAAATAAGGTGTAAATATAAGAAAACAACTGTTCAGGTACAACTTAGCTCAGAAAAACAGAACATTACCAACACAGCTGATGCCTCCTATGTATTGCTGGTCTATCATTTCCTTCTTCCTCTCTTCAATGGTCATTCCTACTCTCAATATTATATTTATTTTTCCCTTAGATTTCCAGATAAGTATGTGTCTTCCTGAGCAGTAGCTGGTTAAATTTTGATTTTTATGTAAATGTCATACAGTGTGTAATCTATGACCTGCCTTTTTATTCTCTATTTTGTTTTGATATTTATTCATGCTGATGCCTGCACCTATGGCTCACTTATTTAGTGTAGTACTCCATTAATGTCTATAGATCAATTAAATCATCCAGTCTCTGATGCACGGAATTAACGGAATTAAGATTGGTTTTGGTTAATTTTTTTTCTTTTTTTGGCCAGGTGCACATATTAACTAGCATCTCTAGGGCATATATCTAGGAGTGAAATTGCTGTCTTCAACTTTACATTTACATTTTCAACTTTGCAAAATGACGCCTTCCCCCCCCCCCCAAAGTGGTTGTGTCAATTTACTCCAACAATCATGTATAAGAATTTGTGGTGCTTCATATCTCTGTCTTGTTATTGCCTGCTATGGTCTGAATGTATGTGTCCCTCCAAAATTTGCATATTGGAACTTAAACCCAAAAGTGGTGATACTAAGAGTTGAAACTTTCTGGAGATAATTAGGCTTTGGGGGCTCTGCCGTCATGAATGGGATTAAGGCCTTATAAAAGGGCTAGAGGGAACTAACTAGGCCCTTTTTCCCTTCTGCTCCTTCTGCCACATGATAACACAGTGTTTGACACCTCTGGAGGACGTGGCAAGCAACAGGCACTATCTTGGAAACAGAGAGAGCCAACTGAACCTGCCAGTGATCTTGGACTTTATCACAGTCTCTAGAACTGTGACAAATTAATTCTCAGTCTGTGATATTTTGTTATAGCAGCAGGAACATACTGAGACACTGCTCAAGTTTATTTTATTTTTTTCCAGCTTCATACTAGAGGATGTAAAATGGTATCACATACTGATTTTAATTTATGTTTTCCTGATAACTAATGAGGCTGAGCCTCTTTTCTTATTTATATCTACCATTCTTCCTCTTCTGAAAAATTCTTATTCTTCTTTCCTGCTGTTAATCTGCATTTAAAAAAATTCTGGAGAGGCCAGTGGCTCATGCCTGTGATCCCAGCATTTTGGGAGGCTGTGGCGAGTAGATCATAAGGTCAGGAGTTTGAGACTAGCCTGGCCAACATGGTGAAACCCTATCTCTACTAAAATTATAAAAATTAGCTGGGTGTGGTGATGTGTACCTGTAATCCCAGCTACTTGGGAGGCTAAGGCAGGAGAATTGCTTGAACCTAGGAGGCAGAGGTTACAGTGCATGGCAACAGAGTGAGACTTCATCTCAAAAAAAAAAAAAAATTCTGAAGAGGTTATTCTGAGGTGCAGCCAAGGGTGAGTGTGACTGTCTTTATGTCTCACTTTTGTCCCTTCCTTATTGTTTCCACTGTGTCTGCATTTGTTCAGGTCCCCACCACCACTACACATCTCATCTGTGTGTAGTACTCTTCTCACTGGTCTCTGAGCATCTAGTCTCCCCACTATCAGTTCATCTGACCAGCTTCTTCCTGGACCCTAGTTCTGACTGATCATCTAACTCCCTTGTTCAAAATATTGGTGACTTCCAATTGCCTGCGAATAACATCTGAACATCATCTTATGTGCCTCTTTGATTAATGCCTACCTACATCTCACACATACACACACACACACACACACACACACACACACACACACACACATATATACACACATATTTATATATACAAATATATACATATATACATCATAAACCAAAAAATTCTCTAGTGTACATATTCGAAAACAATTTCATTTACAGCAAGCCCTTCTTGGTAGTTTCCTTGTGCAATTGTTGCTGAATACAACTTTATTGCTGCCTCCTCAGGTCTGAGTTGGTGTGCGGGCAGTAAGAAGGTCCAGCTTTCTGAAGCCCATTTGAATCAGCCTGTCTAGCGATGTTACAGATCATTAGAATGGTTAATTTGGGGGCGATAATAAAGTTCCATTAAACACAGTCTATCTCTCATAATGATGGCAGAATAATGTGACTGTTTTCTTTCATGAAATCCCCCAGTACCATCTGGATTGGTAGCAGACATGATTAACTGGTGACCCCAAAGCATTTCTTATTCTTTATCCCTTTTACCCCTTGTCCCTTTCCACTAGAATTTGAAAAGCCAGATACATATATGCGACCCTGTTCTGGCCAAATAAACTTAAGGGAAAGATTATTGAGGACTTTCTGAGAAAGATAATTTGCCTCCCAAGGAAAGGGGTATATGAAGAGAGGTCATTGACATTGCCCTTTCCCACCCCACCTTTTTCTTTTGTAGACAGTGTCGTGATGATATCATATCTGGAACTGTAACAGTCATTCTATAACTACAAGAGCAAAAACCTAAAACAATAAGGTGGTGGAACACAAAGATGGAAGGAGACTGGTTCATGATGACCCTGTTTAGCAAAGGAATGAACCCTGGAAAAACTTTCCTCCGTGTATGTGTATAAATAAACAATAAATCCTTTTTTGGTTTACTGCTCTTAGATATTCTATTACTTGAAGCTAGATACATCCTAATTGATAGAGTCACATATTGAAAGAGTCTGCTATCCATAATTATTTCTATAATCGGTTTGAAAACGTCAGTTGGTGCCAGGTGCAGTGGCTCACACCTGTAATCCCAGCATTTTGAGAGGCTGAGGGGAGCAGATCGCTTGAGCTCGGAAGTTCAACACCAGCTTAGGCAACATGGCCAAACCCCATCTCTATAAATAAATAAAATATCTATCTATCTATCTGTCTATCTATCTATCTATCCATCCATCCATCCATCCATCCATCCATCCTCTTGGTGAGTTTTCTGTTGTCTGTCCTGAAATGAGCTTTAAGAGTCTCCTTTAGTTTTCCTTTCTTGAGATTTTTTTTCTTTAAAAACAACGTCTTACTCATTTTCCTTATATACTACATCCTTCTGGTACTGGCTGTGAATACTTTTACAGTGATGGTATTATCATCTTTGTGGCAATCTGAGTCATATTTAAATTTCATCATATTTTGCATCTGGACTAACATAAGATATCCTGTGCTCATCTACATGGAAGACTTGCCTGGTTTACTGAGAAATTGCTAATTTTGTCCCTTTAGGGATTTGTAACAAACTCTTCACCTATAGGATAGTTTTCCTTTCCAAAGTCCACATTTCCTAGGAATTCATGAAACTTATTACTTTGGAAAAGCTGAGTTATGGGAACTAGGTGTATCCACAAATCCTCTTGATATTTCTTGCAAAATGATGTTGGTAGTCAAAGTTGTTATTTTACTGTCCATGCCTCCTAAGTTACTGATCATTGGACTTGAAGTATAGATATTTAATAAATACGGAATTTTTAATTCTAGGGAAGAAGTGGCATATAAGCTGATAATATTCAGGTGGAATATTTAAAAAATTGCTGAGGCTGAATGGGGCCTAGCATGGTAGTAACAAGCCTCTGGGACCATAGCATTTTCTTTTTATTGTATTTTGGGCTCTGGTATACCTGTGCATATCTTGCATCCTCCATCATACAGGATTGTTGCATAGGTATGTACCTGCCAAGGTGGTTTGCTGTCTTCATCCCCCCACCCCCTGCCCCATTGCTTACATCAGGCATCTCTCCCAGTGTTATCCCTCCCCATTCTCCCTGACCCCCCCCGGTTTCCCTCCCCTGCCCTCCTCTCCACCCACACACCTCGCCCAGTGAGTTTTGTTCTCTTCCATGTGCCCAAGTGTTCTCATTGTTCGTCACCCACCTATGAGAGAAAACATGCGGTGTTTGGTTTTCTGTTCTTGTGTCATTTTGCTGAGAATGATGGTTTCTAGATTCATCCATGTCTTTACAAAGGACATGAACTCATTTTTTATGGCTGCTTAGTATTCCATGGTATATATGTGCCACAATTTCTTCGTCCAGTCTGTCACTGATGGGCACTGCTATTGTAAACAGTGCTGCAACAAACATACGTGTGCATGTGTCTTTATAATAGAGTGATTTATAATCCTTTGGGTATATACCCAGTAATGGGATTGCTGGGTCAAATGGAATTTCTATTTCTAGATCCTTGAGGAATTGCCACACTGTCTTCCATAATGGTTGAACTAATTTATACTCTCACCAACATTGTAAAAGTGTTCCTTTTTCTCCACATCCTCTCCAGCATCTGCTGTCTCCAGATTTTTTAATGATCGCCATTCTAACCAGTGTAAGATGGTATCTCAATGTGGTTTTGATTTGCATTTCTCTAATGACCAATGATGATGAGCATTTTTTCATATCTTTGTTGGCCGCATATATGTCTTCTTTTGAAAAGTGTCTGTTCATACCCTTTGCCCACTTTTGAATGGGTTTGTTTGTTTTTTTCTTGTAAATCTGTTTTGGTTCTTTGTAGATTCTGAATATTAGCCCTTTGTCTGATGGGTAGATTTGAAAAATTTTTTCCCATTCTGTTGGTTGCTGGTTCACTCTGATTGTTTCTTTTGCTGTGCAGAAGCTCTTAAGTTTAGTTAGATCCCATTTGTCTATTTTGGCTTTTGTTGCTATTGCTTTTTGTGTTTTAGTCATGAAGTCCTTGCCTGTGCCTATGTCCTGGATGGTGTTGCCTAGGTTTTCTTCTAGGGTTTTTATGGTGTTAGTTCTTATGTTTAAATCATTAATCTATCTGGAGTTAATTTTTGTATAAGGTGTAAGTAAGGGGTCCAGTTTCATCTTTCTGCACATGGTTAGCCAGTTTTCCCAACGCCATTTATTAAACAGGGAATCCTTTCCCCATTGCTTGTTTTCATCAGGTTTGTCAAAGATTGGATGGTTGTAGGTGTATGGCATTGTTTTCAAGGCCTCTGTTCTGTTCCATTGGTCTATATCTCTGTTTTGGTACCAATACCATGCCGTTTTGATTACTGTAGACTTGTGGTATAATTTGAAGTCAGGTGTTTAATAATCGAGGGCTTCATACCTTTTACAGACTTTTTCCTCCTGGGGTCCCACCACAGTTACTTTGACGGTCCAACCAGTGTAACTCAGAGTTACTTTGAGGGAAGATCCAGAGTGACTCCTAAGAAAGCTGCGCTCGTTCTTTATAGTGCTAGCTGAAGGAAGGAATAGTACCTACTCTGAGATTACCCAGACCCATCTCCCTAATCTTCATTTGGACAAATGTCTTAATAGGCAGGAGGAAGAGTAACTAAAACTGTAGCCTCAGAGAACTGGTACAAACGCACTACATCTTGGGGGGAGAAAACAGGAAAAATAAAAAAGCCCTACTCTGGGGAAGGGGCAGGAATGTAGCTTTGGTCCAACAATACTTCTGGAGTCGATAAGAAGGAACACTTAGGAAAAAAACACCCATCAGACAAAGGGCTAATATTCAGAATCTACAAAGAACCAAAACAGATTTACAAGAAAAAAACAAACAAACCCATTATGCCCCTATTATGACGCAGGTTCACAATGTCTGATTAAGAATGAGGCTGAATCAGAATATTAGATACTTTCCATACCCTTTAGCCCTACCCCACCGTGTGCATCAAATAAAAATAATAGTGACATACAACTGGGAAAGCTCCAGCAGGGAGTTTCTTTCTTAAAAGAGGTGCAAAGGGATAGCCCGAAGCAAAGAAGAAAGACTTCTGAAAATTTACTGCATGCATTAAGCACAAGTTATCACTAGAGAAATTTAAATTCTGAAATTGACTGAGTGTAATCATAGCAACTGCAACCATCAAACACAGCCCAACACCTGGTTAGATTAACGCAAAGCATACTCTAATGCCAAACCAGTCAAAGATGCTATAAGAAAAATAAACTCCAGATGAGTATCTCCCAGGAACATAAACATAAGATTCCTCAATAAAATCTTAGTAAATCAAATTCAGCAGTATGTAAGTGTGAGACTCATTCCATTGTTGAATATCTAGAGCTAAATGAAAGCAAAAATGTCTTCATTAATTCGTTCAGCTATTTTTAAAAATTAGGCACACATTTATTCAATATTTGCTATGTGTTAGATCATATATCAGGCTCTGGGGTATCACCTAAATAATGACAGGAAGAAGAATATCTGTTGTGACTCTCAGAGAAAGAGATCAGTCATAACCATTGGTGAATTTCTTTTGGGAGACACAAAAATGACAAGATGTAGGCATGCCATCTTCTTGAGATTCCACGATATTGCTGTGAGTTTGCTGTTGCTTATGAAATATCTGGACTCCTAACATTAGGTGTAAGATTGAAAGAAATAATCACAATGTCTAGATAAATTCTTACAAAGATTCTGAGGTAGGAGGTAAAACTTAAGGTTTTGGAAGGACATAGAAACACATTCAGTGTTTCCACTGCAGGATGAAACTTTAGAAGAGAGATCTGGAAGTTGAACAGCTGCTGTCTGTAAACTTAAATAAAGACTGAAATAGCTTTTGGCTAAAGATAAAAAAACATGATATGCCTACAAGAAATGTATTTAATTGGCATCTAGGTAACTTGGTCATGAGTGATTTAAATTAAATGTGGAAAGGAAGGGAGGATTTGGTCCAGATAAACATATGACTTTAATTTCTTTGTGGTGAGCACAGAGCAGGAAGGCAAGACTAAGTTCTTGTGGGATCCAGTGAACTACTGTGGCACTCAGTGATTCAGTTCCTAAGAAAACAATTAGGAAAAGGCTCAGGAATGCTAGCGGTAATTCAGATACCAATTCAAATATCATAGGAAATATGCAAAGTACATTGAGATTGTAACTTGGGAAAGAATAATTGGTCTTATATGTATGACCGAGTCCTGGTAGGATAGAAGTCAGCTTCAGAAATGGTGGAGAGATATGTCTTCTGACAAATTCAATCAGTGGTTTGACAAACTGATATGTCTTTGACAAATTCAATCAGCTTCAGCAATGTTGGAGAGATATGTCTTCTGACAAATTCAAACAGGAAATAAAGAGTGATGGTAGTGAATGTCAGAATTTCATGTCGAATTTTAAAAGATCTAATTGAGTATGTTGCTCATTAAAGTTATTAGGTAGGTATAAATAGTGTAGCCAAATGATTAGAAGATTGTAATAGACATTAGTGCTGCTCAATAATATTTTGAATTTTACTCCTGAGCCCAGGGAATATAGCCCTTCTCAACCTCTTTTAAAATTAATGTGACTTTCTATGATGAATGAAAGTGAGCAAAGTGACGAGTGTTATCAGGATTTGGAGCACATTTGCATGAGTGAGAAATACACTCTTGCTATATTAAACCATTTAGATTTAAGGATAATTTGTTACTGTTGCATAATCTAGCCCATCTTCATTGATACAAAGATTATGTGATTCTAAAAATTTATAGGTTAGTGGCAATATATGATAGATGATTACAGAAGTGGGTTTCAATCAACTTTTAACTATAAAAATGTTTTCTCAAGCACAAACTTACAGAGATTCCCAGTATATAAAGAGATAAATCATGCAACTGCTTTGTTAGAAGCACAAGCTAGAATGGCAAGCCAGCCTTTCCAGTTCTCCCCGCACCAACTTTAAGGCCTCTGAGGTCGTTGGGGCCAATTTGTAGAAACTCTAAAGCGTAAGAAAGCACAGTTGAAAAACCACAGCCATAGCAAGATAGATTTTTAACTCAATAAAAGGAAGTACTTTCAGTCAGAAATGTTCAAAGATAGAATTGGCTACTAAAGTAGCGAGCTGCCGTCACAGGAAGTGTTAAAGCACCGATTGGTTATACTAGGCAGATGTAGTGGTAGAAGGTACTCTGTCATTGCCCGGCCACTTCTAGCCTCAGAGGTTTTGATTCTTAGGCTTCTTCCAACCTCTGCTATTATTCTTTATCCTCTCTCTGCCTTATTTTTCTTCGTTAAAATTATCACTTGTTTATATTATGTAAAAATTTATCTGTCTATCAGTGTACTGAACCAATTATTAAATTTTCAGAATTTTTTTGAGTCAGTTATTAAGCAGATTGTTGAAAATTAAATTATTCCAACTTACAAATAAATTATATTAAAAACTAGGAAATAACAACACTCAAAATGCATCACTTTCTAATTACTTTGCTACATTTTGCTATTACCTATGCTCTTGAGCTTATTTACATCTATCGTTTATGTATGGTGGAAACATATAATGATGTGCTATATAATGGTGTGCAATGACACTGAGTTTCTCTAAGCAAGGTTTTTTTTTTTTTTTTTTTTTTTTGAGATGGAGTCTCATTCTGTCACCCAGCTGAGGTGCAGTGCTGTGATCTCAGCTCACTGCAACCTCTGCCTCCCGGGTTCAAACAATTCTCCTGCCTTAGCCACCAGAGTAGCTGAAATTACAGGCACCTGCTAATTTTTGCATTTTTTAGTAGAGACAGGATTTTGCCATGTTGGCCAAGCTGATCTTGAACTCCTGACCTCATGTGATCCCTCAGCTTCCCAAAGTGCTGGGATTACAGGTGTGAACCACCACGCCCAGCCTAAGCAAGTTTCTTTAAGCAAACATTTGGGATATGATGCTGAGTTTCTTGCTTAAAGAATGTGTAAAGCATTCAGCATGAGCCTCTTACAGAGTAAAACTTAAATGCATGTCAACTAGTAAGCTTTTTATACCTTATATGAAGGACTTTAAGGTTCACACTGGAATTTTAAGAATGAGAAAGGGGGAAGAAAACACTCACCATTTACTGAGCTTCTACCATATGCCACGGACTGTTCTAGAGAATGTACACTAATGGTCAAATTAGCCTTTCATAGTCCCATGAGAGAGGTATAATTTGGTATAACTAATATTATTTTGTAAATATGGGAACTGACAGACAGAAGTTTATATATAGCCAGGTCTTCATGTCTAAATTGAGGTAGAATCCAGATGATAGCCCACTTATTTTTGATTCCAGATTTTATTTGGCCACTTCCTGGGTTGTACTGATAAGGTCTAAATCACACCAAAATCGATAGAGAAGCCAAGCCCAATTTTGCATTCATGATGTTAGTTTGAAATGAGACATGGTACAAGTAATTACATCACAGGAATCATCAAACTCTATAAATCAGAGCCTCATCCCTGGAGAACTGCTTGTTAAATATTTACCAGCACACCGCTATATTCATCCATAGCTCTCAATGCCTCTGGAATGTAACCTCCATGAGGATACGGAACTTTGTTTTGTTCATTATTGTCAGTTCTCAACAAATATTTATTTAGTGAATAAATTAATAACCAACAAATAATAGGACAAGCAGGAACTTTTAAAGAAGCAAGTTGAGAAACCAGGGAACATGAATGGGAAGGCCTAGATGAGAGTGAAATTGCCTTCTGTCCTTTTATGGTGTGCTACTTGGGCTGACTCATAGGGACAGTACATAGGAAATGGCATCTAACACTGTTCAGTTTGCATATAGAAGTCGTCTCTCTCTGTTCTCCAAAGAGAGCTTCCCAGGGCAATTTCTGAGCCATTCACAAGTTTCTGAAGAAAATTTGACATTTTTCCTTTCTTGTGGTGTTCATTGTAAGTGTATTTGCAAGCAGGAGTACTGATTTTATGAGCAGAGATAAAATTTTAACCCAGAAAAGTGTTAATTCTCAAAATATGATGTCAGCAAACCTAAAGGAAAAGCCAAGTCCAATTAGATGGCCCTCACAGAAGGCTGAGCAAGTGAAAATAAAGGCAAATCCAACCGTCTTAAGTAGGCTTTACTGAAAAGTTCTCTTGATTGAAATCTATTGGCTATTTTAATGAAGTCGCTAGAAGTATCAACTTTTTACCAACTTGTCCACATTTAAAAAATGTTTTCTGAGGACATTTGCACTGCTGTAGACTGGGGTTCATGTGCTGGAACCCTGCAGGCAGTTTCTGAACTGTCAACATGTTAGGTCTGCATGGCAGCTCAAAAAATTGAATTGGTTTCCAGAAATTAAACATCAGAGGTTTTCCATTAAAAATCTGGATTTCTGAGTTGTCTTGAAAATTCAGTATATCCAGTAACACCAGACCTGTGTTCCCACAAGACAAAAATCCACTTGAGTGAAATATCTCTATTCTCTTTATTTTTATTTATGTATTTTTATTTTTTTCGGAGACAGAGTTTCGCTCTTGTTGCCCAGGCTGGAGTGCGATAGCGTGTTCTCAATTCACTGCAACCTCCGCCTCCTGGGTTCGAGTGATTCTCCTGACTCAGTTGCCAGAGTAGCTGGGACTATAGGTGCTCACCACCACACCCTTCTGATTTTTGTATTTTTAGTAGAGATGGGGTTTCACCATGATGGCCAGGCTGGTTTCAAACTCCTGACCTCAGGTAATTCACCTGCCTCGGCCTCCCAAAGTGCTGGGATTACAGGTGCGAGCCACTGTGCCCTGCCCTAGTAGCTCTACTCTCTTTAGATGGGTCGTACATTTTCCAGCTCACTGCCATCCTCACCATGTCCCAATGTCCTACATGGTCATCACTACTCTTTAAGATCATTTATCTTCTCCTGTATTCCTCTGATATTTCCTCAGAGTCATTTTCCTCATGTAATATTGATTACATGTGACGGTTAAGTAGCTAATGAGGGCTATGATCTATGGTTTAGCATCCAGTAATTCTTCTCCTAGGCTGTTAACCTCCCTGGGCCTCATTTTTCTCAGGTGTAAGTGAAGTGGGTGAACAAGATAAACACTGGGGCCTCCTGTTGCCCTGGCATTCTGTGCTCACCCTGACTAAGCTATGCACTTATACTCTTCTCTGACAACTTTTGTTCAAACTTCTTTACATTTCTATCTCTATTACTGTATCTTTCTTTCTCCATCTTTTTCTCTGTGTTTATCAACATCTAAAAGATTATTGTTCTCCTACTGTCTATTTTAGAGAAGAATGCCTACAAGTTATCCATGGTAGAGAGAAAGTGTGTGGGACCTTCACGAAGGCAAAAGAGCATGTGTGACCATCCATTCTCCATTCTTCCTTGCTATGAGAGACACTGCTTGTTTTGTTTATAGTTTTCATGGGATTTGAGGCAGTAAAACATGCTCATTCTAAAAGAGGATTCCAGAACTCAGGGAGAAGACTTCCTTTTTTACTTCCACCATACTTCCTGAGTATAATTTGCTCATAATATAGAGATTAACTGCTGGAAATGTCACTGTATACTTTTTAAAATTAAACATACTAGCCAGCACCAGGTTTTTTTAATTTTTATTTTTTGTCATTAAGCTACCCTAGTGATAGATATCCTAGACACACATACATAAACAACAATTTGCATTTTTCTATATATTCTGCACTGGAGATTATTTATATATCATGTATTGTTTATATAAAGGACAAAGGGCTTTTCACACTTAAGTGCATAGCTTTTGAAACAGTATTTCTTAAATCTTGTTCACAGGGATAAAGATGCTACCTACAGGCTGGGCGCAGTGGCTCACGCTTGTAATCCCAGCACTTTGGGGAGGCCAAGGCAGGAGGATCACCTGAAGTCAGGGGTTCAAAACCAGGCTGACCAACATGGCAAAACCCTGTCTCTACTAAAAATACAAAAATTAGCTGAGTGTGGTGGCCCATGCGTGTGATCCCAGTTACTTGGGAGACTGAGACAGGAGAATTGCTTGAACCTAGGAGGTGGAGGTCACCCTGAGCTGAGATTATACCACTGAACTCCAGCCTGGGTGACAAAGCAAGACTCTATCTCAAAAAAAGAAAAGAGATGCCATCTGTAATACACTAGCATCTTCAGTAACCTGAGAACCACAGTATACGGGAAAAGCTGAACAACCTTACTGACATGGATTTTGTTTTCTTTAAAGTTCCTGTTTTTGTTTTTTTTTTTAACTTTTATTTTAAGTTCAGGGGCACATGTGCAGATTTGTTACATAGCTAAACTTGTGTGTCAGGGGGAGATCTGTTGTACAGATTATTTCATCACCCAGGTATTGAGCTTAGTACCCATTAGATATTCTTTCATCCTCCACCCTCTGAAAGGCCCCAGTGTGGGTTGGTTCCCTCTATGTGTCCATGTGTTCTCATCATTTAGCTCACACATGGGATTTCATTTTAGCACATCTCCTGTAGTGTCCTTTTGCAGTATTTTTCACCCCTTTGGATATAAAACATCATTGTGAAAATGAAATGCATTTTATTTTAGTATCATAGCTAGGTGGGATGTACATAGTTATGTGAAGGGATTGGGTTTTTTCCTCTCAACTTCCTTTTTTGTTCATTGGAGGTGTATGTCTTGCCAGTGAAACCTCCATATGTACTTTTTATTTAGAGTTCCTAAGAATTGACATTATTTTTCAAAATGGGTAAAATATTTCACTAATACTTTTATTTTGTGTTCTAGGTCATCAAAAAAAATGAGTAGTGATAAGAAATTTAATTGTCTTGCTTGTGGAGGAGGACAGAGATTATGTGGAAATAAAATATAAAGCAGAAACGTACTTTCCAGCCTTTATAAGGTTTCTACTTTAGAAAAAATTTTATTTAGAAATAATTTTATTTAGAAAAGATCTAATTGATCTTTTCTTCTTCCTACCTTTAGATTGTTGCTCTGTGTGTGTGTGTGTGTGTGTGTGTGTGTGTGTGTGTGTGTGTGTTTCCCCCATTTATGGCAGGAGCAGATAGTGCTATTGATCAATTTAGCCCTGAGGGATGACTTGATAATACTAGGTTACTCTAATTGGATTCCTTGATAATACTAGGTTACTCTAACTGGATTCCTTTACTTTCTTTTTCCTTTAATAAGAAAGGCAGGAAAAAAGAAGTTCTGTTTTCTTGTGTGTTTGGAAAAGCTCCACTAATGTTAATTATTCTTACTGATTCATAAGCTCAAGAGGTTTCTGTTGATTAAAAATCACAATTGCAAGCAAAGTTTCTGTGAAACCAAAAATATGTTGAAGCTGATAAGTGTTTTGTGTAATTTCATTGTGTTGCATGATGAACTTAAAAAGGTTGTACTAAGGAAAGTAATTTGTTGCTGAAAACTAGTTGTGACTTGTGGCTTGTACAGTAGGTGAGTAAGATAGAGTTTTTGCGCTATCCTTTAGGATTTGGAACTACTTATTACAGCTTATACGCTATAAGCTTAAGTTATGAAATAACAGTTATAAAAATCTCTATATATTTCCTCTAGCTTTCTAAGATTAGATGAGTTCTTTTGTTAGATGCATGTTTTGCTGTGATTTTATTTTGTGCTTTCATTCTATACCAATGATTTTAAATATATAAAAAATAAAAGAAATAAGCCAAGAGAAATTAGTATGTGTAAACTGCACCACATGAAGATAAAATGATTGCTGAATTTCATGGAAAACAGCAATGGAAAACTGTGGTGTCTAACCATATCCTTAAAACTCAGTAATAAATAGTTCTGTTTTATACGTGTGTGTCTCTGTGTGTGTGTATGTATGTATAAAATGATGAGAAGTATGAAAAAGTTGTAATAGAAGCAAATGAACATAAATTGCTCAAAGGAAATACAGCTTGGACCAAGACATCATATACAATGTAGCACACTTTAACTGATTTATAATAAAAGTTTTAAAAGAAAAACATACAGTTATACTAATTAAGCTTGATGTATAAAATAATACCAAATTGGATTTGAAAAGAATTTATTTTCTTAAGATATTAAAAAATTGTCCTGATTTTTAATGAGTAGTTAACAATTTTATTACAACCTTTTAAAAGTTTGTTTGCCTTTAGCATTTGATATTATTGTAAGCATTAACAATACTAAACAAACAAACAAAAAAAGAGATTGAAGATTCAGTCAAGACAAATAGAAATAAGAGTGAAAAAAGTTCCCAGAAAATATGGACTATTTAAGGGCATGAGCCATCTCTTATGTTGTTTAGTTAAATAAATGTTCCAGCTTGTTAGCTACCAGACCCTGTACTAGGCACTAGATGAATCAGACATATTTCCTCTGCCCAACCAAGGTCAGATGAAATGGCTATCTTTGCTCCTTATGTGTGTGTTTTTCATCTCTGTACTTCTGGTACCTAGCTTAGAGCTGAACTCGTAAAAGGCAGTCAATGTCCACTTGTTGCATTGAATCAAATATTTGTTGTAAGAGTGAACATGTGAAATTTTGGAATCACTATGTTGAGTCATTTTGGGCTTTTCAGAAATTTTGTAAATGAAACAGAATACATGTGTAGGATATTTTGAACTTGCTAGGATGCAAATTATTTAACAATATTCAAATGAAATTGTTGCTCTTAGAGGCCAGGCACGTAATGCTAGTATTTTGGGAGGCCTAGGCAGGCAGATTGCCTGAGCTCAGGAGTTCTAGATCAGCCTGAGTAACATGGTGAAACCCTGTCTCTATCTTTTTATTTTGTATAAAAATACAAAAATTTAGCCGGCTGTGGTGGTGCATGCCTTTAATCCCAGCTGCTCTGGAGGCTGAGGCATGAGACTTGCTTAAACCCAGGAGGCGTAAGTTGTAGCAGTGAGCCGAGATCACCACCACTTCATTCTCTCCAGCCTGGGTCATAGAAAAATAAAAATAAAAAAAGAGAAAGGGAGAGAGAGAGAAAGAAAGAAAAGAAAGAAAGAAAGAGAAAAAGAAAGAAAAATTAAGCACTTAGACTTCACTACCATTTCTATTTATGTTAATGCTTAGCCTAGCAGGAAGAGCAGGAGTCTGGGGTAAGGTACTTGTGTGATCTTGTGCAACAACCTACCGTCCTCAAACCTGGGATTTCTCATCTAACATGAGGGCCAAAAACAGGTTTTGAACCAGAAGTTGCCGTCATCTAAGGCCTTAAGGGAGACCTTGAACTAGTTAGAATGGTATGCAAGATGATTTAAATATGTTTGAAAATATATTTTTTACTTGGAAAGGATCCAAACTTCAGTAGATTCTAAAGAAGCCTATATTGCCACCTCTCTGATCTAAATTTTCTCTAGAGTTTATTTCACTTTAAAAAATAGTTTTAGTGTAACGTGCAAAAATTTTAATCAAGATTAAAACTAGGCAACAAAGCTTATATCATGTAATTATATAAGAGAAATTCCATTTTGGGTTGTCTGTTTTCAACCCTGATCTAATAATTTAACCATGAAGCAGCTAATGAACATTTATTGATAATTATTGTCTATTCCAAATGGCAATAACAAAGGGAAATAGTGAAAGATATACCAGTAACTTTCTTCAAATAATCCATTATCTAATTAGAAATATTAAATCAACTTAGTCTTTTCTTTAGATGTAGTCATGGAGATGAGTATTACATCATGGAAAATTAGAGAGAAGCTATATGTAAGACTGTTTTTTTTTTTTTTTTTTCTTGAGACGAAGTTTCGCTCTGTTGCACAAGCTGAAGTGCAGTGGCATGATCATGGCTCACTGCAACCTCTGGCTTCAGGGCTCAAGCGATTCTCCTGCCTCAGCCTCCTGAGTAGCTGGGATTACAGGTGCATGCCACCATGCCCAGCTAATTTTTGCATTTTTAGTAGATACAGGATTTCACCATCTTGGTCAGGCTGATCTTGAACTCCTGACCTTGTGATCTGCCTGCCTCAGCCTCCCAAAGTGCTGAGATTACGCGTCCGGCCTGACTATATGGGTTTTAAGTGAAACAGCTCAATTCTAGGGTCTTTATTAGGGAGATACTATTTTCAAGGTGTTGTGCTAATCCATTCATGCAAAGCATATTTATTGGTTACGACTTGCCAGATACAAAACACACTACTAAATAGCATATATGGTCTCTAACATTAAGAAAGTGTTGTTTTTGTGCAGATAATTATAGTATTGTTATTCAGTATTATAATTAATATATGAAAGAGTTGCATGGGAAAAGAACAGGCACTCTAAGGTGATCCCTTTTGCTGATCCCTGGCTCTTAGTGGTTTGAAGTCTAATTGAATGGTATAATAAATATGCAAGCAACTAATACATAGGACAACATATGTTGTGTCATAATTAGCTACAAAGTGCTGTGCTGTTTCTGAGGACAGAGAGTTCTTTGTCATCTCTGAGGAAGGGAGATTGAGGGAAAGATCAAAACGAAGTTTGTGAAAGATGTGGAAAACCACGACTGTGGTGGAATTTATTAATAGTAGAGATGAGCAGCAGGAGCAAAGACATTGTCTAAGGGCATCCCTGTGACACATGCGTCTTCCACTTTACCTGGGGCCCAGGGCATAAAGGTGCCACAGCAACAAAGGTTAGAAAGGTGGATCAGGGTCAAGGGTGGGGTCCAAACCTTATCTTTTAGATAGTAAGGAAGTAATATGGACTTATGCACAAAAGAAAAATGAACAGAACTATACTTTCTGAAACTTACCCTGGGATGAATTGAAATGAGGGGAGGGCCAAAGAAAGAAGATCTGCTGTAGCAATAGACCATTGAGAAATATGAGACACTAGGCAGCAGTAGGTGAAGTGGGAACAAACATTTCTGTGGCATCGCAGAAAAAGAGCAGCAGGCTTTGACTGTTGATAAGGTGTGGGGATGAGCAGGATAACAGGCAAAGATGAGTCAGGTTTTTTTTTTTTTTTTTTTTGCCAGGGTCGCTGGCAGGATGCTGTTGCTGTTGGCAGAAATTTAGAAAGTCAGATGGATGAATTGTTTGAGGAAGGAATAATGGTGATGAATTTAATTCTTATTGAGGTCAGTCAGGATTGGAACAGTCATGTAAAACTTGGGAACTTGGAATATGGCCTGGATGTTGAAGGACAAATTAAATTTGGATACACAAAGAGGAGAGGTTTGGACTCTTTAGACCCAAGAACAGCATGCGCAGAGGTTCATAAGTGGATGTATTTATGCCAACTGTAACAAGGAATATTTAATTCAGCAGATATTTATTGAGTGTTGTTGGATTTAAGTCCTATAATATTCCCTGTCTTCCTGGCATGAGCTCCTATTCATCCTCCTAGATGCCACCCAGTCCCTAAGCATGTCAGATGACTTGTTATTACAAGCTTAAGATGGTACTTAGTACTTTGCATGTTTTCAGTAAATATTTGCTGAACAGATAAATAAAGACCCACTTAATGCCAAGAATAGTGCAAAATACCCACAAACATAGAGGCAGAGAAAAATAGTTTGTGCCCACAAAATGCTCACAGTCATTATTTATATGCACGTGTATTTATTTTCAGAACACTTTGTTACATGGTAATAGAGTTGCATGCAGAGCACAAGAGGTACTTCTGAATAGCCTTCAGAGAAAAGACACTGACATTCTCAGACAATGGGTGGCATCTAGGAGGATGAATAGGAGCTCATGCCAGGAAGACAGCGAAGTGGAGGAAGGAGTTCCAGAGTGAGGCTCTTACATATGCATAGGCATGGGCAATTGAAAGTTTATGGACTTTGGGGGATAACTATCAAATGTGTAGGATGTATATGGGTAAATGAAAGAAGAAAGATGAGACTGGAGATGTGGACCACTGGAGACCATTTCTTAAAGGGTCTTTTCTGTGATACTAAGGAGCTGTGAGTTATTCTGAAGGCCTGAGGTACATTGAGGAATTATGAAGAAAAGAGGTTACATAGGAGGTATATTCAAGAATAGCTGCCAGCAAGAGGGAGGCTGAGAAGGCCCAGCTTCCTACACATGACAGACATACTTATGCTTCCTAGGAAGGCCCCTAAGGAAGAGAATTACAAATATTCATTTTCTAGATTCTCTTTCATCATTTGTTTTTAATCTTCTGGAGCCTAGATACTCTAGATATAGTTCCTATATGGCAAACTTTGTCCTTTTATTTCTCACCACCAAAAGTCATTGGTGGTCATGAGAAGCACCTCTTATTAACAGTTAAAAAGTAAAATACATTTGGACTTTTTTTTTTTTTTTTTTTTTTTTTTTTTGCAATATAGTCTTGCTCTCGTCCAGTCTGGAGTGCAGGGGTGTGATCTTCAATCACTGCAGCCTCCATCTCCTGGGTTCATGTGATTCTCCTGCCTCAGCCTCTGGAGTAGCTGGGAATACAGACATGTACCGCCATGCCCAGCTAATTTTTGTATTTTTAGTAGACGGGGTTTCACCAGGTTGGCCAAGATGGTCTTGATCTCTTGACCTGGTGATCTGCCCGCTTTGGCCTCCCAAAGTGTTGGAATCACAGGTGTGAGCCACTGCACCCAGCCTGGACTTTCAGCTTTTTATTTCCTAACTATGGGACATGGAAAAATGTTTGTTAGTATATATAAACTTGAGTTTCTTCATCTGAAAAATAAGGCTAAAAGTTTTTAAGTAAATATATGCATTTAATCAGTCTGTTGGATTGATTTAAGTTAGCAGGTGTTGAAAGACAGGATTTGTTTTTTTCCCCAAGTCTGCTTTTTTCTTACATTTGCAAATAAGAAGTTTTGTATCCAAACATATTATTCTTCCAAAGTTTTTAAGGATAAAGATGTACTTTTAAAAGAAGCTATAATTTAACATTTTCTTTTGGTTAAATATAATTATTCTAAAAATGGCATATCTCTACATTATGTTTGCTTGGTAAAACTGAATATTACTCGCCTGATTCCAGGATATGACATAAGTGGAAATAAGACAATTATAGAAAATTTTCATAACAAAGCTGCCATATAAAGCTTGTATGAGTGGATGGTTTAATTAGATTGGTTTTAGAGTTTCAGGTAGTCCAATTTCTTTATTCCTGGTTTTTACTTTCTGTTTGACCTTCTGGGAAGCTAACTGTATTTGTCTCAAACATTTCTTATCCACATGTCTTCATTATGTAATCATAATATTTGGTACATTTGAAGTGCCTGATATCTGACACTTCTAAATTTCTTCATAAATGTGGATTTAGGCTTTATAGGCCAGATGGCAAAAGTCAACAGAATAACAGTATTTATTAGGTATTAATGATTGTACTGGATGCTGTACTAAATAACAAAATTGAGAAAGAAAATATTTTCTATGATTTCAGGTATCCTGCAATTTAGCCAGGCAGTCCAAACACAAATACATTTTTGAAGAGGAAGAAAGTAGTACACATGGAAGTGACTGACATTGCCTTGATGATAGACCTAACATTACCAAAGAAATGTCATCTCAGAGCTGGAATCTTACAGACCATTGTGTTCCCTTAGACAAATGGAAACTTTCCAGCTAAACTGGTGTAATTCATTACTATTTACTTGGTAGCCCAATAACATACTGCCTTATTTCATGTTGGATTTGAAATTCAAAAAAGGAAACAAAACAAAATAAAACAAATTTGAGTTTCTTATAATTTATTTTATTATAGGGAGTTTTGTTCCAAGGCTGTTTAGTGACCAAAACCAAAAAGGCTGCTGTCTTTAATATGTAGCTTATTTCCCCACAAACACATTATTTGAACAGCAACTAAAAAAAGAGATAAAAAGACGTAGGGGGAATATACTAGGCAATCTCTTCTTCTTGACTCAAAGCTAAGAGGTTGTGACCAGCTGGACAGCTTTCCAGAAATCATAAGCAGATGACTGGGCCAGTTGCTTTTATTACAGGATTATAGAGGAATTCTGAGGTGTAAATGATTTGTGAAGCAGTTCTATTTAGGAGTAGTTTTGCGGAGGTTTGGATCACTTCAGTGGGTTGAAGTTTGACATATGAAGTGATAACTGTATGCCTAGACAGTTCCAGCTGCTGAATTTGCAACTACAGTGAAGAGTTCTACCCACCCCCATCTGTCTAAGGGGCATCCCCACCTGTCATTTCTGTACTCTGGCCTCTATGACATGATAAATTGTTTTTAATTAGAATTGCAGACAATTGTTCATTCTCTGGATAATGTCCCAGCATATAACATGACATCCAACATAACTTTGGCAGTTTAGAAGTGAGCTTAAACAAAAATACAGTAATTATTTCCATAGTTATAAATAATTGTAAATAATTTATTGAGAAATATACACTCATTACAATATAAACATGAAATGCCTTTATATTTTCCAATCTAAATTTGCAGCCTTGCTCTGTAGATCCTTTTCTAGCATCCTTTAACAACACTTTGGCTAGCTTCTGTAGCTTCCTAGTCACTTGTCAGTTATTAAGATTTAGCCTAGCCCAGTTTAGAACTTGAGTCTCCTGTATGAGTCAAAGCTCCCTCTCTCTACAGCATGGGCTGGAGTTGTAACCCTAACTTTATTGTAGGAGTGATATATGGTCCGGCTCTGAGATGTCTTCTGTGTTTTACTCTTTGAGGTGAAGAAGCTCTTCTGGTTTAAGGAAATGTGAGCAGAATGAGGGAGTAGGGAAGCACAGCTCTTGGAGTATAGCTGTTCTCATATTGGTGATGCTGGACAGTGCTCCTGCTGTCACCGTATTCCATCTGGTTCTGGTCTCTGTCCATGTAGAGCGATGTTCACCTAAGTGCTGTGTGTGGTCCTTGGTAGCTGTCAACTTTACCCCTGCACCCTGTATCTTTAATGACTCAGATGGAGGAAGTCAGATTTTTCTTAAGTTCTGCATTTTCTTTCTCTGGATGGATGTCTCATTATAGGAAACCATGAGAACCCTTTCAAGTTTTTCTCCAGTTCCTATTCAGGGGCTTAGAGGATAAGGAAATAAATTACCATCTTGTTCTTCAAAGCCACACTGTATCTTAGTATCTTGAAGCCTTGCCTGGCTGGCCGCCTCAGTGGGCTTTTCCTCCTCAGAAATCTGTTTTTCAGAAGAGGGCGTCAATCCCTGTGTTCCCATATCTCTCAAACTTCAGGGTTTGTGTTCCAAGTTCTTACTAGTCTTGTTCAACTCCATGACAGCACTAGGTAGGCCTACAGGTTGTTTCTACCCAGAAAGCATCCAACCAGCGTGGATGGCAGAACCTTCCAGTCTCGATGAATGAGTCTCTAGGAGTCACTCTCGCTTAATTCCAGCGAGGAGAAAGCACAGAGAGAGGAGGGCATGGTCTCTATCCATGAGCTCTGCATTTTCCAACACTTGTAGGGGATGACAAGAAACTACAGTAGATTGGGTTAAGTATAGAATGAATTATATTTTAATAGATAAACTTAGGGCAAGATTATGGGATTTAGAAAGGCTAAAATGAACACAGTTGAGACATAGAACATGTTTGGAGACAAAGAAATAGGTCAATTTGGTTGTGGCATCGGGGGTAATAAAAAATCAAGTTTCAGGCCTGGCGCGGTGGCTCATGCCTGTAATCCCAGTACTTTGGGAGGCCGAGGCGGGTGGATCATGAGGTCAAGAGATCGAGACCATCCTGGTCAACATGGTGAAACCCCGTCTCTACTAAAAATACAAAAAATCAGCTGGGCATGGTGGCGCATGCCTGTAATCCCAGCTACTCAGGAGGCTGAGGCAGGAGAATTGCCTGAACCCAGGACGCGGAGGTTGCGGTGAGCCGAGATTGCGCCATTGCACTCCAGCCTGGGTAACAAGAATGAAACTCTGTCTCAAAAAAAAAAAAAAAAAAAAAAATCAAGTTTCAGAAAGAGGAACAATTTGGGATATAGTTTTAATGGCCTTGAATTCCAGGTTGATGAGCTTTGAGTTAATTTAATTTATGAAGGGTTAAGAAGCTAAGATGCTAAGGATGTAGCTGTGAATGAAACAGAGGGACAGATTCTTACAAGTTTGGATATTGTTGCCTAAATTGCATTTCCAAAGCTTTTTTGAGTAGCAGCAAGTAATTCCGAAAGCTCTAGAATTCTAGCTGCGTATCTCTAGTGTTTGTTAGAGTTACTTCATTTATAGTTACAGAGAGTTATAGTTTTCATTTCAGTTATCTGGCACAAATGGAGTGTTTTTTTTAATCATAAATTTGTATATTAGCAATTTCTTAGCTCTTGGCAGTTAAGCTTAATAAGATGTATCAATCCATGATAACCTTTACTTAGAGTTACAGAGAAAACAGTACATTCTTGGTGTATGGTAACTAGCTCTTCCCTGGTATTGATTCAATGTGGGAAGATCTGTAACAATAAAGCAGCAATATGAAATTAAATTCTTGTTGATCACATTGACTGTTGTAGATTTAAAAAAAAACCTGTTTCCTGCTAACAGTCATACAATTTTCTAATATGGTTGGGCAATAGCATTGTTTGCTTTTGTTATGATCACTGTTCTAAATACTGTAGTATTATGTCATGACGGATAGCACTAATAATAACAATATATAAAATTTATTGAGATCTTACTTTATGTCTTCCATTTTGTAAACACTTTCCGTGGGCTCATTTGAGCCCCACAGCAACTTCATTAGGAAGGTACTGAGGGAACTGAGCCATAGGGAGGTTACATTTTTTGATTATGATCACATCACATGTAAAGGTGGAGCCAGGATATTGTTCAGGCAGTCTGAGTTCAATTGCTGGGCTCTTCAACATCTCAGCTGTGGCTGTGGCCATATGGAAGTCAGGATGGACATTGTGTTACATTCAAACATAAGAGGAATGTGAAGGTGGACTCACTGTGAGTGGATTATATGGCTATGACCTTCAAATCTTTAATACAAGTTGATGGGGCTGCCTCTTTCTCTTAGCCTCTTTCCTTGATGAAAGTCTCTGAATCACTTTCTGATTATAGCAGAATGGATGTCTCTAAAGCATGGCAACCTGGTAAGTTGCCGTGATTTTCTGTAGTTCTCAGCAGCCTGTGAATGGCATAACTGCAATCATTGTCCTTCCTTCACTGTCATTCCTACCTTCATGTAAGTGTTGAGCACATAGAGAACAAAGAAGCAGATAGTATCAAGGGCAACTCCAGAAAGGTGGCAGTTCTTCATTATAATATCATCATTTGACATCAAGCCCTGAGCTTGAAACATTTGGAGTAAGAGTTGAGCAAGCTCAGGAAGATTACATCATACAAATTAGTGGGGAGTTAATATCTTGATTAATTTTGTGAATTCATTAATTCATTAATTTTTTAGTGAACTATGAGGTATAATTTTTAAACAGTAAGATGAACCCATTTTAAATGTAAAACTTGATTTGTCACCAGACTGGAGTGCAGTGACGTGATCCTGGCTCACTGCAACCTTTACCTCCCAGGTTTAAGCGATTCTCTTGCCTCAGCCTCCTGAGTAGCTGGGACTACAGGTGCATGCCACCACTCTCAGATAATTGTTTTTGTATTTTAGTAGAGATGAGGTTTCAAAACGTTGGCCAGGATGATCTCAATATCCTGTCCTTGTGATCTGCCCACCTTGGCCTCCCAAAGTGCTGGAATTACAGGCGTGAGCAACTGTGCCTGGCCCAGGTTGATAAATTTTGACATATGTATGTATCTGTGAAATATCAGCCACAATCAACATGTGGAACTTTCTGTTATCTTAAGAGTCCCTTGTGCCAACTTCTAGTCACTTCTTATGCCATACCCTCAGCCCCAAGCAAACACTGATATGCTATCACCATAGATTAATTTTTCTTTCTAAAGTTTCATGTAAATGGAATAATATAATATATACTCTTTTGTGGGTAGTCTTTCTTGTTCAACAAAATGTTTCTGAGATTCATTCATGTTATTTCTTGTACTGATAGTTCATTCATTTTTATTGCTGACAATATTTTATTGTGTTGACATATGACAAATCATTCATCCATTTACCTTTGATGAACATTTGAATTCTTTCCAGCTGTCAGCTGTTATGAATGAAGCTACTCTGAATATTTGTGTAATAGTCTTATTGTGGATGGAAGGAGGTATTCATTTCTCTTGGTATATCAGTCAGGGTCCAATCAAGAGACAGAAACCACACAGTTTAGGGAACATTTAATTTAAAAATATTATTGAAAGTATTTAATAGATAATTATTAATAGAATACTATTATTAGAGCATTGGAGTAATGGGAAATTGGCTATTAAGAGATAAAGAGATTTCTACAGAATATCGGATTAGCAGAATAGGAAGAAGCCAACACTCTTATTTGAGAGGGCATGTTCATGCCTCAATAGATAGTGGGGTATTTCTGTGAAGTGTCTCACCAACAGGACTCCACTGGCTATCTGCCTTCAGAAGTGCAAGGGGTAAGTCTTGATGGAAAGGAACTGTGCTTCAGAACTCATTGCACACCAGCCTGGTGACAAAAAAAAAAAAAAAAAAATCAAGCAGTACATTTAAAATGAGTCCAAGGGAGGGCTGGGAAGCTGTTGAAGTGGAGATGCCTTACTGGTCACACTCACTGGGAGATGATTGTCTGGGTTACCAAGGAAAGCTGTTTACCCAGAGCAGGTTGACAGTGGCACTCCATAAGGAAGCATCCTAAAGGGATTTCAGGGGAAGCTGAGCCCAGGGAGGTGCCAGGCTGGCAGTACTCCATTGGGAAACATTCTGAGAAGGTGTTGAAATAAACTGGTTAAGTTGTCCTGCCAGTGACTCTTCTCTCTGGGTACCAGTGTATGCCATTTAAGGGAATGTGTTTAGCAGGTGGCACTGGTGGGGATTCCACTCTATGGGCCCCGAAGGAAGCTTCCCTGTCAGTGGCACTCCACTATAAAGCTACCCAGGGGAATGCCAAGGGAAGCTGGCCATGAGAACATGTCATATACTCTTAGATACTGGGAACTGTAGGGAAAAAAATAACTGTGTGCATTGTGAGAGCCTGATGTAAGAAACAAACCAGAACCAGAACAAGAAATCCTTTTTTCTCTATTGTCTTTATAGAACCTTCTGTTACAAAGCCTCATATTGTGACACCTGGCAAAGGAGAACTATTTATAGGATTCAGCTTGATTATTACAGCCAGGTATTGCAAATTGGATATGGAACTGAGAGTCAATAAACTGGTAACTGACACACTTGGTAAATGCATAGGAGCACAGTCACTGAGTCATGTCATGTTATGTTGTGTTTCTATAAGCAATTGCCAAACTGTTTTCCAAAGTGGTTGTACCATTTGCATTCCCACCAGCAATACATGAGAGTTTCAGATACTCCATATCATTACCAATGTTTACTAGTATTGATCTGTACTATCTATCTATCTATCTATCTATCTATCTACTTATTTATTTGAGACAGAGTCTTGCTCTGTTGCCCAGGTTGGAGTGAAGTAGCATGATCTTGGCTCACTGCAACCTCTGCCTCCCGGGTTCAAGCAATTCTCCTGCTTCAGCCTCCAGAGTAGCTGGGATTACAGGCACTTGCCACCATGCCCCCCTATTTTTTGTATTTTTAGTAGAGAAGTGGATTCACTTAGTAGAGAAGTGGCCAAGTTGGTCTCGAACTCCTGACCTCAGGTGATCCACCAGCCTCGGCCTCCCAAAGTCCTGGGATTACAGGTGTGAGCTACTGTGCCTGGCCTGCTCTGTACTTTTTGTAGTGAATGCATAGTGCATAGTGTAGAACAACGTAGTGAACAGTGTAGTGATTTTAGTGAGTTTGATGCAGTATCACTTTTTGATTTTAATTCACATTCCTCTGATGTTGAAGAATGTGGATAATTATTTTAATTGGTCATTTTTATATCTATTTATGAGAAATATCTGTTCAAATCTTTTGTTCATTACAAAAATATGTTATTGGTTTGTCTTCTTATAACTAAGAGTGTGTGTGTGTATTTGTGTGCATACGTGTGTCTGAGTGAGTAAATATATATATTCTAGATGTGGGTGCAGTGCCAAATATATGTTACAAATAATTTCCGTTGGTCTGTATCTTGCCTTTGTATTTTGTTAATGATGAGTTTCAAAGAGCAGAATTTAAAAAATTTGATTAAGTCTAACGTTTTTTTTAAGAGTGTTTTCTTTCCTAAGAAATTTTTGCCTAGGTAGCAAATTTTTTCTTTCATGTTTTATTCTGTAAGTTTTAGTGTATTAGCTTTTACCTTTAGATCTGTGATCCATTTCAGATTCTTTTTTTGTATGGAGTGATATAATACTTGAAGTTCACATGTATATGAATATGAGTCATCCCACTACCCCAGGGAATACTCAGTTGTTCTAGCAACCTTTGTTAAAAAAGCTTTCTATTTCTCATTGAATTAGCTTAGATGCTGTCAAAAATCAATAGGCCAAATATGCTTCATGTGTTTCTGGTTTCTGTAATTTGTTTCATAAACCTATGTTTTATCCTTATGCCAATACCATACTGTCTTTATTATAGCAGCTTTATGGCAAAATTTGCCATCCAACAGTTTAAGTCCTCCAGATGTGTACTTTGTCAAAACTGTTTTTGCTATTTTCATATTTTTTTTCTTTTTTTGCATTTCTATACACATTTTTTTCTATATACATGTTAGAATCATTAATATTTACAAAAGCATCTCCTGAGATTTTGGTTTGGATCAAGTTGACTTAATGGATAAATTTAAAGAGAACTAAATATGAACAATCTTAGTCTTATGATTAGTGAACATTGTGTGTTTATTTAGGTCTTTCTTTCCACAGTGTTTTGTAGCTTTCATTGTACAAATGCACATATAAATTGTTAAGTTTATTTGTACATCATTCATGGTTTTTGATGCTATTTTAAATGGTATTTAAACATTTATTGTCCAACTATTTGTTGCTAGTATATAGAAATAAACTTAATTGTTAAAATATTGGCATTAAACCTTGACTCCTTATTAAATATACTTACTGGTTTTAAAAGGTTTTCTCTCTCTCTCTCTCTTTTTTTTTTTTCAAAAGGAAATCTGTCTTTCTTGTCTGTATTCCTTTTAGTTTCTTTTCTCACCTTGTTTCACTACTTACTACTATAGTGCTGAATAGAAGTAGTGAGATTGGAGTTCTTATCTTTGTTATCTAATATGGGGGGAAGCATTCTTTCATCATTAAGTAGGATATTAGAAGGGCTTTTGATAGATGCTTCTTCTATGGATAGTTTTCTGAGAGTTTTAAAATATGTTTTAATCAGGAACTCTTTTTCTGCATCTACTGAGATGGATGCATTTTAATATGTTAATGCAGTGAATTACACTGATTGATTTTTGAATATGAAATCTGCCTTACATCTCTAGGATAAATTATTCTTGATTATGGTATATTATCCCCTTTTTGTATAGTGCTGTATTCTATTTTAAGAACTTTTGAAGATTTTATATCTATTTTCATGAAAGACATGTATCTGTAGTTTTCTTTGTTTTACTTTGGTTAAACTATCAGGTTATGCTCACCTTGTAAAATGAAATCATAATTTTTCTCTCATCTCTAGGTTTCCAAAAGAGTTTATGTAGGATGGATATTATTTTTTACTTAAATATTAGATAGAATTATTAAAGCAATCTGAGTTCAGAAACTTTCATAGTTCTTGTTCAGATTTTAATAAAGAATTCAATATTTAATTGACATAGGAGTATTCATAATGCTTTCAAAAAACCTTTTATTTCCATTTATTTTTCTATTTTATTAACTTCTGTTTTTATCTTTATTTTTTTTCCTTCTATTTTGAGCTTACTTTGCTGTTCTTATTCTACAATATTGATATGAAAGCTTACATTACTGATTTTGGATCTTTCCTCGTTTCTGTCTTGTTTTCTAATTTAAATCCGTGTCTCTCACTGTAAACACTGTTTTAACTGTTTATCACAGAATCTTATATGTCTTACTTTCATTTTTATTCAGTTTAATATGTTTTCTAATCTTCATTTACTTGGGGATTTCCATGTAATTTTTTTTTCTATTGATTTCTAGTATAACTCTGTTGTGGTCAGATACATTTTTTGAATGATGAGAGTTCTTTAAAATTAATTAAGACTTGTTTATGACCCATACTATTATATCTCTTGGTATACTTTGCATATACTTGAAGACAATTTGGATTCTACTGTCATTGGGTGTATATTTTATAAATGCCAATTGGGTAAATTTGTTAATTATGTTGTTTAAGAATTGTTTATACTTACAGATTTTCTGTCTGTTTGTTCTTTTTTTTTACTTTTTTTTTTAAGAAAGAGAGAAAGAAAGAAAAAGAATAAAAAAAAAAGAAAAAGAAAAAAAAGAATGAAGGAGAGGAAGAAAGAGGAAGAGGGAGAGAGAACAGGGGTGTTGCTTTATTGCCCGAGCTAGAATGCAGTCTAAAAATGGGTATGCCTGTAATTGTGTTTTTAGTAATAGAGACATAAAAAAAAAATGAGGGAAGAAAATAATTAACAAGCAGCCAACCAATATTTCATTTAAACCTATAAATAGGTGTGATGTGGTACTGATAAGAGTGTATATTTTGTGTATTTAAAGTGGAGAGCTCTATAAATATTAATTAAGCCTATTTGTTCTGGATCTGAGTTCAAGTCCTGGATATCAATGTTAACTTTCTGTCTCATTGATCTGCCTAATATTGGTGTTGAAGTCTCCCACTATTATTGTGTGGGAGTCCAAGTCTTTTTATAAGTCTTATATATCTGGGTATTCCTGTATTGGGTGCGTATATATTTAGGATCTTTAGCTCTTCTTGTTACATCCTTTTATCATTATGTAATATCCTTCTTTGCTTCTTTTGATCTTTGTTGCTTTAAAGTCTATTTTATCAGCAAAAATTGCAACTCCTGCTTTCTATTTATTTATTTTATTCTATTTATTTGTTCTTTCAATCGCTGAGAGAGGAGTGAGAAGAATGTTGAATTTTCCAATTATAATTGTACATTTATTTATTTTCCTTTTCAGTTCTTCCAGTTTTTGCCTCTTGTTTTTTGAAGTTCTATTATTAGGTACATACAAATTTATAATTTCTATGTACTCTTCATCAGTTGATTCCATTACCATTGTGACGTGCTTCTTTTTGTCCTGATCACATTCCTTGTTTCGAAGTCTATCTTCTCTAATGTTAAAAACAGTATTCTCATGATTACAATTTTTGTGGTATATCTTTTTTGTCATTTCCTTGTATATATCTATAACTTTACATTTTAAGTGAATTTCTGCATTTTAATTGGTGCATTTAAACTTTAATGTTACTATAGATATGTTTCAGTTTAAATCTACCATATTTCTATTTATTTTCTATTTGTCTTTCTGGCTTTCTTCTTTTTGTGACTTTTAAAATTTTAATTGTTAATTTAAAAATATTTTATGTTGTTCTTCATTATTAGCTTATGTATTATAACCCTTTGATTTATTTTTATTTTTGAGATGGAGTCTTGCTCTGTCACCAGGCTGTAGTGCAGTGGTGTGATCTGGGCTTACTGCAACCTCCGCCTCCCAGGTTCAAGCAATTCTCCTGCTTCAGCCTCCCAAGTAGCTGGGACTATAGGCATGTGCCATCACACCCAGCTAATTTTTGTATTTTTAGTACAGATGGGGTTTCGCCATGTTGGCCAGGATGGCCTTGATATCGTGACCCTGTGATCCACCCGCCTCAGCCTCCCAAAGTGCTGGGATTACAGGCGTGAGCCACTGGGCCTGGCTGATTTATTTTTAATAAGTTGTTCTAGGGTGCCTTTGCTCAATCTGAATTTAAAGGCAGAATTATACCAATATCCTAAGACATCTGTTGTATATAATGAACTATTTTCTTTCTTATTTGCCTAATATGGAGCTATTTATTGACCATCCGTTGGAAAATGAAATAGTCACTCACATAGTTTTCTGTGTTCAGTGGTCCACATGAGAGCCTGGGGTGATTAAAGATGATATAAGAAAGTTTACAATATGCTTATTGTGTTCACCTTTGAATAACCTTCACACATAAGAACCCTAACCCACCTGTACTTCTACCTGTCCTCTCCTGTCCTTTTAAAAGACCATACATTTTGCATATATATATATATATATATATGTGTGTGTGTATATACATATATATATACACACATATGTGTGTGTGTATATATATATATACATATGTATATGTGCATAAATTCTTTTTTGCTTTAAATAGTAAATTTTGTTTTAAAGAAATTAAAAATGGGAAACAACTTATTTTATATTTCCTAATATATTTACGAATTTTCAATCTTTTCATTCTTTTTTGGGGACTCATTTTCATTGATCCTTTTCTTTCTCTTTGAAGAACTTTCTTTAACATATTCTATAGTGCATATTGGCTGGCATTAAATTCTTTCAGCTTTTTTTTCTGAATGTGTTTATTTTGCTCTCATTTAAAAAATATGTTCTCTAGGTATAAAATTCTAGATTGTCTGTTTTTTCTTCATCAATTTAAAGTCATGGCTCCATTGACTGCTGCACACATATTTGTTTCTCTGTAAGTAATGTATCTTATTTTCTCTGGATGCTTTTAAATACTTGTATTTATCATTACCCTTTGACAATTTAAATGTGAAATGTGTGATATAAATTTTTTTGTACTTATTCCACTTGAGTTTACTGAAATTCCTGCAAGATTTATAATTTTCATCAAATTTATTAAAATCGTAGCTTTTTAAAATAATTTTTCCATTTTCCATATCTTTTTTCTCTTCTAGAACTCCATATCTCTTGGTTAGACCTCTTACTATTATGCTTCAAGTCACTGAGGTTTTGTTTCTTCTTCTCCCATTTTTTCTTTCTCTAAACTCCATTTGGATATTTCTTTTTTGGATATGTTTTCAAATTTACTGCTTTTTTCTATTCATTCCATATCTAATTCCATTCTATTCATATCTAATCTGCTCTTAATATTATCCAATGAATTTGTTTTCAAATATTGTTTTTCAGTTTTAGATATTCCATTTTATTATTTTCTGTATTTAATTTCTCATCTCATGTGTAAATTTTCCTTTATGTTAAGAAATAATTTTAGTATCTACTTTTACATTTTGTTTAAGCAGATATTATATTATATCATTTCTGCCATTTCAGGGTTGGTTTTTATTGACTGATATTTTCCTGGGTAAGAGTCATATTTTCCAGTTTCTTTTCCATTTGTAATGATATTTTATTAGATACAGGAAATTGTCAATGTTACATTGAGTGTCTGGACTTTGTTTTCTTTTTTTAAATTATATTGGATTTTTTTTTCCTAGCTGTTGGTTAATTCCAGCTTAGGTTGATCCTTTTGAAGCTTTTAAAGAAGTTTCAATAGAATGAGTCTGGAATAGCCCTTTTTCTGGAGGTAGATTACTCCTACCACATGCATGGAACTTCTAGGTCTTTACTGATTATTCCAAGTGGTCAATGAGGAATCTCTATTCCATCAGAACTCAAATGTTTACCACTTCTGTGTGGGCTCTAGGAATAGTTGAGCTGATCACCACCTGATTATTCCGTCACGATTTTGTGACATATGTGTGACTCAGTATTCAGTGGATTCAAAAAGATCCCTGTAAATACTTCTGGAGCTCCCGCTTTTTCCTACAACTACTTCTTCTCTATAACTCTACTGCAGATAGTCCAGCCTCCAGAGCCTGTTTGAAATCTGATCATTATGTCCTCGACTTGGTGAGGATTGCTGTGTTCTGCTTAGGATCCCTTTTCCCTCTCTGATGTATAGGGCGTAGCTCTAGGCAGAAAGCCAGGGCAAGCATAAGGCTAACCTCATTTGCCTGCCTTTTCATAGTGATTGCATTCCTGTATTGTTTGTTTTTCTAGGTCTGAAAGTGGTTTTTTTGTATCCTGTCCCAGTTTTCATTTTGTTTACAGTGGAAGACTACATATAGGCTCATTGTTTTATAACTAGATGCAGAATCAGTGGATTAAATTAACAATTGAACGATTTACTGGTGAACACGCAATCAATGTGCAAGGAGATGGAGATTCTTTTTTTTTCTTATTTTACTTTAAGTTCTGGGATACATGTGTAGAATGTGCAGGTTTGTTACATAGGTATACATGTACCATGGTGGTTTGCTGCACCCATCAACCCGTCATCTAGGTTTTAAGCCCTGTATGCATTAGGTATTTGTCTTAATGCTCTCCCTCTCTTGTCCCCCACCCCTCTGACAAGGCCCTGGTGTGTGATGGTCCCATCCCTGTGTCCATGTGTTCTCATTGTTCAACTCCCACTTATGAGTGAGAACACACAGTGCTTGGTTTTCTGTTCCTGTGTTAGTTTGCTGAGAATGATGGCCTCCAGCTTCATCCATGTCCCTGCAAAGGACATGAACCCATGCTTTTTTATGACTGCATAGTATTCCATGGTGTATATGTGCCACATTTTCTTTATCCAGGCTATCATTGATGGGCATTTGGGTTGGTTCCAAGTCTTTGTTATTGTAAATAGTGCTGTGATAAACATACATGTGTATGTGTCTTTATAGTAGACTGATTTATAATCCTTTGGGCATGTACCTAGTAATGGGATTGCTGGGTCAAATGGTATTTCTGGTTCTAGATCCTCCAGGAATTGTCACACTGTCTTCTACAGTGGTTGAACTAATTTACACTCCCACCAACAGTGTAAAAGCATTGAAATGGAGATTCTTAAGGGTTTGTTTGGCTCAGCCACAGAAAAGCCTTATGAACACTGGCAGTCTCACAGATATACTCCTTCCTTCCATGTTGCCCCACCTCAATTTAATGCAACTGCCTTGTCAGTGGATCTTGTCAGATATCTTGGAGTCCTCCTTGACTTCTGATCTTGTTTTTGGTGGTACAATTGAAATTTTGTCAGTTGTGTCATCAAAGTAGCATCTTGTCCCCATTTCCATTACTATCATGCCTGTGCCTGTTCTAGCTCACTGTTTTCTCTGCAATTTTTCTTACAACCTATACCCATACCTCTCTCCAGTTTAAGGTTGACAGAGTAGCTAAAATACTACTTTAAAAATGTAAGTCTTATATAGTAATGTTCTGTTCTAAACTTTAATGATTTTTTATCTTACCCAGAGTCAAAACCAGATTCCTTAAAATAGCCTACAAGGCCCTACACCAAATAGCCTCAGTTAACTTCTCTTTTCCTGGTACTCATTGCATTCCAGACATAGTGGTGCCCTTGATTTTTCTCAAACACACCAGGCATGATTGCACCTCAGGAATGATTTCTGTGATTCTACCTCTTAGCATTACAGTTCTCTTTGCTTTTTTATTTATATTTTTTAGAGACAGGGTCTTGTAGCTTCAAAGGTGACTTTGAATAAAACTATGCTCATGTTAAGAGAAACAATGTGGATACCTGATGCAAGAATAAAAAACAAACTAGGTCCAGTGGTGTGCATCTGTAGCCCCAGCTACTAGGGAGCCTGAGGCAGGAGGATCTCTTGAGCCTAGGAGTTTGAATTCAGGCTGGACAACATAGCAAGACCCTGTCTTGTCACCTATTTTTTTTATCTTGCCTTGAATATAATTTTTTTCATCTTGCCTTTAATGTAATTTTTTCTGTTTTAATCATTGTAATATCTCTGTTGCCAAAAACACCATTGAGCATATGGTGCATACTCCAGATATATTTGTTGGATAAGTGAATACTTGAAGTCAGATATCTTAATGACCAGTTACTTGTGCCTTGTAGACTCAGTATTTCTTTGCTCTTGGCAATGTTGTACAAAAAGTTAGAGAATCCTCATCTTGACTCCTTTTTTTTTTTTTGTCTTTCTCTACACTTCACATAGGCCACCATGTTGCCATGTTTTCCATTTTGCAGGCTGGTTACGTAATACAGATGACTAGGCCGGAGCTTTCTTTTGTATTCAGACATATTTTTTCTGGCTTTGCCCAGTGGTTATTTTGTCTGAACTTCGAAGTTCCCAAATAGACTCAGGGATCTATCTCTTGGAGTGGCTTATTTCTACTGAGAACTAATTTTTTCATTTGTGGTTTATTTCTGAGATTTTCATTCTCAAATGGCAACATTAATTTAAATTCCAGGGCAACTCATTGTAGTCACTAGGAACCACTTTGAAACTGTTAAAAATAAGTTCAGTTCAGCTGAGAACATTTGAATTCATATAATAGTGTTTATTCCCTGCCACTTCCTTATTATAAATGGTGGTTAGGTGTATAGACCAACCCACAGAAACCTATTTTATTCACATGAAGCTGAGCTATAGTTCTAATACTCTCATTGTACATATCTGATTTATAATCTTTTTAATACGAGAAAATACATCCATGTTTTAAGCAGCTGTGACAGCTATTTGGCTGCAAATTCCAACAAATTAATCTATAAACATTTAAAAAATACAGCCTAATGATAAGTTTACATCTACTTGGAAATATTTCATTATCTTGGATAAAATGTAACAACCGATGTTGACTAAATATTGTATATAGCAACTGGAAGTTAGAAAGTGTTAAGTAGTAACATTTAGACTTAATTTTATAGTTTTTCATCTGTCTTTTATACAACATTGTGGCCCTTCTCTTCAGTCTGTATACCATGTTTTCCTCTTTTCTGTCTGTATCTTCTGGTTAGCAAATCATATACTGAGACTGACTCTTTTAGCATTTAAAAGTTTAGCAATTTTGTTATGAAAAAGACAGATAATTTACTGCAGAATGGCAAGGGACCATTCTCATGGCCTTTGTTTTGTTTTAATAGGGTGGTTGAGAGGAAAAAGATGCAGTTCAGCTCTGAATTCTGGTCTGGAACATCTGTGTAGATAGTCAGTGTTCCTGCCATTGTGACTGTGGTCCCTTAGAATTGCAGAGTGACCCCCCAAAAAGATACCAATGTCCTCCAGTAAAGTGAATGAACTTTTAGATCATGATGGCCATTCACAACATCAGATTAGGCTATATGGTATATCTAGCCTGATTCAATACATTTGCAAAGAATTTATTACATGTCCCTGTCTTTGTATACTTCAGGTTCCCATCTATTATTTAGCAATCACCATTCTGTAATAGACCACTATTAAAAGAGATGGGAAGAAGGAGCCCTTTACTTCCATTTCAGGGATGTTTGCATATGGAAGTATGTGAATTCTCTGGTTTTCTTTGGAACGATTTGAATTTTATTGTATACTATTCACACTGGCATCCAATTATTCAACTTCTGATATTTGTGTATTGCCCAAATATTCTTGCACAAGTGCTAGAAGTACCTAGCATTCCTCAAACTGACACCTATGGATTCCTTGGATCTTTCAGAACTTATTTTTGGTTATTCATGAATACAACAATAATGTTTATATTTTCTATTTGATTATATAAAATAATTGATATAAGATATTTTGGATTGCCTGGATGCCGATGCCCCTTTTGTACTATTTTACATTTATATTGGAACAAAGTAAAAATCAATTGATATCACAATAATGAAAGCAGAGTTTAGTCTTAGTTTAAATTTAGAAAATAGTTGGGAGAATTGAATCAGCATAGGACTCTGGTACAAAGATGTAAAATACAAGGCCGGGCGCGGTGGCTCAAGCCTGTAATCCCAGCACTTTGGGAGGCCGAGGCGGGTGGATCACGAGGTCAAGAGATCGAGACCATCCTGGTCAACATGGTGAAACCCCGTCTCTACTAAAAATACAAAAACATTAGCTGGGCATGGTGGTGCGTGCCTGTAATCCCAGCTACACAGGAGGCTGAGGCAGGAGAATTGCCTGAACCCAGGAGGCAGAGGTTGCGGTGAGCCGAGATTGCGCCATTGCACTCCAGCCTGGGTAACATGAGTGAAACTCCGTCAAAAAAAAAAAAAAAAAAAACAAAAGAATATGCATCATACCACATTTACCTTTTAGGTGAACATGCTGGGTGATTAGGTAGATCCCATCTTTGTATAAATTACAACATTTCTTTCATTTTGTTTTGCAATGTTATAAAAACATTTTCATTAGTGATATTTTTAAATTTGGTATTCAATTTTGGTGTAGAAATATGTGGACTGTCATGTAAAATGAACAATTGGTCGTCAAAAGCAAGCTTGCTGTTGAAAAATAACAAAAATTAATCAATGGTCAATATATGCTTAAAACGACAATAATTAAACCGATGGTAACTGACACACAATCTATAAAAACTGTAGATAAATACAGCTTTCCACTGGAATACTCATTATTGGCAACTAAGTTTTAGAAAAAGCATTATGTATTACATTAAATTGACTAAGATAGATTAATTGCTTGTTAAGAAATTCCTCCACTCTTCTTATTTCCCTATAGAGAGATATCCCCTTTATCATTTTTTAGTGTGTCCCTTTGATTCTACTCTCCTCTTCTTTACTTTTTGTTAATCTTTTCAAAAAACCAGCTTCTGCATTTATTGATTTTTTTGAAGAGTTTTTTTTTTTTTTCATGTCTCTATCTCCTTCAGTTCTGCTCTAATCTTAGTTATTTCTTGTCTTCTGCTAGCTTTTGAATTTGTTTGCTCTTGCTTCTCTAGTTCTTTTAATTGTGATGTTAGGGTGTTGATTTTACATCTTTCCCACTTTTTGTTTCAAGGTTTTAAATAACTTCTTTATCTCTCCTTAATTTCATTATATACCCAGTAGTCATTCAAGAGCAGGTTGTTTGGTATCGATGTAGCTGTGCAGTTTTGGGTGAGTTTCTTAATGCTGAGTTCTAATTTGATGGCACTGTGGTCTGAGAGACTGTTACGATTTCTGTTCTTTTGCATTTGCTGAGGAGTGTTTTACTTCCAATTATGTAGTTGATTTTAGAATAAGTGCTGTGTAGTATTGAGAAGAATACATATTTTGTTGATTTGGGGTGGACAGTTCTGCAGATGTCTATTAGGTCTGCTTGGTCCAGAGCTGAGTTCAAGTCCTGAATATCCTTGTAAATTTTCTGTCTCATCGATATGTCTAATATTGACAGTGGGTTGTTAAAATCTCCCATTATTATTTTGTGGGAATCTAAGTCTTTTTGTAGGTCTCCAAGAACTTGCTTTATGAATATGGGTGCTCCTTTATTGGGTGCATACATATTTAGGATAGTTAGCTCTTGTTGTTGATCTCTTTGCCATTATTTAATGCCTCTTTTTTTTTTTTTGCCTTTTTTGATCTTGTTAGTTTAAAGTCTGTTTTATCAGCGACTAGGACTGCAACCACTGCTTTATTTTTGCTTTTCATTTGTTTGATAAATATTCCTCCATCTCTTTATTTTGAGCCTATGTGTGTCTTTGGACATGAAATGGGTCTCCTGAATACAGCATGCCAATGAGTCTTGACTCTTTATTCAATTTGCCAGTCAGTGTCTTTTAATTGGGGCATTTAGCACATTTGCATTTAAGATTAACATTGTTACATGTGAATTTGATTCCGTCTTCATGATGCTAGCTGGTTACTTTGCATATTAATTGAAGCAGTTTCTTAATAGTGTCATTGGTCTTTATAGTTTGGTTTGTTTTTGCAGTAGCTAATACCGGTTTTCCTTTCCATATTTAGTGCTTCCTTCAGGAGCTCTTGTAAGGCAAGCCTGGTGGTGACAAAATCCCTCAGCATTTGCTTTTCTGGAAAGGATTTTGTTTCTCCTTTGCTTCTGAAGCTTAGTTTGGCTGGATATGAAATTCTGAGTTAAAACTATTTTCTTTAAAATGTTGAATATAGGGTTCTGCAGAGAGATCCGGTGTTAGTCTGTTAGGCTTCCCTTGGTAGGTAACCTGACTTTTCTCTCTGGCTGCCCTTAACATTTTTTCCTTTGTTTCAACTTTGGAGAATCTGATGATTATGTGTCTTGGGGTTGCTATTCTTGAGAAATATCTTAGTGGTGTTCTCTGTATTTCCTGAATTTGAATGTTGTCCTGTTTTACTAGGTTGGGGAAGTTCTCCTAGATAATATCCTGAAGTATGTTTTCAAAATTGGTTCCATTCTCCCCCTCACTTTCAGGTACACCAATCAATCATAAATTTTGTCTTTTCACATAGTCTCATATTTCTTGGAGGCTTCCTTCATTCCTTTTCATTCTTTTTACTATAATCTTGTCTTCATGCCTTATTTCAGTAAGTTGATCTTCAATCTGTTATATCTTTTCCTCTGCTCAATTAATTTGGCTATTGATACTTGTGTATGCTTTACAAAGTTCTCAAGCTGTGTTTTTCAGCTCTATCAAGTCATTTATGTTCTTCTCTAAACTGGTTATTTGAGTTAGCAGTTCCTGTAACCTTTTATCAAGGTTCTTAGATTCCTTGCATTGGATTAGAACATGCTCCTTTAGCTCAGAGGAGTTTGTTATTACCAGCTTTTCAAAGCCTACTTCTGTCAATTCACCAATCTCATTCTCCATTTGGTTTTGGGCCCTTGCTAGAGAGGAGTTCCGATCATTTGGAGAAGAGGCATTCTGGTTTTTGGAATTTTCAGCATTTTTGTGCTGGGTTTTCCTCATCTTCGTGGATTTATCTACCTTTGATCTTTGAGGCTGAATAACCTTTTGATGTGTTTTTGTGTGAGAGTCCATTTTGTTGATGTTGATGTTGTTGCTTTCTGTTTGTAAATTTTTCTTCTAACAGTCAGGCCCCTCTTCTGCAGGTCTGCTGGAGTTTGCTGGAGTGCAACTCCAGACCCTGTTCGCCTGGATATCACCAGTGGAAGCTGTGGAACAGCAAATATTGCTCCTTGCTCCTTTCTCTGGAAGCTTCATCTCAGCGGGGCACCAGCCTGATGCCAACTGGGGCTTTCCTGTATGAGGGTGTCTGTCGACCCCTGTTGGAAGGTCTCTCCCAGTAAGGAGGCCCAGGGGTCAGGGACGCACTTTAGGAGGCAGTGTGTCCCTTAGCGGAGCTTGAATGCTGTGCTGGGAGAATATTCCTTGTCAGTATCAGCTGCTGTCTTCAGAGCTGGCAGGCAGGAACATTTAAGTTGCTGAAGCAGCACCTACAACTGCCCCTTCCCCCAGGTGCTCCGTCTCAGGGAGACGGGAGTTTTATCTATAAGCCCCTGACTGGGGCTGCTGCCTTTCTTTCAGAGATGCCCTGCCCAGTGAGGAGAAATCTAGAGAGGTAGTCTGGCTACAGCTGCTTTGCTGTGCTATGCTGAATTCCGCCCAGTTCAAACCTATGGGCCTTAGCACTGTCAGAAGAAAACCGCCTACTCAAGCCTCAGGGATGGCAGACACCCCTCCCCACACCAAACACCATCATCCCAGGTAGACTTCAGACTGCTGTGCTGGTAGTGAGAATTTCAAACCGGTGGTACTTAGCTAGCTGGGCTACGTGGGAATGGGACCTGCTGAGTGAGACCACTTGGCTCCCTGGCTTCAACCCCCTTTCCAGGGGAGTGAATGGTTCTGTCTTGCTGGGGTTTCAGGAGCCTCTGGGGTGTGAAACAAACCAAAAAAACCTCCTGCAGCTAGCTCAGTGTCTGCCCAAACAGCCGCCCAGTTTTGTGCTTGAAACTGAGCCCTGATGGTGTAGGCATATGAGGGAACCTCCTGATCTGCACATTGCAAAAACCGTGGGAAAAGCACGATAGCAGGGCCAGATAGCACAGTCCCTCATGGCTTCCTTTGGCTGGGGGAGGGAGGTCCCTGGCTCCTTGCAGTTTCTGTGTGAGGCAATGCCCCACTCTGCCTCTGCTCATCCTCCGTGAGCTGTATCCACTGCCTAACCAGTCCCTATGAGACAACTGGGTACCTCAGTTGGAAATGCAGAAATCACCTGCCTTCTGTGTTGGTCTTGCTGGGAGCTGCAGACCGGAACTGTTCCTATTCAGCTATTTTCCCAGGTCCTCTCGAATTCAGTCTCTCTCTGATACAGTCTTTCTTTCTCTTTCCCTCTCCACCCCACCACATTTGAACTAGAACAAAGCTGTGATCCTGTGTAAATTGTAGCTGCTCTGTAGATCTAAACTTTCTATAAGTAAACTGTCTCAAGATTTGAACTCAGGCAAGTTATCCTCAGCCCAAGCCATGTTCTTCAACAACTTTATCAGTATGAAAGATGATATTCTGCTCTCCACTTGTCTCTTCCATTTGATTGGTTCCAATCTTGGGAAAGGGAGGGGTTAATCACTGCTGAGCCTCTAAAGCTCCAACAGTTTTCTTTTATTTTGTAAATTTGTCTTAGTTTTATGGTTAATGAGCACTATATGCAAATAATTTATTTATTTTTACATTACATAAATATAAGTACAATTATAATGAAAAGAATTTAAGCCAACACCAAAAACCCCTGAACATGTTTTTTCTTTAATATGCATCCATATAACACATAAGTTGGAGAAAATCTGAGACAGCAGAATTGTCATTAACACACTCAAACTCAATCAAAATAAAGATTAAAGCAATTTCCCTAGAAACTTAAAAAAAATAAAGTCAACAACAACAAGAATTTTAGAATATGGTAATGATTATAAGTAGTTTTTGAATTTCTCTGCATTCACCATAAAAAATAAAGAAAGAAACTTTTCTTGCTTTTAGACAATATATATGAAAAAACTGGCTGATGAAATATGAATCCTAAAATGTGACTAGATCAGACTAGGTCAGCAGTAAAAACCACATCATAGAAACCTCTAGATATGACTGGCCATTTCCTGGAAATAGAACTGTTATACCTTTCTATAGGAATGCAGTCAACATGTTCCAGTCTATGGGAAGAACCCTGCGGGAGAAATGGCATCTTTAACACATAACTAAAAGAGTAAAAAAGGGTTGATTAGAGAGACTTCCAGGGAATATTGGCATGTTGAGCATCTGCAATGTATGACTCATAATTGAATCTTGACTAAAAGTATAAAATTATAAGAAAAGTTAGAAGACACGAATATAACTGAGTATTTGCCTTATTAATTAAACTTTTTAGATGTGATAATGGTATTGTCGTTTTTTTAAAAAAGAATTTCTAACTTTTAGAGGTGCTTAATGAAATATTTACATGTAAAATAATATGGTGCCTGGAAAGGAGGATATACAAGAAGGCATAGATGGAATAAGACTGATGAGTATTGAATTATTGAAGCTGGATTATTGAGGTATATTATAGCATTCTCTTTAGTGTGAAATATGTTTGAAATTTCTTGTAGTAAAAATTTTAAAAAACCCCTTAGTAGCACAAATGGACATTGAAATGAGACCACCAGGACCAAATGATGGGCTATTAGACTTCAGAGAAAGTGTTTTCACAGTTCAAATAAAAGGAAGGCTAAAGAGATTTGAAATCCTAAGTATCTAGTAAAATTATTTCCAACCCTATTCAAATATTGGGGCTCCCTAGCAATCTACAATAGCAGGTAAGATCAAACTTATTTCTTTTAACTTTGGAATATATTTTCTTCTTACAGCTAAAAAAGGCTTATCCAATAGATTGACAATTCCCCTAAACATTTATCAAACCATAGATTTACAACGTGTGTGGCTGAGAATGATTCACTTTAGCTCTTCTGGGAGCTGGGACATCTGATATCCTGAGCAAAGCCTTCCAGCCTCTAGCTGTATGCAGCATTGTCTTTTTTGTCTTTTAAATTTATTATATCTTAAGTTCTGAGGTACTTGTGCAGATCGTGCAGGTTTGGTACATAAGTATACATGTACCATGGTGGTGGTTTGCTGCCTCCATCACCCAGCCGTCTACATTAGGTATTTCTCCTAATGCTATCCCTCCCCAAGCCCCCCACTCCCTGCTATTCCTCCCCTAGCCTCCCACCCTCCAGGCCCTGGTGTGTGATATTCCTCTCCCTTTGTCCGTGTGTTCTTATTGTTCAACACCCACTTATGGGTGAGAACATGCAGTGTTTGTTTTCTGTTCTTGAGCCAGTTTGCTGAGAATGATGGGTTTCAGCTTCATCCATGTCTCTGCAAAGGACATGAACTTATCCTTTTTTATGGCTGCATAGTATTCCATGGTGTATATGTGCCACATTTTCCTTATCCAGTCTATCATTGATGGGCATATGAGTTGGTTCCAAGTCTTTGCTATTGTGAACAGTGCCATAATAAACATTCATGTGCATGTGTCTTTATAATAGAATGATTTATAATCCCTTGGGTATATATCCAGTAATGTAATTGCTGGGTTAAATGGTATTTCTATTTCTACATCCTTGAGGAATTGCCACACTGTCTTTCACAATGGTTGAATTAATTTACACTCCCACCAACAGTGTAAAAGCTTTCCTATTTCTCCACATCCTCTGCAGCATCTGTTGTTTCCTGATTTTTTTAATGATCGCCATTCTAACTGGCGTGAAGTGATATCTCTTTTTTATCTTAATAAACTATACAGATATTGTTATTTTAAAATCCCTCTTATGCCCTAAAAATGCATGGGAAGTGCTAGACTGTACTATAAATCTGACTCGTGATTCCCTCTATGTAGGAACTATTCTCTTTGCCCTACATCATTGTTCAGAAGGTTAATGTGTTTTCCCAAACAGAGATATACACTTCACATAGAAGCAGATGTCAATCCCCCAACTAATATTTATTTATTGATTTCCTAGACACAGTGGGGAGGGAAGATACATGCTTTATCTTACCATCTGTTCTCTCTAAAAATCCCTTTATTTCTCCACTGGCTCTGATATTACAAAGTCACTAGTGCGCTCAGTCTGTGGTCAGTTAATAAACATTTAATGAGTGGATAACAAATGTCTGACTCAGTGTTGCATTCTAGAGCTAAAGAGGTAAATATGCAAGACATGGTTCTTGCCATTCTTTTCTTAGTTCTCAGTCTCCTTGGTCTCATTGCTAACACTGACACCAATGAAATCTATCTTGTAGAAACTTTATAATTCGTAAGTTACCAGATGGCTCCCTAAGCTCTCTGCTCCATGATTATTGCATCAATCTAAAAATTTACTGATTGATGCTGCCTCTGATGAAATATAGGCATTTATTTCATCCTTTCTCATTTATTTAACAGTATTGAGACTACTACTATGTTCTGGGCTCAGGGAACCCATCTGTGCAGCAGGAGACAGAGATTGCTAAAGACTAGTAAAGTACAAGAAAGTACAATTAACTAAGAGTTCTGAAGGACACTGTCTGATGGCTAAGGGAGCACTTCACAGAAAATGGAAGTTAGTCAGGGTTTCAAAGGATGACATACCCAGTTGGGTTGTTGTTTTATTTTCACTGTTCCTTTTTCTTCCACATAGCTGGGATTAGCCGTAAAGCATTCACCTATTCATTCAGTGAACAAATACTTACCAAGCACCAACTATGTCAGAGGGATCTGCTAGGCAGATTCAGCAGGTGAATGGTCACCAAACCAGCAAAGAGACTGTGTAGGAGGGGTCCTGAACCACCAGACTGTGGACCAATAGCGATCTGTGGCCTATTAGGAACCGGACCACACAGCTGGAGGTGAGCTGCAGGTGAGCCAGCGAGCATTACTGCCCGAACTCCACCTCCTGGCAGATCAGTGACAGCATTAGATGTCTATAGGAGTGGGAACCCTATTGTCAACTGCACATGCGAGGGATCTGGGTTGCACACTCCTTATGAGAACCTAACTAATGCCTGATAATCTGAGGTGGAACAGTTTCATCCCGAAACCAGCTCCCTCACACCCCCATCTGTGGAAAAATTGTCTTCTACAAAACTGGTCCGTGGTGCCAAAAAGGTTGGGGACCACTGCCCTATAGGGAATATAATCTGGGGCAGTGACAGAGAGTCACTAATACAGGATCAGACACTCATGGATCAAGTCCAGACAGAAATAGAAAATCTAGTCTAATTCTTGGAAGATAGTGTATCCTCAGGAATTTGTGACAGTGGTATAATCAGACAGTTTTGGAAATGTGGGCATATAATGCAGTTAAATCATTTTCCATTTCAGGTAAAATCTATGCCATTTATATGAGTTCACATCCCAAATATGTTATCTTGAGCAAAGTTATCCATTCTGTGTTCTTGTTTCCATATTTGTAAAATGAAATAAAGAAGAACTTTATTTCATTTTACAAATATGGAAACAAGAACACATTTTACAAACACGGAAATAAGAACTTATGTAAGTTCTTGTGGGATATTAAATGTAATTTATATAACTCAAGAGTTTTTGTCACTTGAATGTGCTACATAAATGCAATTGTTTAAAGTTTGTGGATTTTGAACTAATGTTGTTGTAGCATTTCCTGAAAGGATGAAACAGCAAGGTGTGTGTGCGTATGTATCTGTGTGTGTCTATTATAGACACAAAGGGTGCAAGACTTTATAGACTGTCATGGAAAGAATTACTTTGTGAACTGTTGATAGTTATTAATCGTTATCATGAATTTAAGTATCAGTTCTCAGTTCTCAATTACAAGAATAGTATTCAGGAGGGTTAAAATTCCACTCTTTTTCTGAGAGGGAGGCTGGATGGTTTATGTACATTTGTTAGGAGCCAAGTAAAATTTACTCCTTGTAATTTGTTAGGTGACCTTTGTATTAGTTTTTTGCTTTAATTTTTAGTGACCAGAGTGCTGGAAAAAGCTGTACTTATTACTTGGCTATATCATACTTTTTAAATGGCATTTTTGTATCTTTGAGTAGGAAAGATGAAATTTCAGTTTATTTTGGTTTGTAACTTGTGACTTTTTCCATTAGCTAACAGAAATCCTCTCATAAGGCAATTATAGCCTTTAGTCGTTATTGCCATAACTTTGACTACTTTCATTAGAGATGTAAAAAATGCGAGTGTGGTTGTGGGAAGAATTTGAGAACTAAGACAGCTCACATATGTCATAAGATTAATTTTAGACTAGATATATTTTTCCATTCAATGCTCACTTACTTTCTCCGTTTTTTCAGCATCTTGCTAAGATTTAAAATATCCAAGAGGTTTTCACCCAGAGAGACAGAGTATTGTTTCCCAAGAGGGCTAGTTCTTATGCATTTATATTCTCCAAGCTGAATAAATTGCAGAGCTAGGCCAAGAAATGTGTAAAAGGTTTGCATAACCTAACCATGTCTCCAGAAATGATATGTTCATTTTCTTAGATGTTATTTTGCCTTTAAATCATGTCTGAATGCTCACATCAGCACTATTGAGCATAAAGTATATAATTTCTCTAGTTTTTCATTAAGTCCTCCCTTTGCTTCCTTGCTACCAGCCAAAAAACAAACCAGGAAACAAACAAACTAACTAAACTGAAATTTTGACGATTAGAAAGGCCAAAAATTACTTTCTGCTTAAGATACATCAAAATTTTCGGATTTTTTTTGTGTTTATTTTAAAAAAGAGATAAAAACAAACAAATTAATACCTTTCCATCTGTGTGCATGGATGGCACTCCTTGATAAAAAGTATTTGTGACTAACAAGAAAATTAACAAAATAGTTATATACAGTGTTAATCTTTCAAATCACCAAGAACTAAAGTTTTTAGTGAGAAGAGGGTTACAACATTTTCGGATCCTTTAAGTAAATTATCAGCATTAAGACAAATATCTTATTATTACTCTATGGGTGTGACCAAGCCTGTCCTTGTTTAATTTTGAGCTAAGCAGGATAGATTATCAGAGAGCATAGTAATAGATAGCAACATGCTGTGACTTAGGTAGGTCCAGGTAATATTAATAGTAATTTTAATGGTCTAAAAGCTAGGTAGATAAGAATGAGACAATCTGGGTTAAGAGAGTCAGACACCAAAGCAGAAGTGCCAAAATTCAAGGAAGGATCAGTAAGACTGAAGTCTAAGGGCAGCACTGCAGCCCCAGGGTCTGATCAACATTGGAATCTTGGGCAGAATATTTAGACCACAGGGGATGATGACAGGGACCTAGTTAATAAAGCTGGAAGTCAAGGTAGAGATTTGCTCCTAAGGACAAGATAAATACTTGGCTATTAAGGTGAGTCCTAGAGTCGGAACCTGTCAAATGACAGCCTAATTTGATTTCTTTAAAGCATGCTTTACATCTCTTGATGACTAAGGTTAGAACTGATCCAGGACCTTGGAGTGCTAGAATAGGGCTTGCAAGTGAGAGTTAAGATATAAACATTTTCCATTTATGCTTCATTCCCTAGTGACACACAGTTCCTTTTTCTCTAATCTGAACTAGTCTGTCAGTTTAACTGTTGACTTAATGTATGGCCTGGATTAAAGATAGAAGTTCTAGTATTAAACAAATGCCTTTACTAGCTTTGGAACCCCGTTCAGCTTATTCAACTTCTCAAAGCCTCTGTTTCTTTATCTACAAAATGCAAATAAGAAATTTTTTTTCACAGCATTATTGTTAGTATTGATGTAAAACACTTGGCATAATGCCTGGCACATAGCTCATTAGAATTTGTACTTTATTTTTATTTCTAATTGATTACCAGTTATGAAAAGAAGACTCCAGTTGCCTGAAGCGTTGATACTTAGGCACAGTCAACATGCAACTTCCATTATCTGAACATGACTTGTGTAGGCTGCTCTTCTACCTCTTTCATTGTGTCTGTTTGCCTGGCTGACTTGTGTCACAGTCCCATAATAAATATCAATAAAAATCCTGTAATGAAGCTTGCCAAGAAATGTAATATCTGAAATTCTATCTCTGGATGTCTATTTAATATATTTATCAATTTCACCTAAGCTCTGAATGTGATTTGTAACTCTTGAATACAATATAATATGGAGTGTTTTTTTTAATGGATATTACTCTTTCGTGAAAACTTAAGCATTGTACTAAGAATAAGATGTGAATATGTTTTTTTTAAAAGAATAGATGAAGCTAAAAATTGTTATCTAATGGTTACTATTTCGGTTTCATGCATGATTTTATGGGAAAAACCTACATAAATTGTGTGTAAGTATTCAATTTCTTCCTTTGTGCTTATCAAACTCACAGTTTTTTTCCCTCTGAAATGTATATGCACCAGATATAGCCATATTTCAGTAAATGTGAATTTAAAAAAATTTTCTTTCTGACTGCCCACCAAATTACTTAGAATTTTTCCTGACATCATTCTCAGAAAATGGTCACATTTACAGGTGGTAAAATTACATGTTGCAATTTATTGAATAATTGTTAATGACAAATAATGAACCACACTCAAGAGATGGATTCTGGCCTCAAATGATTTACAGTTCTTAAAATAATGAGTAGATACTTCTTGGTAAGGTCCTTGTTTCAGCTGACACTGGGCTTACTCTGAGAACAGGAAGTAATCAGAAAATAGTGGTTGTTTAATGCTACCTTAGAACTTAGATCAAAGAGTACAGCGGCTTTATAATCCTCAACACTCAATGAATAGATTGCCAAAGTAAATCTCAGTTTGTTTAATGTCTAGTGAAGAAGAGGAAAAAGCAACTATTAAGCCACCACAATTTTAAAAGGAGGACAGAATGACAGTGTTAATGGATGTGGAATTTTCTCTGTCATCAGTCAGCATGCTTCATTGAATACTTTATGGTGTGAAAAGTACTCGGTGCAAATTGCTGTACACCAAGGATTGTGGTGGGATATAAAAAAGTATACTAAAGGCACTTGTGTAGCACATTGTAGGTAAAAAAAATTCTTTCACATGTATCATCTCATGTGATATTCACAACTTTCCTGTGAGGAAGGAATATAGATGTTATTATTTTTTCCCACTTTACTGATAAAATGACTGAGAATTTTTGAGATTAATTATTTGATTTATTCAATGACCTGCAGAGCTAGCATCAGACCCACATCTTCATATACAAATATTCATTGACTCAAACATATTTATTTAGGGATCACTAGGTGCAAAGCACTGTGCCAAGTGCTGGTGCCATGCCAAAACAAAAAGTTTCTGCTTTTCCAGAGCTCATATTCCACATGGGAGGTGAAAATATAACAATTTCAATTACTAAATGCTGGGTTGTGGAGGGATGGTGCAGATGTAAGTAAGATGTACTGACAATTCAGAAAAGGAAGTCCATTTACTCTGGCAAGAAAGAAGGTGATGTCTGCTAGATTTTAAAGTTGTGTGTGGTGGGAGTTCTTCAGAGGGAAGTTGGGTCTGGCTCAAGCATAATATAGAACTCAGGAAGTATAAGATGAGTAGGAGCAGCAGTGAAACGTGACAGCAAAGGAAGGCTGGGGAGGGCCAGATACAATGTTTGTTTGAACTTTCTGAGGTGAGGATCACTGAATATTTTTAGGTGTCAGATTGATGGCCAAAAAATAAGATCAAGATGGTAGAGGGTGATGTGTAGATGTAAAGTGTGAAATTAGAGGCAAGAACCAGCTTTTTAAGGATTAGTTTAAAGCATTTATCTTCTACATGTATGTTGTACAATGCAGTTATTACAATAATCATCACATGCTTTCTTCAATTACTTCTTTGAATTATGTAAAAGACATTAAACATACTCGAAAAATTAATTAAGAATTTAATATAAAATAACTCTTTTAACTGAGTATATAGAATGAACAATTCTCTTTGGTTACCAAAATCATTGTTTAAGACCAATATTTTTGGAAAACATGTTATTCTACATATACATGTTAGGGTTTGACATGATATTTCATAAATAGAGGTAAAGTTTTTTAAAACAATCCTGATTATTTTCCTTATATATAGTTTGTTCAAAGGCATTCTTTAAAAGGTTTTTTTCTTCATTTTGTACTCCCGTCTTCATTCAATTGCTTTATTTATTTTAATGGACAGTTCAAACTGGTTCATGGTGGGGGCAGAATGAATTTTTTAGGATTTAAAAAACAATGCAAATGAAAGAAGTTTTATTACATATCCTAAATCTTCATTTTTAGCCCAAATCACTTAAAAATATTTTATAATAATTATTTTAAATTTTCTCACTACTCACCAGTAGATTCATGGTATATTTTTTATTATAAAAATTTCTATATCTAATTTAATGCTTACCACTACTTACAGAAATTCAATGAATTAAAACATTGTCCCTAATAAGTTGTCCGTATCTGTTTTTTAGGATCAGAAAGTTTATAAATATGACAGCACACAATGGAGCAATACTTACTATTTTGTCAAATAGTTAAAACAAATATTATGTAAATACATATTACAAATACATACACATGTGTATAAAGTTTTATTTTTAGACTGAAGTTTGTTAAATTAGAAAAATATAATGTAAATATTATTGTATTTACTTGTAAATCTTTTTACATTGGTGTCAGTGTGTGTCCAAACTCTTCAGAGTTCTAATTAGTAAATTATTTAAATTATTGGTGGTCAGAGTTCCCTAAACATATGGTCTTACAGCTGTTGATTAATACATTTTCATAAATTATGACATTACATATACATAGAATTATTAATAACTGTTACTTATATTCATACAATTTGAAATATTTCCATGGTTGGAAGCTGTAGCCTGATAGTATGTTTCTGTGTAACATTTTCAAATTAATGTGATCATTCACAATTGCTACAAAGAAAATAAAATACCCAGGAGTACAACTTACAACAGATGTGAAGGACTTCTTCAAGGAGGACTACAAACCACTGCTCAAGCAAATAAGAGAGGATACAAACAAATGGAAAAAAATTCCATGTTCACGGGTAGGAAGAATCAATATCATGAAAATGGCCATACTGCCCAAAGTAATTTATAGATTCAATGCTATTCCCATCAAGCTACCATTGACTTCCTTTGCAGAACTTAAAAAAATGACTTTAAATTTCCTATGGAACCAAGAAAAAGCCTGTGTAGCCAAGACAATACTAAGCAAAAAGAACAAAGCCAGAGGCATTTAGGATTTCTACTGGACTTCTAACTATGTTAAAAGGCTACAGTAACCAAAACAGCGTGGTACTGGTACCAAAACAGATACATACAACAATGGAACAGAACAGAGGCCTAACAAATAACACCATGCATCTACAACCATCTGATCTTTGACAAATCTGACAAAAGCAATGGGGAAAGGATTCTCTGTTTAATAAATGGTGCTTGGAAAACTGACTAGTCGTAGGCAGAAAACAAAAACTGGACCTCTTCCTTATACCCTATACAAATATTAACTCAAGATGGATTAAAGACTTAAACCTAAAACCTAAAACCATAAAAACCCTAGAAGAAAACCTAGGGAATACCATTCAGGACATAGGCGTGAGAAAAGATTTCATGACTAAAACACCAGAAGCAATTGCAACAAAAGCCAAAATTGACAAATGCAATCAAATTAAACAAAAGAGCTCAAGAACAGCAAAAGAAAACTGTCATCAGAGTGAACTGGCAACCTACAGAATGGAAGAAAATTTCTGCAATCTCTCTGCCTGACAAAGGGCTAATATCCAGAGTCTACAAGGAATTTAAACAAATTTACAAGAAAGAAAACAACCCCATCGAAAAGTGGGCAAAAGATATGAGCAGACAACTCTGAAAATAAGACATTTATGTAGCCAAAATACATGAAAAAAAAAAAAAAGAAGCTCATCACTGGTCATTAGAAAAATGCACATCAAAACCACAATGAGATACCATCTCACGCCAGCTAGAATGACGATTATTAAAAAGTCAGGAAACAGGCTGGGCATGGTGGCTCATGCCTGTAATCCCAGCACTTTGGGAGGCCAAGGCAGGTGGATCGTGAAGTCAGGAGATTGAGACCATCATGGCCAACATGGTGAAACCCCGTCTCTACTAAAAAAAAATACAAAAATTAGCTAGGTGTGTTGGCACGTGCCTGTAGTCCCAGGTACTTGGGAGGCTGAGGCAAGAGAATCACTTGAGCTTGGGAGGTGGAGGTTGCAGTGAGCCAAGATCACCCCACTGCACTCGAGCCTGGTGACAGAGTGAGTCTCCATCTCAAAAACAAAAACAAAACAAAAAAAGTCAGGAAACAACAGATGCCGTATAGGATGTGGAGAAATAAGAACGCTTTTCTTGTATACCTATGTAACAAATCTGCACGTTCAGCACATGTATCCCAGAACTTAAAATAAGAAAAAAATTATAAAGACAATATGAAAACTTTTTGAACATAAATAATGAGAATAATTTGTTGAGGGGTTATGATGTGCCAGTTATTATCTAAACTCTTTACAAGGTTATGTTGATGTATACTTTATGCAAATTGTTGTTCCCATTTTAGAAATGAAGAAACTGAGACAGAAAGGTCACACCCTGGTTTCTTCCCTCCCTTTGCCCTCTAGACTCCCATTAGTTATTTTATTGGCTGAACTCCAGAATTAACTGTCAGGGGTTCCTGGGATAAGCAGTAGTCAAAATTCTCCCTCCCAGGGCATTAAATACAAACTCAAAGCAGGGAAGGGCAAAGAATGGATCCCAGGGAAAACAGGTCCATAACTAACACATAACTACTGCTTAGCAGCCCCAGGTATGTGCTGTTTTTTTTTTCTGATAGTTCTAAGGTTTTATATGAAATTTTACCTGGTCATTTTTTGTTTTGTTTTGTTTTAAAAATGTTAAGCTCCTGCTAGGTGAATGTGACTGAAAGATAAATAAAATAAGAGCCTATTGGAAGAAGAAACAAGTTCATATGTAAATAAAATATATAAAACATAATTCTGTAAGGTAAATATGTATAAAATGTTTTATGGAAAAATATGAGAAGAGATTTACTTTGAACTGGAGGAATCAGAAGTCTGGAAAAGATAAGAAAAATAATGCGATCTGAGTTGGGCTTTGAAAGAAATAGGAGACTGGAGCCCAGTTAGGTAGACATTTATGAACAGGATAAACATAAATAAAAGCATGGAAACTATAAAGGGAGTTATATATCAGGCACAATAATTTGGCCTGTGTAGCTGTAGTACAAGGGATATGGAAGAAAGTAGAAAGATTATTCATTGCATGAGCTCAAAGTTTTTTATACATTTGAAGAGTATTCCTAACCAAACTTAAGGGCTCTTTACGTCCCAGCTTTATGAAAATTGGTTGCATCCATCTTTCTCTTCTCGTTGTTTGTACAGACCAGCATAGTGTTAGTGTTGTTCTTGGTCTATGTATCTTTCCTCCTGGAAGTACAAAGGAAAAATGCAGTTGACTTGCCTTACCCAAAACATCTGTATTTGCGGCTTCCCAAAACGTTAATATGAATCATTACTACAAGACTTGCAAAGGTGATGCTGATGTGTCTTTGTGTGGCTTGTTACTGTTTGTACCTTCATTTGTTAGATTTGAAGTCTGGCCAAGGAAATAATCTGGGCAATTGCTCAATTATGCTGCTTCAGCTTCCCTTTAATACTTGGTCAAGAGCAGTCTCCAGTGATGCTGGGCACTCTGAACACCTCTGCTGCTCCTTGACTTGCCAGGACTCAGAATTTAGACAAAGGTGAGTCATGCCAGGCCTGAGTAGGTGGCCATCAATGTAATGTAGATCTTTTAAAGTAGCAAAGTATTTCCCTGCTTATGCTGTTCATACTGCTTACTCCTTCAGATCCATTCCCTTCTCTTCTGTGCTGTAGGAGGTTGATCTCCGTAGGACCTATTGTTATGGTCTGAATCTGAGTATCCCTGCACCAACATTCACATGCTGACATCCTAATCCCCAAGGTGTTGGTATTAGGAGGTGGACTTCTGGGAGATAATTAGGTCATGAGGATGCAACTCTAATGAATGAGATTAATGCCCTCATAAAAGTGACCCCAGAGGGACACCTCGCCCCTTCCACTATATGAGGACATGGTGAGAAGGTGCTATTTGTGAATGAGGAAGGGATCCCTCAGCAGACACCAAATCTACCAGTGACTTGATCTTGGACGTCCCAGCCTCCAGAACAGTGGGAAATAAATTCGTGTTGTTAATAAGCTACCCAGCCTATGGTATTTTATTATAGCAACCTGATCAGACAGACAGTGCTCCCTTGATCTTTGGATTGCATTTGATTTTTGCCTATGGGAGGAAGAAATAGAATAAATTAAGGAAGATGAAGAGTAATTGAGGTATTTATTACCTCTCTTTCTCCTTCCTAGGCCATAGTTTTTGCAGAGCCTATGTTCCTTTAATTACTGTGAGATAATGAGGTGACTCCCCCTTATCGCTGACTTCAGCTCTTGAAAGGTTTCTGTACTCTCCTTTTGCCCCACAGGCCTAGGGATGGTAACAACTCCCCATTGTGACTAGTCACCCTATTCTGGTATCGAACATTAGAACTTATTCATTTTATCTAACTGTATGCCTGTAATCATTAACTAACCTGTTTTTATCTCCCTACCCATCTACCTACACACCCTTCTCAGCCTCTAGTATCTATTATTCTACATGAGATCAACTTTTTATCTCCAGTACAATGAGTGAGAACATGTGATATTTGTCTTTCTGTACCTGGTATATTTCACTTAACATAATGACCTCCAGTTCCATCCATGTTTCTGCAAATGACATTATTTCACTTTTTATGGCTGAATAGTATTCCATCATGTATGTATACCAAATTTTTTCAATCCATTTTTTGATGGAAGTTTAGGTTGATTCCAGATCTTTGCTATTGTGAATAATGTAGCAATAAACATGTGAGTGCAGCATCCCTTTTATACACTTATTTGTTTTCCATTGGATAAATACCCAGTTGTGGAATTGGTAAACCTCATGGTTGTTGTATTTTTAGTTGAGAAATCTTCATACTATTTTTCATAGTGGTTTACTAATTTACATTCCCACCAACAGTGTGTTAGAGTTCACTTTTCTTCTCATTCTCACCAGCATCTGCTATTTTTTTTGATTGTCATTCAACTGGAGTAAGATTATAGCACATTGTGGTTTTGATTTATATATCCCATTTTTTCTTTTCCTTTTCTTCCCTCCTTCCCTCCTTCCCTCCTTCCCTCTTTCCCTCCCTCCCTCCCTCCCTCCCTCCCTCCCTCCTTCCTTCCTTCCTTCCTTCCTTCCTTCCTTCCTTCCTTCCTTCCTTCCTTCCTCTCTCTCTTTCTTTCTCTCTCTCTCTCTTTTCTCCCTTCCCCTCCCCTGCCCTCCCCTCCCCTCCCCCCTCTTCCCTCTGTCACCCAGGCTGGAGTGCAGTGACACAGTCTTGGCTCACTACAACCTCCGCTTCCCAGGCTTCAGAGATCTTCCCATCTCAGCCTCCAAAGTAGCCAGGAGTACAGGTGAACACCATATCTGGCTAATTTTTGTATTTTTTGAAGAGATTGGGTTTTGCCATGTTGCCAGGGCTGGTCTGAAACACCTTAGTTCAAGCAATCCACCCACCTCAGACTCCCAAAGTGCTGGAATTACAGACATGAGCCACCATGCCCAGCCCAGCATTATTTGTTCATATACATATTAAGTCATTTGTTTGTCTTCTTTTGAGAAATGTTGATTTATGTACTTGCCCACTTTTCAATGGGTTTTTTTTTTTACTTGTTTGAGTTCCTTCTATATCTGGATATTAGTCCCTTTATTAGATGAATAGTTTGTAAGTTGTTTCTTCCATTGAACAGATTGTCTCTTCACTAGGTTGATTGTTTCCTCTGCTGTGAAGATGCTTTTACATTTACTATAGTCTCATTTGTCTATTTTTGTTTTTGTTGCCTGTGCTTTTGAGGTTTTAGCCATAAAATCTTTTCTAGACCTATGTCCAGAAGTGTCTCCTTTGTTTTCTTCCAGCAGTTTTACAGTTTCAGGTCTTATGTATAAGTCTTTAATCTACCTTGAGTTGATTTTTGTATTTGGTAAGAGTCAGGGGTTTAGATTCATTCTTCTGCATATGGCTACCAATTTTTCTAGCACCATTTATTGAAGAGAGTGTTCTTGCTTCCTTTGTCAAAAATAGTTTGGTTGAAAATATGTGAATTTATTTATGGGTTTGCTACTTTGTTCCATGATGTATGTGTTTGTTTTTATACAAATATCATGCTGTTTTGGTTATGATAGCCTTGTAGTATATTTTGAAGTCAGGTAATGTGGTGCCTCCAGCTTTGTTCCTTTTGCTTAGAATTGCTTTGCAGTTCAGGATCTTCTTCGGTACCACATGAATTTTAGGATTGTTTTTTCTATTTCTGTGAAAAATGGCATTTGTATTTTGATTGAGATGATATTGAACCTGCAGCCTTCTTTGGGCAGAATGGTTATTTTGATGATATTTCTTCTTTTGATTCATGAGCAGGGGCTGTCTTTCCATTTGTTTGTGTTCTTTTCAGTTTCTTTCATCAGTGTTTTGTAGTTTTCCTTGCAGAGGTCTTTCACCTCCTTGGTTTAATTTATTTGTAAGTATTTTATTTTATTTTTTAGCCGTTATAAATTGTGCTGTCTTCTTGATTTCTTTCTCAGCTAGTTTATTATTAATGTATAAAAACAATACCGATTTTTGTATATTGATATTGTATCCTGAAACATTACTGAATTTATTAATTGATTAGATCTAAGAGTTTTTTTTATGACATCTATAGATTTTTCTACGTATTAAATTATGACATCTGCAAAGAAGGACAATTTGACTTCCTTGTTTTTAATTTCTTTCTCTTGCCTGATGGTTTTGCTAGGATTTCCAGTACTATGTTGAATAGGAGCAGTGAGAGTGAGCATCCTTGTATTGTTCCAGTTTTTAGAGAGAAGACTTTCAGCTTTCCCCATTCAGTGTGATGTTAGCTGTATCTTTATGGTATATGGCCCTTATTATGTTGAAATATGTTTCTTCTATGTCTAATTTTGCGAGGGTTTTTATCATGAAGAGGTGTTGAATTCTGTCACATGCCTTTTCTTTGTCTATTGACCTTAGTAAGATGGTTTTGATCCTTCATTCTTTTGTGATGTATCACATTTATTGATTTGCATACACTGAATCATCCTTGCATTCCTGAAGTAAATCCCACTTGATCATGGTGTATTATCTTTTTGATGTGCTGTTGGATTCAATTTGCTACTATTTTTGTTGAGGATTTATGTTTCTCTGTTCATCAAGAATATTGGACTGTAGTGTTGTTGTTGTTGTGTTTTTGTCCAGCCTTGTAGAAAGAGTAGTGGATAATTTCAAACTGTATTATTAAGGTGCCTGATTCAATATTTATGCTATAGGTAACTCAAAGCTAATTGCTAAAAAAAAGATGAAGTTGTAATTTTTTGAAACATAAAATGCTTCATAATATCAAGTATATTTGGAATCAAAGCCAAGGAAAACACATGCTGCTGCTCAAAATATTTGTCCTTTTATGAGGTGCCAAATAACTGAACATCTGTCTGAGAGTTGGCCGTGGCATAAAGTGGGATAACTTTTCTAATACACTATGTGGCTGCTGCTTCATTGGGGCACCCTAGAACAGATGCACTGGCAATGTGATCTATATTGTTCCTTTGCTCAAAAGCTTCCTTTGATATGGAGTCATTGTGTTCAGTAGACATCTTAATGGAAAAGCTACAATTTTGTTTCTATGGAATGCGTGACTATTGGTATAAACAGTAAATGTAATACATGCTTCTTCCTATTGTGAGGCATCCACTGGCTTCACAGTCCTACCAAAGGTTAAACATACCCCCAAACTGAATCATGCCAACGTTGCATAGCATTTAATTTGGCAAGCTCAATAATTTTAAAGTCTAGCTTTTAAAAACATCAGCAGCTAAGTCACTAATGAAAAAAATCACGTGTATCATTGAGAAGATGAAAAATTTAGAATTGCTAGAATAGAATTGCTAATCTTATATTTACTAAGAGAACTCTGTCATTTAAAGCTTGAAAAATTTGTTTTTTTCCCTACCTGGCAAAATCCGGCGTTATATCTGCTTATTTTCAAATTTTAGGTTGACTATTTGACTAAAATAAAATGAAAACATTTGAGATAATTTACCTTATATTCGTTTGCATTTTCATGGAAAGACCATTTTTATTACATACTACTCATATGTGAGGGTATGCATGGGTGGTTGAGTGCATCAGGTTTCATGTTTATTTTAGACACAGTTAAAATCTAAACCATTCTTTCCCTAGAAACTGAAGAATTCTGGAGATTGATCAGTGGATAAACTGACATTGTAATAGATGAATACATCATTAGTTTCAGTTGTGCTTTTCTTACTGTGGTAATTTGAGTATCCAAATGAATTTAATCAATTAACAAACTAGACATTGTGACAGATTGAAGTATAGGTGTTCTTAGTGTCAATGTACTTTCACTCTAGCTTTGGAGACAGAGTAAACATATTGACCAATTAAAGAATATCTGTAGTCAGCTGCAAGGAGAGTTGTAGGAGGGAGAGAGTCCCATGGAAGTGGTAGGGTTTAAGCTGATATCAAAGAATCTAGATACATGGAGGAGAGCAGACAGGCAAAAGAAAGAAGATTATGCAGACATATAGAGGAAACATAGTATAGAATATTTACATGTTTTGCAAGTGAAAGCTGCAGTTCTACATCCTCAGTTCGAAAACACACACATAGACCCACACACACAGACACAGACACAACTGCAGAATGAACAACAAAGGGACTGAGATAAAACAACTGCTGTGGTGTTAGAAGCATTGGTTCTGGGGTGACACCGCATGGATTTATGTTCCAGTCTTTCTGATTAACTCTATGACTGAAGAACCTCACCTACCTGTTCTAAGCCTCAGTTTTTTTCATATGTGAAATGGGAGTGACTATAATAGCACTAGATGAAAATGGCAAAATTGAAGGAGAAAAAGTAATTAGAACAGTGTGAAGTGTGTGATTAGATGTAAGTAAAACTTACTATTATCATTTGCTATTTGTGGAGATGTGTTACATAATTTTGTTACATTTAGTGTATTGCTACAGGATCCTGAGACCAGAACCTGTCTTTTATTTTTAATTAATTAGTTAATTCAGCATTCAGATTTTGAACATTCATTTATAACAAGTACTAAAGGTGACGTAGGTTATCTAATGACAGGCATCTGATCTTTGTACATTTTATATGATTAATAGTTGTTGAAATAAAGTACATAATTATCAGCTGATGGAAATATATATTGTCTTAAGGGTCACTTCTTTCTTTGGTAGTTCAACCGGTACTTTTTATAGCCCTTATAAAGCTATAGCATAATTTTTTACATAACTATAGTATATACATCTTTAGCGTATCATTGGTGTATCATTTTGTGGGTGTCTGTCCCAGTAAAGAACTTAGACTATCATATGTAGTCAAGCTCATTGTTACAAAACATGCTTTTCTTATTTTAATTACAAAAGTCTATGTTTCATAAAAATATTGAATAGATTCAATTCAATGAGGCAAATAGTTATTTCATCTGTTTGATATTTCAGTGCCTTAATGGACTTAATACTAAAATGCTTTTTTATTTAATGAAAAGCATGGCAGAATTTATTGTAGTACAAGGTGCACTGTACTGATAGTAGTTGACATCTACGTAAATTGTTGTGTTGGATTGAATGATTAATATTAAAAAATATTTTTACTTTTCATTGTGAAAAATGAAATCAGTCTTTTAGAGGTCAAAAAATTGTTCTAGAAGTCATTAACAGAATTTGATACTGCCCAAGATGTCAGGCCCCTGTGATCTGATAATCCCCTTTATACTTGTTCTTTTCTGAAATAAAGCTGATCGTTAATCTCATGTGTTTTTAATTTAAATTCATCAACTTCTGCCTTTATGTAAGAGAAACTTTTATAATAAGAATTCCCAAAATTTTCCTTCATTGCTTTATAAACCTAGCAAAGCCATAGAGATCACACAATTCTAGAGTTGGAAGAGAAGATATTCCCTTTATTTTATAATCCTTTAATTTTACCAGTGAGGAAACTGAGTCCTGCTGAGTTATTGTACTTGCTTAAGACAATAGTGAAAAAACCAGACTGAAGCTAATGTTTTCTGTTACCAGGTATCTATCTACAAACCAGAGACTCATAATATTGGTAATATCTACTTTAAGAGCATACAACTTAAATGTTTCGGCAGGGCTTACCATAAATAAGTCACTATTTTAATTGAATGACCTTCTTTAAATAGATTAGGATGTTGTTTTGCTGTTAAAGGGAATCACCAAGCAAAACATGCCTTAAAGCCTATTTATGCCTTTTGCTCAATTATTAAGTCTTGAAAGTCGAGACATCTTCAGCTCCCTAAGATCAGAACAGTATTTTTAACAAAGAAAATTGTGAAGCAGTCTGTGCTTCTCCGTACGGCTAATTGTCTATCTGTGCTGTAGGTCTCTCTTCTTCGACTTCATCAGTTATCATTTTACCATCAACCTCTTCCTGTTCTTTCTTAAAAAAAAAAAAAAAAAAAAAAAAAAAAAAAAAAAGACTTATTCAAGTCTTCTCCTACCCCCTCAAAAAACAACAACCATTTATTCATCTTCTGTTGCTTTTCTTTTTTTGTGTATTAATCCCTTCTCTTTTTTTCTATAGAGTTAAATTTCATTAAGAAATTACCTGCATTTGCTAGTTCCAATTTATTAGCTCAAATTCACCAGTCAGACAGTACTTTCATAAATTTTTATAAGTTAAAAATGTATCTACAGAAAGTAAGTAAATAAATAATAAACATTCACATGAAAGGAAAGCTTGAAAATAAAATTCACTATAATAATTTTTTATTGTACCTCCTAAAGGAGAAAGAGATGAATTGATGAATGGTGGTTGTGGAAGACAAGTATCTAGGAGGTATTCTTTGGAAGGAGTATTTTTTTCTGCATTATTTTTTCCCTGCCAGTTTTTGGACCTTTTAGGGGCTCATGGTTATTTTCTTCTTAAGTTGCCCATAAAGATAAACTCAGGGTGGACTTACTTTTGGTTAAAAATTAATATTTCCTAAATTTATATTAAAATGCAGAGGTCTCTGACTTGCTAAACAATTTTTGATAAGAAAAACCATAGTTGGTGGACAAAGGACATGAATAGACGTTTCTCAAAAGAAGACATAAAAGCAGCCAACAAACATATGAAAAAACAGTCAACATCGCCAATCATCAGAGAAATGCAAATTAAACCCACAATGAGATACCTTACTCCTGCAAGAAGTACATCTTACTCTTTACTCTTGCAAGAATGGCCATAATTTAAAAAATTAGATGTTGGCATGGATGTGGTGAAAAGAGAATACTATTATACTGCTGGTGGGAATGTAAGTTAGTGCAACCACTGTGGAAAACAGTATGGAGATTCCTTAAAGACCTAAAAATAGAGCTACCATTCAATCTAGCAGTCCCACTACTGGGTATCAATCTACTCAAAGGAAAAGTAATCATTATATGAAAAAGACACATGCACACCTGTTTATAGCAAAACAATTTGCAATTGTAAAGCTATGGCACCAACCTAAGTACCCATCGAACAATGACGGGTTAAATAAAATGTGGTATATATACAAAATGGAATACTACTCATCCATAAGACGGAATGAAATAATGTCTCTTGTAGTAACTTGGATGGATCTGGAGGCCATTATTCTAAGCGAAGTAAACCAAATATCGTATGTTCTCACGATAAGTGGGAGCTAAGCTATGAGGACACAAAGGCAGAAGAGTTATATAATGGACTTTAGGTACTTGCAGAGGAAGGTTGGGAGGGGAGGGCCAGATAAAAGACTACATATTGGGCACAGTCTACTCTGCTTGGGTGATGGGTGCACTAAAATCTCAGAAATTAAAGAGCTTATCCATGTAACCAAACACCACGTGTACCCCAAAAACTATTGAAATAAAAAATAACAAAAAAGCAAAAAATAGAGTTAGGGGATTTACACTAAGTGATTTCAAGACAATGTTATATTGGCATGAGGATAGACACTGAAATAGAGTCCAGAAAGAATTCCATGCCTATATGATCAGGTAATTTTCTAAGTAACTTAAAGTGGAAAAAGATAGTATTTTTAACAATTAATTTTGAATGTTTTGACATATATGGAAAAAATTAACTTGTATGATAACTCATACCATATATGAAAATTAACTCAAAATGAACATAGACATTCATATGAAACTTAAATATATAATTTCTAGAAGGAAATATAGCAACATAATCTATGTAATGATGGGTTAAGCAAAGATTTCTTAGAACACAAAATGTCAGACAACATAAAAGTAATAAATTGGAAAACTCTAAACCTAAAATCTTTGCTCTTTAAAAGGCATTATGCAGAAAATTGACATGTCTCAGCCTTGGAGGAAATGTTTACAAACAATACATCTTGTAAATAATTTGTTTTCAAAATATATAAGTAACTCGTACAAACCAGTAAGGTTAAAATAACCAAATAAAATTACGGGGAAAAAAATTGAACATAATTCCACAAAAGAAGATATATGAATGGAAGATAAACACATAAAAAGATGCTCAACATTATTACTTCTTTGTGAAGTGTAAATCAAAACCATAGTTAGATACTACTACACTCCCATTAGGATGGCTGCAATGAACAAAAACAAAAACAAAAATCCTGGTAATAGTAAGTTTTGGCAAAGGTGCAAAGTGTCTAGAAGTCTCATACACAGCTGCTAGGAATGAAAGTAGTTTAGCCATTTTGATAAGTAACTTGGTAGTTTTTTTTAAAGTTGAACATACATTTACCGAATGACTCAGAAATCCCAGTCTTAGGTACTTACCCAAAATAAATGAAAACATATATCTTTAAAAATACTGTATTGTACTTAAACGTTCATTGCAACTTTGTAAGGTGTGAGGGGATGGAATTTATCACAAACAGGCAAAATGATGGAAAAATTGTATCTTGGTTTTAACAATGTTACAGAGCTATATACATTACTCAGCATAAAGTAGATGAGTTTTAATATCATTTTTACTTCAGGTATGCTGATTAAAACAAAATGACACTTCAGGCAGGGCATGGTGGCTCAAGCCTGTAATCCAGCACTTTGGGAGGCTGAGGCAGGTGGATCATGAAGTCAGGAATTAGAGTCCAGCCTGACCAACATGGTGAAACCCTGTCTCTACTAAAAATACAAAAATTAGCTGGGCATGGTGGTGCGTGCCTGTAATCCCAGCTATTCAAGAGGCTGAGGCAGGAGAATGGCTTGAACCTGGGAGATGGAGATTGCAGTGAGCTGAGATCAAGTCACTGCACTCTAGACTGGGTGACAGGGCAAGACTCCATCTCAAAAAAAAAAAAAAAAAAAGAAAAGAAAATAGACACTTCAACCACAGGATAAACAAGGGATCTGTATGAATACTCATATGTTTCTCACCACACACAAACATTAATTTGTGTTCTGCCACCTGGTAAATATATACAGTATCTAGCTTCTTTAAATAAGTGGATGAATGTCTTGTAAAAATTAGGATGGAGATCATTGCCTAATTTCCCATTAGGCATTAAAAATCATGACCAAATAATAATGAAACAGGAGAAGTCGCAGATATAAATCCTAGAGAATAAAGACAATTTTCTCTCTATTCAGTATTACTTAATACAGTATTAGAGTTAACATGCATTACAAATGATAATAATGACAGTTGTTTTATTTTCATCTGGGCAAAGATAAAAAAGAAAATAATAATAACACTTCAAATCATTTATATTAATTCCCTAAGAAGTGAACAGGAAGATTTTCTGTAACCTTTGCATTCTGCATTTGAAGGATGTTATATTTGTTTGAAAAAAGATCTACATTCTATTTTTTACATATGCATGTGTGTGTGAGTGTGTGTGTATGTGTGTGTGTGGGTGTTAGTCTATTCTCCCACTGCTAATAAAGATACACCCAAGACCGGATAATTTATAAAGGAAAGGGGTTTAATTGACTCACAGTTTCACATGACTGGGGATGCCTCACAATCATGACAGAAGGCAAATGGGGAGCAAAGTCATGTCTTACATGGCAGCAGGCAAGAGAGCTTGTGTAGGGGAACTCCCCTTTATAAAGCCATCAGCTCTCAAGAGACTTATTCACTCTCACTAGGATAGCATGGGAAAGACCCATCCCCATGATTCAGTTGCCTCCCACTGGGTCCCTCCCATGACACACGGGAATTATGGGAGCTACAATTCAAGATAAGATTTGGGTGAGGACACAGCCAGACAAAGTGTATATATACACACACAGTCTGTGTAATGGCAGTCTGAAAAATAGAGGTAAACCTTTCTTTGATCCAGGCAATGTTATTTAGCTTTATGATAAAAGAGAGAAATAGATATTGGTTCCTATTCACCAACACTGAGGGAAAGTATTATAGATTACATTCATGGCTGGATAATAATTTTTCAGAATTTGTTGTTTGCTGTAATAATTCATGATTATATAAATTCTGAAAGACTTGGGATAATTGTTGTGTTAAAAATTATATTATTTCCTCCTCTTACGATTCATCCTTTTGTGATAATGGTAATGTTTACCTTGTCAATTTCATCTTGACCTCCCATCCAGTTCCCTGGAGACTGTGAAGCAGTTGTTACATTCTTTGGTAATAAGAAATTCAGGTATAAATAGCTCTAAAGCAGAATTATGTAAGGTAGGGTTCTTTCTGTTGTGTTTTTTAAAAGGAAGTGAGGTTGAAAGAGGGCATTTTGTGGTGAGATGAAGAACATAAGACTTAACTGAAATGTTTTGGTGGGATTGTAATTCAGCAAAGTATTTAATAAGGACTTACGCACATGGAAGACCCTGCCATGCACTACTCACTGTTTCATTTAATCCTCAAAATAACCCTGTGAGACAGATAGGATGCATTATTTCTATTTTAATAACTAAGAATATGGTTTCAGAAGGGTCAAATGAATTCCTGAATGTTCCACAGTTACTATGGACAGAATTAGAATCTCAACCCAGAGTTTGTCTGAATCCAGTTGCAGAGAACTTACCTGTAACATAACTTACCAGACATATAATGCATTGGCGTGCATTGAATATAGTTTATATTGGAGAATCTTCAAATGCCTATCACTAATTCTAGAAATGTTACTGCTCCTGTCTTCCTAAGGCATGCAATAAAACTTGTACTTTTATTTAAGATTTAGGGGTACATGTGCAGGTCTGCTACCTGGGTAATGAGGTTTGGAGTATGAATGGCTCCATCATTCAGGCAATAGGTAGTTTTTCAGCCCTTAACTCCTTCCCTCTTCTCGCCCTCTAGTATACCCCAGTGTGTATTTTCCCTGATGCTTGGCTCCCACTTTTAACTGAGAGCAAGTATATTTGGTTTTCTGTTCCTCTGTTAATCTGCTTAGGATAATGGCCTCCAGCTGCACCCATGTTGTTGCAAAGGACATGATTTTGCTCTTTTTAATGACTGCATAGTATTCCATGGTGTACATATAATACATTTTCTTTATCTGATCTACCACTGATGGGCACAGAAGTTGATTTCATGTCTTTGGTATTGTGATTAATGCTATGATTAACATATGAGTGCATGTGTCTTTTTGAGAGAATGATTTCTTTTCCTTTGGGTATATACTGAGTGATGGGTTTGCTGGATCAAATGGTAGTTCTGTTTAAGTTCTTTGAGAAATGTCCAAACTGCTTTCCACAGTTGCTGAACTAATTTACCTTCCCACCAACAGTGTATAAGCCTTCCCTTTTCTCTACAATCTTGCAATCATCTGTTATTTTTTTCACTTTTTAGTAAAAGCTATTCTGTCCACTGTGAGATTGTATCTCATTGTGATTTTGATTTACACTTCTCTGATGATTAGTGATGTTGAACATTTTTTCATATGCCACTTATGTGTATTTTTTTTAAGAAATGTCTCTTTACATCCTTTGCCTTTTTTAAATGTGGGTGTTTTTTGCTTGTCAAAATGTTTGTTGCTAAAGATTCTGGATATGATACCTTTGTCAAATGCATAGTTTGCAAATATTTTCTTCCATTTTGTGGGGTTCTTGTTTACTCTGTTGGTAGTTTTTTTTTTTCCTGTGCAGAATTTCTTTAGTTTGATTAGGTCCCACTTGTCAAATTTTTATTTTGTTGTAATTGCTTTTGAGGACTTAGTTATAAATTCTTTGTCAACACCGATGTAAAGAAGGATATTTCCCCACCATCATACTTCACAAAATTGGAAAAAACAATCCTAAAAATCATGTGGAACCCAAAAAGAGGCTGTGTAGCTAAACAATCCTAAAAATCATATGGAATCAAAAAAGAGGCTGTGTAGCTAAAGCAAGACTAAGCAAAAAGAACAAATCTGGAGGCATCACATTACCGGATTTCAAACTATACTATATGGTCATAGTCACTCAAACAGCATGGTACTGGAATAAAAATAGGCATATAGACCAGTGGAACAGAATAGAGAACCTAGAAATAAACCAGAATACTTACAGACAACTGATCTTTGACAAAGCAAACAAAAACATAAAGCGGAGAAACAGCACCCTTTTCAACAAATGGCGCTTGGTTAATTGGCAAGCCACACGTAGGAGAATAAAACTGGATCCTCATACCTCACCTTACACAAAAATCAACTCAAGATGGATTAAGTACTTAAATCTAAGACCTGAAACTATAAAAATTCTAGAAGATAACACTGTAAAAACACTTCTAGACATTGGGTTAGGCAAGGAGTAATACCAAGAACTCAGAAGCAAACGCAATAAAAACAAGGAAAATTCCTGGGGCTTAATTAAACTAAAGAGCTTCTGCATGGCAAAAGGAACAGTCAGCAGAATAAACACACAACCCACAGAGTGGGAGAAAATCTTCAAAATCTATACATCTGACAAAGGACTAATATCCAGCATCTGCAACAAACTCAAACAAATCAGCAAGAAAAAAACAAACAATCTCATCAAAAACTGGGCTAAGGATGTGAATAGACAGTTCTCAAAAGAAGATATACAAATGGCCAACAAGCATATGAAAAAATGCTCAACATCACTAATGATCAGGAAAATGCAAATTAAAACCATGATGCGATGTCATCTCACTCCTGCCAGAATGGCCATAAAAAAAAAAAAAAGTAGATGTTGCTGTGGATGAGGTGAACAGCGTACACTTCTACACTGCTGGTGGGAATGTAAACTATTACAATCCCTATGGAAAACAGTGTGGAGATTCCTTAGACAACTAAAAGTAGAACTACCATTTGTTCCAGCAATCCCACTACTGGGTATCTACCCAGAGGAAAAGAAGTCATTATACAAAAAAGACACTTGCACATGCATGTTTATAGCAGCGCAATTCCCAACTGCAAAAATGTGGCATCAACCTAAATGGCCATCAATCAATGACTGGATAAAGAAACTGTGGAATACATATACAATGGAATACTACTCAGCCATAAAAAGGAATGAATTAATGGCATTCACAGCAACTTGGATGAGACTGGAGGCATTATTCTAAGTGAAGTAACTCAGGAATTGAAAATCAAACATTGCCCTCACTCATAAGTGGGAGCTAAGTTATGAGGATGCAAAGGCATAAGAATGGCACAATGGACTTTGGGGACTCAGGGGCAAAGGGTGGGAAGGGGTTGGGGTATAAAAGAGTACAAATAGGGTACAGTGTATACTGCTTGAGTTATGGGTGCACCAAAATCTCACAAATCACCACTAAAGAACTTATCTATGTAATCAGACATCACCCGTTTCCCCAATAACGTATGGAAATAAAAATAAAAAATAAAAAGAAGAGTATTTCCTAGATTTTCTTCTAGGATTTTTATAGTTTAAGGTCTAATATTTAAGTCTTTAATCCATCTTGAGAAAATTTCTTTATGTGATGAAATGTAGGGATCCAGTTTCATTCTTCTTCATATGACTAGCTAGTTATGCCAGTACCACTTATTCAATAGGGAGTCCTTTACCATTGCTTATTTTGTTGACTTTGTTGAAGATCAGATAGTTATAGATGCATGGCTTTATTTCTGATTTCTCTATTCTGTTCCATTGGTATATGTGTCTGTTTTTGTTTGGGTATCATGTTGTTTTAGTTACTGTAGCCTTATAGTGTAGTTTGAAGTCAGGAGATATGCTTCCTCCAGCTTTGTTCTTTTGCTTGAGATTGTTTTCACTATCCAGGTTTTTTTTTTTTTTTCATTCCATATGAATTTTAGGAGTTTTATTCTAATTATGTAAAAAATGATGTTGGTAATTTGATAGAAATAGCATTAAATTTATAGATTGCTTTGTGCATTATGGCCATTTTAATATTTGTTCTTCAAATCCATGAGCATGGAATGTTTTTCCATTTGTTGGTGTCATCTATGATTTCTTTCAGCAATGTTTTAGAGTTCTCCTTCTAGAGATCTTTCACCTCTTTTGTTAGATGAATTCCTAGGTATGTTCTATTTTTGCGTGACTATTGTGTATGAGATTGCATTCTTGATTTGGCTCTCAGCTTCAATGTTATTGGTGTATAGAAATGCTACTAATTTTCGAACACTGATTTTATACCCTGAAACTTTACTGTAGTCATTTATGAGTTCTGTGAGTCCTTTAGTGGAATCCTTAGGGTTTTCTCCATACAGAATCATCTTGTCTGTGAAGATAGATAATTTGTCTTTTTTTTCCTGTTTGGATGACTTTTATTTCTTTATTTTGCCTGATTGCTCTGGCTAGGACTTCCAGTACAATGTTGAATAAGAGTAATGAGGGTGGAAATCCTTGTCTTCTTCCTGTTCTTAAGGAGAGTGCTTCCAGCTTTTGCCAATTCAGTATGATGTTGACTTTTTCATAGTTGGCTCTTATTATTTTGGGGGTATGTTTCTTTGATGCCTAATCTGTTGAGATTTTTTTCGTGAAGGGATGGTTGAATTTTATTTAAAGCTTTTCTGCATCTATTGAAATGATTATATGGTTTTTGTTTTTAATTCCATTTATATGATGAATCATATTTATTGAGTTGCCTATTATGAATTAACCTTACATTCCAGGGGTAAAGCCTATTTGATCATGGTGAATTAACTTTCTAATATGTTGCTGAATTCAGTTTGCTATATTTTGTTGAAGATTTTTGCATATATGTTAATCAGAGATATTTCTGTAGTTTTCTTTTATTGTTGTGCCTTTGCCAGATTTTGGTGTCAGGGTGATATTGGCTTCATAGAATGAGTTAGGGAGAAGTGCTCTCCTTGCACATTTGGTAAAATTTGGCTGTGAGTCTATCTGGCTCAGGGCTTTTTTTTGATTGGTAGATTCCTTCTTCTTTTTTTTTTTTTAAATTACTGATTCAATTTCAAAACTTGATATTGGTCCATTCAGAGTTTCAATTTTTTTCTGATTCAATTTTGAATTTGATATTGGTCTATTCGAAGTTTCAATTTCTTTCTGATTCAATCTTGGGAGGTTGTGTGTTTCCAGGAATTTACCTGTTTCTTCTAGATTTTCTAGTTTGTGTGAATAGATGTGTTCAGAATAGTCTCGGAGGATCTTTTGTATTTCTGTGGGATCAAGTATAATGTGACCCTTGTGATTCCTGATTGTGTTTATTTGGATCTTCTCTCTCTCTCTTTTTTTTTTTTTGTTAATCTAGCTAGTGCTTTATCCATCTTGTTTATCCTTTCAAAGAAACAATTTTTGGTTTCATTGATCCTTTGGATGGATTTAGGAGTCTCAGTTTCATTTAGTTCTGCTCTGATTGTAGTTGTTTTTTCTTCTGATGGCTTTGGGATTAGTGTGTTCCTGTTTTTCTAGTTCCTCTAGGTGTCATGTTAGATTATTGATTTGAGATCTTTTCAACTTCTTGATGTAGGTGTTTAGCACTATAAACTTTTAACATTGTTTCTGCTGCATCCCAGAGTTTCATGTCTCTATTTTCATTTATTTCAAAGAATTTTTTACTTCTCCCTTAATTTTTTTAATTACCCAAAAGTTATTCAGGAGCAAATTGTTCAATTTACATGTCATTGTGTGGTTTTGAGAGATCTTCATGGTATTGATTTTTATTTTTATTCAACTGTGTACCAAGAGTATGGCTGATATGACCTTGATTTTCTCAAACTTATTGGGACTTAATTTATGGCTGAGCCTGTGGTTGATCTTAGAGTAGCATGCAATGTTTTAACACTCTCTTATATTGATTATGTGTTATTACAGCCATATTAAAAATATATACAAAAATAATTGTTTTGCCAATAGAAATACAAGATTAGAAGCATCAACTGACTCATGAATGATTTCATAGTCACTAGTTGAACTCTTATTGGTAGCTAAGTATCAGTGATAAGAAGTTTTGTTTATGAATTAACTACTCTTCTTCATCTTCCTGATAAAATTCTACTTATCTTACAAAAGCACAGTTCGCATTTACTTTCTCCATGAAACCTTCGCTGGTCCTCCTAGGCAGACTTACATAGCCTTCCTCTCAGCTATTGCTGTACCTTCTAAAACACCTCTGTTATATAACTAGTTGTATCACTTGTACATTGCCATTGTGATAATACTTTACTTAGTCTCAACAGTTTTTGAGGACAGAAGTCATACTGTTTCATCTATGATTTCTTAATTCCTATGCAGTACATGGTCCTCAGTAATGCTCAATAAATTGTTGTTGGATAAATGAATGAATAAATGTCTGGAGTATATGACCATATTAATTCATAAATAATAAAATTATTGGTGGGTGCAGAACTATTTTTTTGGTTTTAGAATGCTTCCCAACATATAAATAAATAAGCTTTTGCTAAAACAAAACCAAAACTAAACAAAACAACCCTGTAATTTAGAGTCTGCAGAGATAGGCACTGTAGTAGAATGAACTGTGGACCAAAAGCCAAGTTATGCAATTAACTAGGTGAGTGACGTGTTATCTTTTATGGAGCTCTATATTTTATCTGTAAAATTAGGAATCTTGGTATGGCAAACATTCCGAAGATGGTATTTTAGTGAGTAAAAATTGAAAATCACTGTTCTAAGACATTTTATGGAAGTGAGTATAATAAGCAGTAATGTAGTGGTTTCAAGCTTTTCTTTTTTAAGTGGCAGAACTTCTTGTCAAGTAAAAACTTACACAGAGTTTCAGATTGTAAAATAGTTAAAAATTGAGATGATGTAGCTGCTAAGCCTCTTTGTCCTCTAATATTTGTTCCTTCTGGTCTCTCCCTTCCTGCATATCAAATGGATTAGGTGCTTGCCAAGTTTCATGGATTAGTCCATTCTTAGGGCAAAGCTTAATTTCTTATCTTTAAAAATAAATATGGCCCAGGAAACATGGTGAAACCCATCTCTACAACACACACACACACACACACACACACACACACACACACACACACACACTAGCCGGGTGTGGTGGTGGTGTGCACCTGTAGTCCCAGCTAATTTGAGAGGCTGATGTGGGAGGATTGCTTGGGCGAGGTTGTGGCTGCAGTGAGCCATGTCCGTGCCTGGGCAATAGAGCAAGAACTTGTCTCAAAATAATTTTTAAAAATTAACAAAAAATAAAGAAATGATAGTTTCTAAATATGAAGATACTTAAAGACCAATCAAAAATGTATTTCTGGCCTGGCACAGTGGCTCACGCCTGTAATCCTAGCACTTTGGGAGGCTGAGTGGGCGGATCATGAGGTCAAGAGATTGAGACCGTTCTGGCCAACATGGTGAAACCCCGTCTCTACTAAAAATAAAAAAAATTAGCTGGGCGTGGTGGCCCGCACCTGTAGTCCCAGTTACTTCGGAGGCTGAGGTAGGAAAATTGCTTGAACCCAGGAGGTGGAGGTTGCAGCGAGCTGAAATCGTGCCATTGCACTCCAACCTGGCGACAGAATGAGGCTCTGTCTCAAAAAAAAAAAAAAAAAAAAAGAATCTCTATGTTCCTTTGTGCTCTATCAAAACAATCTTCTGTGGCATTCTGGTATTATCACATGAGTTTCAGTCTTCTGCTTTTGAAATTGTTTCTGTTTGCATGCTTGTTTTTCATGTCCACATAGACCTGAACCCTCTGACATTTTAATAGAGCTGGGACAGATAGGCCCAAATTGGTGGTTGCTTCTAGGTAGGGAATCACTGGCAGACTTAATATCCAATTATGTTTCAGTTAAGCCAGTAAATATTAGGCCATTAATTCATCTGAAGTCCTGGAAAGATTTCTTACATTTTTATTATCTTCCTCTTATGAAGTCTGTAATGATGTAGTATTCATATTTCTGAGAAAGGAATACACAGAAATTTTGTGTGCTCGCCCACTTAAGAAAAGAATGAACTGAATTGTTGCACTTTGTAGTTTCAGTCTTCATCACAAGAAAGGAAAAAAAGTTACTTGATGATGAATGTCTGGGGTCTTTGAGTCTAAAAAGAAGACTTGGATCTAAGTCTTGTCTGTGTTCCATGTACGCTATGAAACAAGTTTAAACAGCACTGTACTGGTGGACAATTTTTAAGTCTAGAGACATAGCACTTGTGAATGAATGTCAAGAGTCTTCTGTATGAACCTAGAAATAATTTTAGTACTGGATTGAAGCTTAATTTAGAAGAAAAAATACTTGGTGAATTCTTGTTGAAGCATAAGATAAAACAGAGACAAATTATTATGCTTTTTTAGTTATGTTTAGATATACAGTTTTATATACACAATCTACATTTTCTAATTTAATGTAAATTCCTATGAGATTACATAAAAGAGTAGCTGTTCATAGGCTCCATATGTTCTGCCAACTGCATCTCTCTCTTTTTTGTTTCATCATTTAAAACATCTTCTAATTCCTTTCTTATTCTGAAATACCACGTTTATTCCCAATGATCTTGTTGCTTAGCCCCAACCCATCCTCATTTGCTGCTTGTTCTCTGATAAATAATGCTTATTGCTGCTTCCAAGTGGCAGCAGAGGTAATGGTTGGTTTCATGAGCTCTGTAGGCATAGTGCCTGGGTGTGAATCCTGTCTCTCTGCCTTTTCCTAGATTACTCAGCTTAGATGAGTCATTCACCCTTTCTGTGCCTCCGAAGTCTCCCCTGAGAAATGGAGATAAAAATAGTTGTGAGAATTACATGAGATGATAGATTTAGGGACTATACAATAGTACCTGCCACAAAGCTATTCATATCTCTGTCAGAAGAGTAGGAATATGTATCCTGTCAATATAGCTGACATTTGCAGTTACCAGGCATTCTGATTATATTTCATCCCCCTTCCTATCTGCTGCTTTTGGATTATCACACTTTCAGAGAATCTAGCAAGAGGCCTCAAGCCTATCTAGTCTACTCATTCAAACATTTTCCAGCAAATATTTATTGCTTGGCACAAGAGATATAGTGTTTGGCAGTATTCTCTATGAGCTTCTGGGAAGCATAAAACCGTTCATACCAACAAATATATAATTGTGAAAAATACTGTGAATAGAAAAATAATGTGATAATACCTTCCTACAAGTAGGGGAAGTTCATAAAGGCTTTTCTGAACAAGTGACATCAAAACTGAAGAATGAAGAATGTGTTAGCCAGGCAAAGTTGTAGACGTGTTACAGTGTAGCAAAAGTCTGGAGACAAGAAAGGCATGCTGGATACACTCTAAATCCAGTTGAACTAAACCTAAATGAGTTACAGGGGAGAGTGACGTGGCATAAGCATAAGGTGGAGAAGCAAGTGGAAGCCAAAATAGGAAGCTGAACCTTAAAAGTCAAGCAGGGTCAAGATCTGTAGGGACTTGTATGATTAATCTTCATATTAAAGATTTTGCATTATCCTAAAAATTACAGAAAGCAATAAAGAATGCAAAGCCAAGGATTGATATAAGGATTTTGCATTTTAAAAGATCACACTGGAGGATAGAGAGAAGGGGAGTGGAAGGGCGTCTTTCTTTGTTCCATAGTTACAGTACCTGGAAAAGGACAGTAGCTTCCTCAACGAAGCTTTCCTTGATAGTATTTTTCCCATATAGGTGGCCTTTACTCATTTTTTCACATGATAAACCCAAGAACTATTGCACTTCACACACTGCACTGTGAACCTGACACAGGCCACGGTGTTCAGTATTGTAGGATGAATAAGCAAGCATTGATTCTCCTCTCCTAAGATGAAACAGCGGCATTTTAAGGTCAAGGACTGTATGTATTCATCTTTGTATTATCCACAAGATCTAGCAAGTCTCTGCCACATGTTGGGCTCTCGAACTTTTGTTGATGTTGTTGTTGAGAAATCAGATGAAAGAGTGATTTTCATGATGGCTGGAAATGAGAGTTTTGGATCATGAATGCAAATTAATTTTTTATACTCTCATTGAAAGTTGGTAATATTAATTGAGATCCTAGAGTGGCTGTTAGAAGGTGGCATTTAGAAGATCTAAGTTAGAGTATGAGCAGATACCGAGCAAATACTTATTAAATGAATTGAATGTGTTGCAGCCATACTTGCCTTTTACATATTTGTGGATCTTCTGTGGTTCATCTTAGGAGATGGCAAAAATTCCCTAATCCCTCCTAAACCTCCTCTAATGCCATCTTCACTTTGGCACAGTGATAACTCAGAGATGAAAACTCTCAGAGGTGGACAAAGCTAGCAATACCAGGTTATTAATATATTTAAATTCAGGGCTTTTTTGTTCTTTTCCCTTTGTTTAAGATGAAACATAAAATGGCTGAAATCAAAGCGATTTATGTGTCACTTGATGGTATTTTAAACTATAAGAGATTAATCAGTGGTTACTTTTTTTAGATTAGGAAAAATAATTCAATACTTTAAAACTTTCCTACTTAGTATTTACTGCAGGGAAATTCACTAGCAAATTAATTAAGGCATTATTTATACAAGGAGAAACATGGAATTAGTTTGTCACTTTTTCTCTGTTGTTATTGTTGAAAATTAGAATCAAGCTCAGCAAATTGAATACTAATAATTTTTCTTTTTTTGTCACCAAGTGTATTGATTTCAAATTTGTGCCCTATTAGTAATTTACAAAGAACATATTTTACAGTAGAAATTGGTTTAAGTGGTTGTTCAGGAGACATGTTTTACTCAAAGCAGCATTTAGCCTTGCTACTTTGCCATTTGATGATTATTTAAAAGGATGCCATTATCTCTTTGTTATGTGTTGTTATCTCAGGCTGAGCTAATGGTTTTAAGTTCATATTAATTCCTAGCACTTTTCAATTTTTATCTCAAAAATCCTTTATACTTATTACTTAATTGAAAAAAAAAAAAAAACACGGATTCTTCTCTCCAAGCAATGCTTCCCTCTAAATACTGAGCAACTTTACAAAGAAAATGACCTTTCTTATTACATATACTTTTTTTCCTCAAATTTACTTGCTCTTTATTGTTTGCATCATACAATTTCAAAAATTTTTAGGAGGAAGCACATTTGTCTCTGTTTATCTCCATCATATTAAAATCAGAAAGCAGCAAGAACTGAGTGTAATAGTCCTGAATTTCTGCAAGTGTGTTGAAAGCAGTAGATGCAAACTAAAGGGGGATGTCTAATATTTTATGTATCAAATTCTGGATATGTTTATCTAATTGTTGAGTCTTGAGAGTTGTTTTTTATAGTTTGCATTCATTTCTGCTAGTTTTCTGGAATTTCATTAGCTTTATAAAGTTCGTGGATAATTATATTCCAATCCCTACATCTGACAATTGAGGAAACTGAAGTCCCGGAGCTAAGTGGATAGCTATAGCTAGTGGAGGCTGGGAGTGGAAAGAGCAGTTCAGGCTCTGCCTTGTCTGGTATGTGTTTCTTCAGTTCATAGTGCATTAGATGCTAGCACAAACCAGAAAACCTTCCTTTTCTTGAATTAAACCTTAATGTTAGTTGTAAAAGTTAAGATCTCTTGATTTAGTTTTGAGGTTCTTAGATATTTATACTTTATGAATTGATAAAATTTCCAAAGAATTCAGTGACTGACACAGAATGGCCAGTTTCTAGTTTTCTTAGTTCAGAACATTAAGAAACGAAGCAAAAATACACCAATGCCTCATTATATTATCATTTCATAAATGGACATTTTCTCATCTAAAAGGATGATGAGTAGGACTTTTCCTGTTAAGCTAAAAAGGGCAACTGTAACCCAAAACAATGAATTAAAAGCCATCAAACTAGTTCACGTTCTGTACACAAGTATTAGAGGATGAAAGTGAAAAGGGACCAGCAAGGCAACCCAAAGATTAGTTAATTGCAAGAAGCAGCTACCATTCCTAGTGATGAGGAAAGAAAGCGGAAGATGGTGTTAGGAGGGTCAAGGAATGCAAAGTAGGGGTCACCTCTGGAAGACCTGTGACCAGCAAGCATCCACTCTGAAGCTAATGAGAAGATGTCAGAATCTCACATGGCTGGTTTTGGGCCTGCCAAGAGGGAGTGCCCAATTTGTCCATTTTCCAGGAAGAATAAAGAGGGTCTTTCTCCAACTCTCTTGTGGTCTCCTACCAGTGATTTCCATTGTCAGCAGCTAAAGGAAGCCACCTAGAAAGAGAACCTGTTAAATGTAGTTTGACTCACACTGCAGAATTTAGAATGATTGGCTTGGGGCTGAAAGACATTGGTAAATAGCTGACAATATCTTTTCTCTCCATGATCACTTATGCAGAAGAATTTTTGCTTTTTTGAGAAGGAGAAAGAGAACTGGTGAGATATAGCAGGGAACAGAGAAGAAATAGCAGCAAAGCAGCATATACATTTAGGTGTATCTATACATTTGTATACATATATTTAGTGTATACATTTAGTGTGACCAGGATGCTTGAGCTTATTTTGGATCAAGTGGACATTGCAGCTTGAGCCATCATGTCATTATTCCAATCAAGAGAGTAGACTTTACCAACTACAGTTTCAATGTGTATCAATGTGGGTGGAATGGAGGAGACTAGAAAAGTTATTTCTTCACAGTGTGAAGCTCCTACTGCTCCTTTAGAGGAAGAGCCTCATCTCAACACCTGCCTTAGAGAAGGCATCAAAGTAAGTCTGATTTTACCAGAGAAGCAGAGACACTCAAAAAAAGGACTACAATTAAATGCCTAGTTAAGTAAGAAGATTTTTCTTTTTTGTCATGAATTCTTCTACTCTGCCATAATATGGAAAAAGCTAAAACCTGAAGATAAAAGCAGGGAGGAGGAATAAAAGGGTAGACCATTCTCTCTTCCCACTCCAAGTCCCAGACATTAGCCACTGAATTAAAGCAGTTATAAGATGGGAATTATGAAATCAATCTGAATTGTTGTTAAGGAGGAGAGAGTAGATTTGATATTGCATATGGAAAACAGTCACTGGAGAAAAAATTAAGACTAGTTCATATCTGTGGTCTACTGTGTTCAGAATATTCAATAAATTGGTGACATAAAAATAGAATACATCATCTCCAAAATAAAAGATAATTTTAAAATTGGGAAACAGTCATATTTTCTTAAAACTCAAAATACTACTTTTGTTTTTATCATTTATGCATGGTTTTGTCTAGCATGTGTCCATGACATAGAATTTTAAAATAATTATCATTATTCGTTGAAATTCTTTTCAGCCATGTATCACCAATACTGATAAATCTAACCTGTGAAAGGTGAAAAGACCTTTTCCTCATTTTAGCCTTTAAATATCTGTGGAGAAAGGGGAAAGAGGAAATGGTGCAATTACTGTATTTAAAGAATATTACAGTCTGAATATAGCAGAATATTATGAAGGGCTAATATAAATTTAAAAGCATCTTGTAAGTGATGAAATATAAAACCACAGGGAAAACTATTAAACATATATCATAAATGGAATTTGTCATCACATTTGTTACCTTATAAATTTTTAGAAATACTTTGCTTTAATGAAATGTATGGTGTTTTATTTATTCAGAAGCAAATTTTATAAGGGACAGTAACCTTAGATTAAGAGAACCTGACCTGTCCTCTCACTTATAACATTTGCCTTAAATATGAGGTACTTAAAAATGTCAGTATCTTTTAAAATTACTTCTTTTTGTCCTTACAATAGCAGGGAGCATGGCTCCAGGAAACTGATCAACTTAACTTGTATTACCAACATCAGGAAAAAAATGATATAAAAACGATTTCACTTAGTTCCACCTTGAAAAGATGTAAATAAGACCCAATCAGCTGTACAGTGATAGGTTAATAGTCTTGGTTTTAGAACAAGAATGTTCTGGTCTTAACCAGTAAAGTGCATGCCTTTGGGCAGGTTTCATTACTGTTCTGAAGACATGATTCCCTCCCTTGTCTTGATACTTGTGCCTAGCTCATTTGGTTGGTTGCTTTTATGACATAATTGAAATCACATATGTAGAGTGCTTAAAATGGCTCAATGTAAATCCTCCATCTCTCTTACCCTAAACAAAAGGCAGCAGAGATTCCTGAAAAGAATCTTCATTGTCACCTATGAATGAGGACACAAAACTATTTTTGCCTTGCAAAAACAACTTGAGATAATGCTTGCTGACCTTTTCTAAAAGTATCAAAACCAATCTAGATCTTCAAGGAGATTTTACTCATTTATTCTTTGAATAGTTATTTACTGAGACTTGCTTGTGTCAGTCACTGTGCTACGAACTGAGGGGGAGATATTTAACAATTACCTTCTGACTGTTGTAAAGTTTTGGAACCAAGTCTGTATTAGTCAGGGTCCCAATAAGAAACAGATTATTCTCTTAAAGAGGATGAAAGAGTTTAATGGAGGCACTATTCACAAAGGGTATGGACAGTGTTGAGGATAACTAAAAAGGACTGAAATACCAGGAGGCTAGCAACAATGGGAAGCTGCTTCCAGTTCTACAGCTAAATAAGGAGGCCTGCAGGATCTGTTATCTCAAGTAGAACATTTTAGCCATGGTTACACTATGGTCAGCAGAGAGGGACCCCTCTTTCATCTTGCCCTCTAATATTTTGCAACTGCCTTCATTGGCTGAATATACCCAAGAGCCAGAGGGCTAGACAATCCCTGAGGACCAGCCACCCAGGGCACAGACCAGCATGGAGAAGGGCAAAGAGTGTGTCTGAAGGGGCAGATGAGGAATACCCAGAAAATAATCTATATTTCTTGCTTTTTTTTGTCTTAGATATTGACTTTTTTCCCTAAATACAAAATAATATATTTTTATTGTAGAACATTTGGAAAAACTGCCTTGTAACTTGTGATCCTGCTTTTTCCTAGCCAGGACATGTTTCTGGTTGAAGACACATGAATTTATACAGTAAACTCTCATACTCAAAGGATCATAAAACAAATTTATTTCCATGGCTAAAACCTTACAGAAATACTCTTGCTTGACAAAAGATCTACTGATGTTACCCTGGAACATTCTGTCTCTCTGCCTGTTGTAAGCGTCCTCATGATAGCATCTTTCCACATGTATTACACTCTTGGCATTCCTTTTTATATTTTTGAACATCATATTGTTCTACGTTGTCTCCACTAAGCAAATTCAACTTACTTAGAAACCTTCTATAACCCTTATTTTATTATTATCATTATTCCATCATCATCATTTCACATAGCATCTTTATATTTTTTATATGCTCACAACTTTACAGTTATAATCATTGAGTATATAGTTTTATAACCAGCATTTAAAACAAATTTAAATCTTGTTTTTCTTATATTTAGGAGTTTGAACTTTTTTTCAAGTTTAACCATACTTATAGAGGCCCTTAATATTGACTATAACCCTGGTAAGATATCTCTGTTACATGTCTACTTTTGCTGGGTTTCAAGCAGCCTTTGAGTAAAAGCCTTAAAATTCTGCCTACTGCTGTTTGGTCAGCATTAGAGGAGCACCGTAGTTTGGTGTATGCTGAGGAAATTCTTTTTCTTGGCATATTGAATCAAATACCTGAAAAGCCCGTTAGGTACTCTCCCTGGAGCACTTATAAAGGCAAAATTTCTCCCTTCCCCCATTCTCTTATCTACTTTGTCAGTTTCACTGCCAGCTCCTGCATAATATAGTCAAATTATGTGTTAGAAATTCAACCCTGGTTTCCTGGGTGATCGTACAATGTCACTACTTAGTATTCCTAGTCACATAGCTACAATTTCATCATGCTCTCTTATTCTATATATATCTTCATGTTAGAAAACCAGACTTTTTTTTTTTTTTTTTTTGAGACAGAGTTTCACTCTTTGTTGCCCAGGCTGGAGTGCAGTGGCAATATCTCAGCTCACTGCAACCTCTGCCTCCCGGGTTCAAGTGATTCTCCTGTTTCAGCCTTCGGAGTACCTGGGATTACAGGAGCCCACCAGCATGCCTGGCCAATGTTTGTATTTTTAGTAGAGATGGGATTTCACCATGTTGGGCAGCTGGTCTCGAACTCCTGACCTCAGGTGGCCTGCCTGCCTTGGCCTCCCAAAGTGTTGGGATTACAGGCATGAGCTACCGCGCCAGGTCAGAAGCAGACTTTTTTTTTTTTTTTTTAATAAGGCATGCATTAAGGTTTAAATGGACACAGTGAAAAAATATATAGGAGTCTTTGAGCTCAGCAACAGTACAGTACATTTTTGGTACTGAGACATTGTGAAACTGTCATATGGACTAATACTTCTTGGATTTTGTATTTTTTATACTACATGTTTTTCGGTTAAATTCTGCAAACACAGAATTCTTTGCATTGTCTTGTAGTCCATTGTATGACAATTTTATTTTTTTTTAATTTATTTTAGATGTAGGGGGTATATGTGCAGGTTTGTTAAATGGATATATTGGGTAATGCTCAGATTTGGGCTTTCAGTGAATCCATCACCAAAATAGTGAACATGGTACCCAAGAGATACTATTTCACCTTTTGCCCCCACTCTTACCCTCTTCCTTTGAGTCTTCAAAAACCAGTGACTACTTTTCCTTTGGTTTGCACAAACAGAGTGCATCCTTAAATTTTGGTGGTGTTATTGACGTTCTTTGTTTTTACAGTGACTTCCAATGATCTACACAAAGCAAATGTCATGAACTCCAGCATCTGTATCTCAAAATGGCTAGATTTGTTTGACTTAAACCAGGAAATTCAAGCTCTACCTACTGGTTGCTGGAATTTTCTATGATAAATACTTGCCTACTAGTTTATGTACTAGACGTATGAGAAGTTTAAACTAGTGGTAAAAATTAAGATTAAGGTTTTTTTTTAATGTATGTATTTTGTATTGGTTTATTTTTCTTTACTTTTTTTTTTTTGACAGTATAAAGGAGCCATATTCTTTACATTCTGAACTCGTCATATTTTAGCTGTGTTACCTTGGCCAAATAATTTGTTCTGGCCCTCTGTTCCTTTATTAAAAAAATGATGAAAATAATCTTACAAACTGTTATAAACATAAAATATTTTATGGGAACGTACTTTGTAAAGTATAAAACATTTGTGTAAAATGCATATTATTTTTATATTTTTCATTATCATTGATTATTTGGGAGCCCAATTGTTACTCATTATTCTTATTCTCTTCTCCCAGTGTTGTACCAATTTCTTGGATTTTTTATATTTATATTTTGTGAAACTCTTTTCTCAACATGTCAAATTTAATTGACTTGGTAAATTATGATGTTTGCTTTTGCATGTACATTGTATATCAAATGTTACTTTAGAGAGTATGCCACATATTTTTCTTTTTTTTTCCCATTTATTTTATTGCATTTTAGGTTTTGGGGTACATGTGAAGAACATGCAAGATTGTTGCATAGGAACACACGTGGCAGTGTGATTTGCTGCCTTCCTCCCCATCACCTACATTTGGCATCTCTCCCCTTGCTATCTCTCCCCAGCTCCCCACCCCACACCGTCCCTCCCCAGTTTCCCCCCAACTGACCCCAGTGTGTAGTGCTCCCCTCCCTGTGTCCATGTGTTCTCATTGTTCAACACCCGCCTATGAGTGAGAACATGCGGTGTTTGATCTTCTGCTCTTCTGTCAGTTTATTTTCTTCAAGGACACAGAACTGTTCTTTTTGTGTGTGTTTTTTTTCTTCTGTAAGTATTAAAAAGTGTCAGCAAAGCTGTTTTTTGTGTTTTTTTCTTCTGTAGGTATTAAAAAGTGTCAGCAAATCTGCACTGAATAACAGACATCCTAAGAGGGGATATTTTCCACCTCTATAATGAAGAAAAGCAGGAGTGTGATGACAGTGACAGCTGATGATGTAAGTTCCAAAAGGTCCTGATCATGTATGCTTTGTTCAATAAAGAAGTGACTGGATAATTCTATTCAAAGGGCAGATGGGAGTGTTTAACACACCACTCTGTAACTAGGTGTTTTTATGACATGGGAATAGCTAGCCGCTGGACCTGGCATTCTGTGAGTTGGACAGCAGGAATGATGCCCTCTTTGCATCTTGGTGATGGGCTGAGTTTCACTGTTATGGTTTTCAATCACAGAACCACCAATCTCTAGTCTGTGTCCATATCCTCACCCTCAGATAATTCCGCTTTCCACACTGTTTGCATTATCAGTTCTCTGATAACTTTCTTTTGCACTTTCACCCATGTATGGCTAACCCTTGAAAGTCACTTCCTATGGTGGCGTCTTTGATGACTACTCCTAAGAAGCTTGTGATATACATATCCCCTGGGACTTTGCTACTCAAGTGTGGTCCTTGGATCAGCAGCATTTACATTACCTGGGTGTTTATTGAGAATGCAGAATCTCAGGCCACACCTCAGGCCTACAAATCAGACTATATTCTAACGGGATACCAGGGTAAATAGACATGTACTTTATTTGAAAAACTCTGATCTAAATCATCTGAAGAAGTCTGTAAGCTATCTTTTATAGCTTTGGATCTTGATCTTAATTATCTCTTTGCTTTCAATTAACCAGTCCTCCATTAGTGTGTCTTTAATTTTCTTGTCTTTACCCAATTACTGTTTGTAATTGAGCTAAAAATTATGATCCACTGATCAGATATGTGAAAGGAAGGAAGGGAGGGAAGATGAAAAACAAGTTAATTTTCCTTGCTTTCTGTAATAACCCATCTTGTTAAGCTCCTGTTTCATAGATGCTCACCCCATGAACCCTGTGGTCCCTTTGCCTCATGCAAAGTCTTTGGCAAAGTCTTTGGCAGGAATGTTAGAACTAATTCTCAGCTTCCTTCTGTGTTTCTGTAAGACCCACAGTGCAGAGAGAGAGACAGGTATGCTATTTAGGTTCTTGCTTTTAAAATACTCTTCTTTTCCATTGCCATTTCTATCTTTTGTGTCAAAGAACATAGTTAATGTGTTCTGTTCTGTCACTTGTGGCAGCATTTACTTCTTTTTTTTTCTTCCCTTCCGAGCTCCTGGACCAGAAGGGCATTTCCCTTAAGTTACAGTCTAAGTTCTCAGTAACAAGTTTGCTCAGGATATCTAAAAGAAAACTTCTGGAATTTAGAAAACTTTTTTTTCTTAAAAAAAAAAAAAAAAAGCTTGGGATTGTCCCTTAATACTATTTGTATACTGTGTGCTCCAGTATTTTGCTTTTTGGAAGAATAACACTGAGCAATGCATTCCATCTATAAAAGATGGAAAAACAATTAGTTCTTTATCATTGCATCCAGGATAATAATCCTGATCCTCCATGAGGGAATGGTGGCCATATTCAGGAGAGGAATGTTGCCTGCAATGAATATGAACATGCAATGAATATGAACATTAACCCCACCCTACTGGATAAATATTACCTAGATTTACTCTGTCTACTATGGTAGCCACTAGCCACATGTGACTATTAAGCATTAATCTTAATGGAATTTTGCTGTAGGCATGAAATAGATCTTGGATTTTGAATATACAGTAAAATACAAAACATTGCATTAATAATTTTTTATAATATTACATGTTGCAATGGTCATATTTTGCATATGCAAGGCTATGTTAAATATGGTATTAAAATACTTTTTACCTGTTTCTTTTTACTTTTTTAATGTAGTACTAGAAAATTTAACATTATACATTTGGCTCTCATTTGTGGCTTGCCCTTTGTTTCTAGTGGACAGTGCTGACCTAGAAATTTTCATTGTGTAACTGAATCTTTCAAGTAGAGTGAAGATGCATTGAATATTTCACATAGAATCACTTCCTTCACAAAAGCAACATGGCAGATTTTATATTTTATATACCATGCCCTTGAAGTAAGTTTTCACCCTTAAGACAGACATATGTTATTATATTCTTACTTATTTCAACTTAGCAAATTTTATTCAGTGTTTTAAATATATACCTAATTATTAATATAATACCTATTGTATACTAAACACTGTTCTAGCTTCTAGAGATTCAGCAAGAAATAACACAATGTCCTTGTCCCCTTGGAGTTTATATTCCAGAAGGGAGGACAGAAATAAATTCATAAATTATAAAATAATCCAAGCCATGATAAAAGCTATACAGAAAAATGAACTTGGTCAGGGGTGCAAACAATGATTGGTTGGTGAGAATAGGGTATTTATGGGAGGGCAATGTGAAGAGATGACATACTGGCAGAGATGACATGCAAGCAGTGAGGGACTGAGCCCTGTGAAGATATGGGGAAAGAAGATTCTGAATGCAGAGGCCTTTGTTTGTATGCAAGGCACTATGTTTGGGTCTGTGGAAATACATGAATGTGCTATGTCTCCTGTCTTTATATACTTGTGGTACATAAATAAATTTAATAGGAGGCTTAATGCAATGTATGTATAGGAACAGTATGCATTTAATGCTTTGGATTTGAAAAATACGTTCCAGAAGTGAGAGATAAATTAAGTGCTATTGAAGTACTAAACACAAGCAATTAATTATGACTAAAGGGATTACAAGATAGTTGATAGAGAAGGAAGTTACAGGTTTAGGGAAAAGCTGAAAAGGAGAAAATAGGTGAGATGTATCAAGAGATAAGCATATAAATGAGAAAAAGAAGGAGAAAGAGAATAGCTAATATATATGTACATATATATATATGTATACACACACACACACACACACTATAGTATATATATGAGTATACTCTAGTATAGTTTAGTATATTTGTATATATCATATATTTTACATTACATGTATATATATGGTCTATATATAGTATTATAACCCAAGGACAAATATTCCAGTTATAATTTTGCATTTCTAATCACAGAAATTATATACACAAGTATATTAGAAGATTGTTTCAAAGAAGGGAAAATAGGCAGTAAGAGCAATAATAATTACCTCCAACAAACTAGTCTTGTAATTGATGGTGACTGTCTACAATAAAATCACATTTTTCAAAGAAAAAATTACTTTTATTATTGTCTCATGGAGTATCATGACATTTAGCCTCGATGGGGACTCAAGTTTCATTTGCTGCTTTCCATAATTTTGATTTCTGATTTCATAAGGCTTGAAACATTCTATCCTGTGGTCCAAATTGAATGTGTACCAAAGCACAGTAGGAAACCTTAAAAATACCTTATTCCATTTTCTCACTCTAACCAGAAGAATTCGAAAAGTAGAGAAAGCTTCAAAAATGACTGAAATCAAGACAAAGTAAAAGAGAAATAACAGCAACAAAACCTTGGCTGCTTAAGCACCAGTATTTCTCATCTGGACATTTCAATGGTTCCAACTTGCTTGGTTTTGATATGGGGATATGACAAAGAGCTCACTCCTCTCTGCAAACTTATACTTAGGTGCAGTATTTCACATTACCTTTTTCTTTGTGACAACCTTTTGAAATTTTATTGGCAAGAATATTGACTTTTAAACAAACAGTTATTCAGAAACATGAGGATAATCCAAAACTGGATTGTTTCCTTAGGGATTGTTCATATTTCAGGTGAATTTTGGAAAGTATGATGCATTTTAAAAGTTGCAATTTCCAGAGGTAACATTCAAATTAATGTTTCTTTCCCTAAAATCTTTGAAAATCTAGAAAAAGAAGTTCAAGATCACAAATCAGTAATTGAGAATTGACTAAATTAAATTTTACTTTGAGGTTTTTAGTAATTTTAAAGTAGTGGTATATAAATTATGGGTATGAATTATAGGGTGTCATTAATTATGAATAAATCTGCATGAGTTAATTAGTGTTTGTAAAACAATATTAAGTTTTCATCTTGATTTTAATTTTTGAAAGCTATTCCATCATGTTCTTACTTTGTGGAAATGCATTTAATGTTAACTGAGGTCTTCTGGAACAAATCTTTTTAACTTAATGACTTCAAATTTGAAAATTCAAGCTAGTTTGCAAGTTAGTGTGGGAGATACTTTGTGATAGGCATGACTTTGTTATTTTTCAAATAACAAGTACCAAATAAGTACCCATTGAGGTCGCTTACTACAATTAAACCTGGTTGGTAACAGTTCTTTTTTTTTTTTAAAGGAGAAAAATATCTAGTAATCATATTAGGAGGCTAGGCTGGTTGGTGGTTTAGCTACATGATATCCTTATTTCTGTTCTTGGGTACAGTGTTTCTTATATGAGAGGTAAAGTATATAGTCAAGTGTAGGAGATCAGTCAGACAAGATTTTGCTTTCCAGATAAACAGTGCTTTCCTTACGTGCATCTTCGGAACTAGTCTGATTTACAGCTAGAATTTCCAGCCTTCAGTTTGTTCTTAAATCTCTTCAAAAAGGTTTTATATATTTTGTCTCCTAAACTAGTTTGTAAGTCTTTAAAAAATAAACATATATATTAGTGTTTCCTTTCAGTCTCTACACACAGACACACACACACACACACACACACACACACACACACACACACACACACCCATGCAGTAAGTGCTAGGCCTACAATGGATTTAATGTAATAACTAGTTACTAAACAGTGAAACACTGATGCATTCCAGAATGTTGCAAACTCTGAAAAATTTTAAATTGTTGTCTTGTTCCTGATACTGAATTATGGTTCTACTGAAATTCAAATAAGTAGTATTTGAAAACTATAAGTCAAGCACAAGAAAATATAATAATATTCCATTTTCTGGCACGGAGGGTGAGGCTCCTGAAAATTGTCAAGTCTGTTTTTGCCCAGGTTTCTATTATCCAAATATGTCTTGCATGGATCAGATAAGTATAAATCACTAGATTCTGTATTCTATGAGAAAAGATACTATTCCACTTTTTGCTGTTGTATCCTTCTTAAATAGTACTGTGCAAAATAATAATAGATGTATGTCAAATGTTTGTTGAATTAGCCCAGCTAGTTACTTAAACCTGAGTTAATTATTCTTGTATGAACTAGGATAGAGGCTGTGGGATGGAGGAGTGAAGGGTAAATAATTTTCTTTAAACTTTTGGAGGTCTAGTCTCAGGATCTCCTAACTCTAGTCTGAAGGGCTAGCGGGAAGTACCTGTTTTTAGGGCCACAGTGTAATTTTCAGGTGAGAAATTTTAGCTTGATGCTAGGACTTCGTTATTCCCTGCTAGATAAGTGTGGATGGTGAAAATTGTAACTTTTAAACCTTAAGTTGCTATCAGTGGCCATTGCTGGGCTGTAACATTTTCTGTCTTTCAGCTGATGATCGGTATACCAGGCAGAGGCTCATTTGGGGTTCCTACTCCCGGCAATCTCAGAACTCATAGTCACAATAATAATATAATATATTATATTAAAAGATATGAGAAGAATAAATAACTTGTATCATTGATTATAGCAGAATGTCTTTGTCTTCTCACAAGTATATGATTTATGTCAGCATTAGGGCATGTACTTGAACTATTCTGAGTTCTTATACAACTTGACCAAAAAATTATCACCAACTGTAAGAAGACCTTCCATAAGAACGTAACAGTCACCTATAATTAGCAACATTCAGCTATCCTAAGATAAAAAAATATTTTTATTTAAAACACTGAACTGCTAGGAAGTGGTAGCTCATGTCTGTAATCCCAGCACATTGGGAGGCCGAGGCAGACAGATCACCTGAGGTCAAGTGTTCAAGACCAGCCTGGCCAACATGGTGAAACCCCATCTCTACTGAAAATACAAAAATTACCTGGGCATGCTGGCGTGTGTCTGTAGTCCTAGCTCCTTGGGAGGCTGAGGCAGGAGAATCGCTCAAACCCCGGAGGAGAGGTTGCAGTGAGCTGAGATCACTCCAGCCTGGGCGACAGAGCGAGACTTCATCTCAAAAAATAAATAAATAATTACATAAAATAAAATAAAATACTGAATAAGAAACTTTTTATTTTTTCATAGTTTGTTCCCATATTTGCAGAATAACATTGATTTCAAAATATATTTTTAATTTTAGCAAATATTGTTTTAGCAAATTATAAAAAGAAATTAAACTAGAAAGAAAAGAAGGAAGCCTCCAATCCACATACCACAACTAGTAAACATTATCTATATGCTTAAAGATCTCTAGGAATATGCAACTGATAAGTTTATTCTAAAAGCTGAGAATCAGCCCCTTCTACTGTTTTCTCTTAAGCTTTTGACATCAATGTTAGATTGTGAGATAATCAGGACATCATAAGTGACAGCTTGATCATTTTAGTTTCTTGTTTCACTCCATTTAACATTTGAATTTCGTTTTCTTTCTCTTCTTTTTTTTTCTTTCCCTGTGGTTCCTCCAGAATGTTAAAGATTATTTTGAATGTAGCTTGAGTAAATCCTACAGTTCTTCCAGTAACACACTTGGGATCGACCTCTGGAGAGGGAGAAGGTGTTGCTCAGGAAACTTACAGTTACCACCACTGTCTCAAAGACAGAGTGAAAGGGCAAGGACTCCCGAGGGAGATGGTATTTCCAGACCGACGACACTACCTTTGACAACGCTTCCAAGCATTGCTATTACAACTGTAAGCCAGGAGTGGTGAGTAGCCTCAAAATCAAATGTCAATTCTAAATTTTATTTTCCAATTTCTCCAAATACAATTTCATGGTATTAAAATGTCAGTTTTCTGTGAAATATAAGATGATCGACATTTTGAGAATTTGTTTCAATTTGGGAACAAAGATAAGGTCTTGTAAACAGTGGAGATATTTTCTAGTTTTTCAGAGTAGAAGAAACATGCTTCATTTAAAACTACAGAGGAAGAAATGAGATACGTTTGCATTTATGTAAAGGGATAATAAAATTACTACTTACGATGTAACTTTATAAAAAGAGCTATACAGTGTGCATCAGTATTTTTTAACTTAGAAAAACATTACATATGAGTTACATATGTGATATTCTTATTGCCAAACTCTATACTTAGCTCTAGCTTCTTTTTATTGTCATATCACTTTATTAATCTGTTTGTGATTATCTATAAAATAAAACACTTCATTATAAATCAAAAGAGCAATGAAAATTGTGCTATGAAAGTTTCTGGGACTGTTTTTCAGAGTCTATATTTGTGAAAGAGGCTATTTTAAACCAGTGTTGAAAAGTAATCATATAATCCTATAATTGTTATTGTGCCATGACTGCTTCAAATATGTTTTGTTATATATTTAATAATTAATACATTCTCACTTTTCTGTTTACCTACATAATTTAAAAATATTTTTCAAGAGTGGTTGGCTTACATATCATAGAGATTTATCATGAAAATGAAAAATATATTCTCTGATATGATTTTGAATTAATAATGTATTGCTTTAAAAATCACTTTTTGTTTACATAATTTATCAAGGCAAAAGGCTAAACATTAAATTATTGCACAACGTTATTCTAGTAAATCATTAAAAATCTATGACTTTTGTGGTGTGCCATGTACCTCTGCCACATGCTGAGCTCTCCAGGGCTGATGAGTAGCCCAGTATGTGCTCTTTGAATGATATACGGCATCTTGGCATCCTTTAGTCAATGTTTACCTGACACACTGAGCATTATTAGATCACTAAAACTCCAGGTGTTACAGTTAATAGCATCAAATGTTTAATCAGATAATCTGTGTGATAGAGAAGCATGCTGAAACATTGTAAAGAAAATGGGTTAAAAATTTGAGAAGGACTGTCTTACATCTTCTGTTCAGCTGAATTAACATTATATAACAGTCAGCCAATCATTGAGAATTAAAAGGGGGCATAGTGCTCCTTTTTAGGGTACTCAATCACACAGCTTATGTGATTAGCCTTGATTATGCTTCTGTATAATTACGGATTTGGAGTCTTAAAGATTTCCAGATTTGTTTTTCACCAAGTTGGCAGTGATACAATTCTACCAGTTGTTAAAATATTGAAATGCTTTCTTACCAGTTGGTAAATGTATGCTTTCCTGAGCTCTCCGATTGCCCCTACTACTATCCTAGAGTATTCTCCAGAAGCCTCTATAATTCCTCACAACCTAAAAACAAAGAGGTGAAGACTGGCACAGAGGAGTCTGGTTTTGATAGGTGTTGGTGCTATACCTGTTGTTAGATATTTTGAATAACACATAGGAAACAATGTACAGTGCCTTGTAAAGTTTGAGTTCATCTAATTCAAGGACATTTTGGCAGTTTTAGAATTGTTCCTTCCTTGGAAGTATCAAATACAGACTCTGCCATTTGGAGCATGCTTTTTTATTTTTCCTAGTTGAGTGTTTTTATTTTTAAAAGAGGGCAATAATATTTATCTCATAGGCTATTGTGAGGATCAAATTAGGTAATCTAAGGTACTTTGCTTAGTAAAATACATATGTTAGGTAATCAGCAAATGTTAGTTTTTATCCTCTTGATCATTATCCAATAAAGATTCTTTGAAGATTAGACACCTTGTCGCAACTATTAGTAGCCTCATTCTGGGTGTCAGTATTTTAGGGTGAAATAGAAAATTTAGCCATTATTCATATTGTAGAGTCAGTGAGCACCACATATTAGTAATTCATTCATAATATGTTTGTTTTATTTCAATTAACTGGGTACTTTTTAATGTATGAGTGTATGCAGTTATCAACTCTAAATTTATTTTTTTTAAATATAAGCAACTAAAAGCATTTGTAAACCTCTCTTGAAAATCCAGCTTCCACTGTAATACTAATAGCTGAAGACCGGTGAAGGAATCTGATTGAAAAATGATTTGACTAGAAGTGAGGAAATTGGGTTCAAATTATCAACATTGCCATCAACTTGATGAAAGTTCATAGAGATAAGTACAGCTGGGGACTAAATGAGAGAAATAATTTTACTTACCACTTAGAATACCAAGTATATGGAATCAATTTCCATGCCAAGACCAGCAATGAGCAAATATTTTCTGTAAAGGACCAGATAGTAAATATTTTAAGTTTTATGAGCTCTACAGTCTCTGTCCTAACTACTCATCCTTGCTGTTATATTGTGAAAGGAGCCATAGCCAATGTGTAAACAAATAAATGTAGCTGTGTTCCAATAAAACTTTGTTTACAAAAACAGGCAGCAGGCTGGATTTGGCCTGCCAGAGTTTGCTGATCCCGACTAGTAAAGATCTCTAAGACATAATTCTAGGATTTCATAATTGCTTTTACAGTTATCAAGGACAAAAACTGACTTTGAGGTCCTGGCTGATGTGCTAAGTAAGTCATAAATATGGGACTATGTGTTCTAGATCAAGCCATCAAAGACAGCGCAATAATTTGAGTTCTGTTGAAAAGTATTGCCCAATTTTTAAATAAACTTTTATATGGAAATATTAACAAGATTTTATGATATGTTTATTTGCAGAAAACTGGCCATAATTACAGACAAAAGGCCTGAAATATAAGAACAGTGGTTTTATTTATCATGGAGCAAGAAAGAGAAAGGGTCAAGCCCCATTTTATTGGGTGACCTCCATTCTGTAGCCTTTTAGATGAGTTTCTACTATAATACATTGTCCAAAACACAAATGAACAAACAATGGAGATGATAATACCTACATTTCAGAGTTACGAGGATAATTTAAGAAAAGGTTTGCTATGCATGTGGCACAGTCACTTGTTCTTAATGGTTATTTTGATGTTATTATTTTTTGTCATTTTTATTACTATATTTAGACTGAGTAGCCAAAATTATCCATTTTCTTTTATTGGAGGTTTTAGGGGAATTTTATCTCCTGAGTTCTTGAAACCAACTTGAAAATATGATGAAAGATTCAGATATGAAAGCAAGATGTTATTTTTGCTTTATCAATACCAGCATTGATAAAGTTGATATTGAAAAATGTAATTTATGCTGGGTGAGGTGGCTCAAGCCTGCAATCCCAGCACTTTGGGAGGCTGAGGTGGGTGGATCACAAGTTCAAGAGATCGAGACCATTCTGGTCAACATTGGTAAAGCCCCGTTTCTACTAAAAATACAAAAAAAATTAGCTGGGTGTGGTGGCGTGTGCCCATAGTCCCAGCTACTCTGGAGGCTGAGGCAGGAGAATCGCTTGAACCCAGGAGGCAGAGGTTGCAGTAAGCCAAGATCATGCCGCTGCACTCCAGCCTGGTGACAGAGTGAGAATCCATCTCAAAAAAAAAAAAAGAGAAAAGATAAAACAATGTAATTTATGTCTGTGGGCAAGTGGGTTCCTAATACTGAACCCTATAATTACATAGATGCTAGATCTGAGCAGGATCCCCTCACCCCTAATATACACATAAGTAGAAGGCCTACTGCTACAAAACATGTAGCATGGAGGATCTATAGAAATCCTACTCATGTGAGAAAGCAGAGGGAAGCACTTAATTGTACATGGCCAGTTTCTTCTTCTGAAAACACCAACAAAGATTAAATTATTCATTCTCCCTGGGGAATAGCAAGTAAGGAGGCAGAAAGAGGCTGGAAATCTGATGCTGGTGCATTCTGGACACTTGCAAGGCATATCAAAGAGTGGTAGAACTATGTTCTTCGTTAACATTAAAAAATTTTTAAATCTTTTCACCTTTAGTGTAGGGGCACATCAGGGATGTGGCTGTTCTTTCCAGAAAGATATCAGGAATATACCAGGACTGACTTACTACCACCTTTGGGAAGCTGTTCTCCCAATAGCAACCACTGCTCTTTTGAGTATTACCCCCAAAAATAAATAAATAAAATCTGATTTCAAAGTTTCCAGCTCTTGTAAACTAAAGTTAAGAGAAATTAAGTCCTGATTTTTCTCATTTTGTTGGCAGGACCTTGAAGCATGGTGTAGAGGAAGGGATTCCTAAGCAGTTGCAGCCTAAGTTATCTTCTGCTGTAAAGGCTGTGGTTTCTTCAGGCCCATATAAATTACATTAGTATAATGCCAAGTCCCTGATAGACTTCACTTTTTAAATAGTTACTGATCTACCAAATTTACTGCATAACCAAATTTAGAAAATAAGCCAATTCTGGGCTTTGAATATCTATAGTTAATCTATAACTTTAATCTTCTTAGATGAGGATCTTAGAACACTACTCTTTCAAGCCCTTCCCTTTTTACAGTTTGTTTTTATGTATTATAATTATCTATACATATATATCTTACCACTAATACATATATATCTTACCAATATTATTATATATTACATATAATAATATTTAGCATTATTTTTTGCATTCACTGTTTGATTTGGATTTTCCCAGATATTTACCAATATTTTTGGTTTTAATTCCTCTCCATATCTTAGTCCCTCTGCTGGGATTACTTGCCTTTTTGCCTGAGTAAATTCTTTAGAATTTATTTCGGTGTATCTGAACATGTCTTTACTTTATTTCAACACTTTGAGACTATTTTTTCCCTGCTTTTTGTCTTCTGTTGTTACTATTAGGAAATCAGCTATCACTCTAATTTTCTTATAGATAAACTTTCAATTTTTTTTGTTTCTGGATTTGGGCAGTTGAACTTTGATGTGCCTAAGGGTGGATTTCCTTTTATTTATCTTATATGGGATTTCCCAGACCTCTTTAATATGTAAATTTATGTCTTCCGCATCAGATCTGGGCTATTCTTTATCATTATCTCTTCAAATATTTTCTATGAGAATCTTTTTCCTCAGCTTTTGGACCTCTGATTAAATATATATTTTAAAAATTTACTTCTTTATCTTCCATTCCTCTTAAATTATTCCACATTTTTTTCTAATTTTGTCTGTCTACGCTGCATTCTGATAATTGTTTCTAATCTGCCTTCCGGTTTGCTAATTTTTAAAAAAATTATGTCTCATTTGTTATTAAACCTATTATATTGGTACTTTTCATTATTGTATTTTTTATTTTAAAGTTTGTATTCATGTGTTTAAAAATATACTAGAAAATGTTATGTGGTTTTCTTTTCCCCGAATGTATTCACTATCTATTACTGCATAAGAAATAATTCTAAAATTTACTGGCTTACAATAACTAATATTTTTTATCTCAAGAGTTTCTATGGCTTGGGAATCCAGTCGCGCCTTAGCTGTGTGCCTCTGACTGAGAGTCGCTCACAAGGCTAGAATCAAGTAATTGGCCAGTACTGTAGTCATGTACATGTGTGGAAAGTGGGCAGATCTGCTTCCAACCTTCCCAACATGGTTGTTGACTGGCTCAATTCTTGGCTCTGGTTGACTAGAAATACCAGTTCCTTGCCACGTGGGTCTCATAGAGCCACATAAAGGCTATTTTTAACACGTTAGTTTGCTTTCCCCAGAGCAAGTGTTTGGAGAAAGAGAGACCGATAGAGAGTGAACAAGACAGACATCAAAGTATTTTTACAATCTTAGAAGTGACATCTCATCACTTTTGTATATTCTGTTTGTTAGGTCTTGCACATGCACAAGGGAGGGGATCCTGCAAAGGAATAAACAAGGAGGTGGAGATCATCAGAGATCAGTTTAGAGGCTGTATATTGCACTGCAGATATTTTCAAACCTTTCAAAAGAGCAAGAATAATTATTTTACCCTTTTGCTAATTTTAGTATCTAAAGTTTTTAGTGAGTCTGTTTTCTATTATCTGTATTTCCTGATGGTTATTGGTCATGCTTTTAAAAAACTTTATTAAGAAAAATAGCTAATGCATGCTGGGTTTAATACCTAGGTGACAAGTTGGTAGATGCAGCAAACTGCCATGGCACACATTTACCTATGTAACAAACCTGCACACCCTGCACATGTATCCCAGAATTAAAAATAAAAAAATTTCCTTACTACTATTGAAAAAAACTTTATTAAAGTACAATCAGTGTGCAAAAAAATGTGCATATCATAAGAGGGCATGTTGATAAAATTTCACAATTTGGACACAACCACAAAACCAGAAGCAAAATCAAGAAAATGTTACTAGCATCTCAGAAGCTCTTCTTGTGTATCCCCCGCCCCCCGCCGAGCTCCTGTCCCATCACTACCTCCTCCATACTTTAACAACATCTATTAGTGTTGTCTGTTTTGAACTTTACGTAATAGAATCACATAATATGTACTCTTCTGCGTTTGACTTATTTATTTTCTTCAACATATAGGTTTAAGAGGTGTGCTAAATTTTTAAAAATTTATTGTGTGCTGCTCATTGTCATTGAAACGTTATATGTAGGCACAGTTTAAGGTATCAGAATAAGGTTCACCATGGAGAATTTGCACATGATTCTACCAGGTCTGTAGGGCCATTGGGGCATTGGTAGATTGGGTAGAGGGTTTCTCAGTCATCCAGCTGAAACATGTTTATAATCTGTTAAGGTCCACTGTCTTTGATTCCACACCCCGAACACCTGGCCCTGTTTGGATTCTCACCGAGGCTAACCTTCTGGCAGTCTCCTGGATGTATATTTACTTCTGTTTTACCTTTGCTGTGAGAACATAGCCCTTTGAAATTCTGGTTTAATTTGGGAAGGCTCCTTTTGAATGACTCACCGTGGGCATGGATGGCTTTGATTAAGGTTTCCCCTTGACCCTCAAGGCTATCAGACCAATGTTAGCTTTTACTCTGTGTGGTATATATCCTCAGGCCAAAAGCAGCTTTGGTGTCCATTAATGTACCTTTGGTGAGAAACATCCACTTAGACTTTGGCTTGTTACTTCCTTAGTAACTTGGTATTTCTTCAGTAGTGTCAAGAAAGTAACATGATACTTTTCCTTATTTTTAAAGCAAGGGTTTTGTTGAGATAACCTTGTTAACAATATTACAGAAACCTTTCATAATTACTTCCTATGGCGCTCTTAGGCCCTTCATTCCACACTTATTTTGGCTATAAAATTGGCTTTAGTACATTCTTTTTTTTTTTTGCAGTGTCGCAGTCTCAGCTCACTACAACCTCCGCCTCCTGGGTTCAAGCGATTCTGTCTCAGCCTCTTGAGTATCTGGGACTATAGGTGTGTGCCACTATGCCCAGCTAATTTTTTGTATTTTTTAGTAGAGATGGGTTTCACTGTGTTAGCCAGGATGGTCTCTATCTCCTGACCTTGTTGATCCACCCGCCTCAGCCTCTTAAAGTGCTGGGATTACAGACGTGAGCCACCATGCCTGGCCTTTAGTACATTTTTAAACTGAAGCTTCTGATGATAGTTCTTAAGTTTGTGCTCCTAAGGGCCTAGTGAGGACCTATTTCTTTGACTTTTGCTCCTGAAGACACTATCTTTCCCCAGTATCTGAATGTTCCTGGCTTTGAGTAAAATGTTTGCTTATTTTATGTAGTAGATATTAGTGTCTTCACTGTTTTATCTCCCTTTCAGAAAGGAGCATCTGAGTTTGCAATAGTTTAATCTGAATCTTATTTTAGTGTCTTTTCTTCTTTGGTACTTGTAGACCTACATGAAATTGATTACTTTACTTCTTTTACTATCTCTTGATATTTGTTCTAGGTATTGGTAATTATCCACAGATAAGGATTCACACACACACACACACACACACACACACTTAGGCATATCATATTCAAACTACAGAAAACCAAAGACAAAAATCACTAAAGAAGTCAAAGAATAAAAACAGACATATAGAGGAACAAGAGTAAGAATTATACTGGACTGTTTGTCAGAAACCATAAAAGCAAGAAGAGAGTGGAGGATGTTATTTAAAGTGTTGAAATAAAAACCTTCACCAGGCTAGAATTTTATAACCAACAAAATTATTCTTCAAATGTGAAGGAGAGAGGGAGACTTTTTCAGACAAACAAAACTGAGGAAATTCTTGTCAGCAGACCTGCTTCATAAGAGCATGTTAAAAAAAAGTTACTCATCAAGAAGAAAAATGATATAGAGCATAAGCACAGATCTACACAAAGAACAGTGTCAGAGGAGAAATAAATGAAGATAAGATAACATTGTTTAGTTTTTTTCAAGATAAACTTTCTTAACTATATAAAACATAACTGTTTCAAGCAATACCAACAATGTACTGGGTGATTACAGTATAGGGATAAGGGAAATGAAAGACAACAGTGTGAAATGAACAAGCAGGAGCAAATAGGCATATTCTATTTTAAGAGTTATATACTATATGTGAAGGTAGACAGGTTACTTAACTATATATCTTATATATGTAATATATATGTAAACATACATAACATATATTATGTTTATCACATCTGGTACAGCAGCTGCAATTGGAATCACCACTTAGTTAAGCTTATGATAATCCACTGTCATTCTCCAAGTTCCGTCTATCTTCTGCACAGGCCAAATGTGAGAGTTAAATGGGGATATGGTGGGAATCACCACGAGTGTGTCTTTCAAGTCCTGGGTGGTGGCACTCATCTCCACAATCCCTCCAGGGATGAGGTATTATTTTTTATTTACTATTTTTCTAGGTAGGGGCAATTCTAATGGCTTTCATTTGGCCTTTCCCACCACAACAGCCCTCACTCTACCAGTCAGGGAGCCAATATGGGGGTTCTGCCAATCGCTAAGTATGTCTCTGCCAATTATGCATTCTGGCACTAGGGTAATGACCACAGGATGAGTCTGGGAACTCACTGTATCCACTGTAAGTTAGACTGAGCTAAAACTCCATTAATTACCTGAACTCCATAAGCCCCTACTTTAACTGGAGGACCGCAATGATGTTTTGGGTCCCCTGGAATCAACATCAGCTCAGAGCCAATGTCCAGTAGTTTTCCGAAATGTCAATCATTTTTCTTTCCTCAGTACACAGGTATCCTGGTAAAAGGCTGGAGACTTCCTTGGGGAAGGATGGAAGATTCACTGCAGGAATTGTCAGTAACATAGAGGGGTCTTTCTCAAGGGGACCTGGCTTCCCCTTCATTCAAGGGGTTCTGGGTCTGTAAATTGGCTCAAGTCTGGAAATTGATTGAGGGACCATTATTCTCTCTTTTGTCCATTCAACCTAGAAGTTTTCTGCTTGTATAAATTAAGTAGGAATGCAGAGGGCTTCCTATCAATTTCACTTCCAGGAACATTGTGTTTAATTAGTCAGTGCCAGAGCTCTACACTAGTCAGACTATCTGATTGCTGCTTTGCCTCTGCTGTCCCATAAGGTAGCTATGCCCACCTTGCCTTTGACGGTTGAGTGCCAACAGGATCCAATTACTCCCATTGTATTTAAATTTTGTAGTTGAGTGACTGCAGTTTTCACAATTAGATCTGGCATTCAGGGAAGGGCAATTACAGGGCTCTTCAGAGATCCACGTGCTGCCCTCACAAATCTATTTTGTAAGGAATTGGTCAAGGGTATATCTTCTAGACCTTCCCAGCTGGGATGAGGTGGTCTAAAGTGACTAATCCACTCCACTATCCCAATCTCCCTAAACCTCTGGATCCCTTCCTGTACATTAAACCAAGGGAGACCAGGCATTTCCAGCTTGCTCACAGTGGGCCATCTTTTTTTTTTGAAACAGAGTGTCCCTCTGTTGCCCAGGGAGTGCAGTGGCGGATCTCAGCTCACTGTATCCTCTGTCTCCCAGGTTCCAGAGATTCTCCTGCTTCAGCCTTCTGAGTAGCTGGGATTGCACATGCCACCACATCCAGCTAATTTGTTTGTATTTTTTTTGGTAGAGTCCAGGTTTCACCATGTTGGCCAGGCTGGTATGGAATGCCTGACCTCATGATCCGCCCATCTCAGCCTCCCGAAGTGCTGGGATAACAGGCTTGAGCCCTCACGCCCAGCCGTGGGCCATCTTTTAGTCCATATTTCAGCTAACCAAGCAAATAAACTATTAGAACCTTTCTTAACTTCCAAAGCTGCAATATTAAAACCAGAGTCCCTACTTAGTGGGCCCAAATCAATATATTCAGCCTGATCCAACTCAATGTTCCTTCCACCATTATCCCATACCCTTAATATCCATTCCCATGACTGTTCTTCAGATTTCTGTTTATGTAAATGAGAAAAATCAAGCAGTTCTTTTTGAGCGTAGTGCAACTCCTCATGGGTTACACTCTCAACCTCACCTCTGGGGGCCTGCCAGGACTTTGGTATAGTTATAGGTCTAGAAGCAAACAAGAGTGTTGAAGGTGGGTCCTGAGGAGAATCGGCATTACCTTGCCTGGCAACTGCCTCAGGGGAGGCCATCACTGTTGCCTCAGGCAGAACAGGGTTTGTCTCCTCAGACCAAGGTGGAAAGACTGATGGCAGGATTGGTCGGGAAGGGGATATTGCCACTACTGGGGATGGGGAAGCTGTTCCTTCTGGCAAAAAAGGTTCATCAGAATTTATAAATTCATTGTCCCCAGCTTTATCAGGGTCCTCCCACATGTCCCCATTCCAAGATGCAGAGTCCCATTCTTTTCCAATCAATGCCCTCACTTTAACAGTTGACACCTGGAGAGGCTGTGCATGCACCTTTTGTTGCAGGTCACCCACTTACATAAGAGCTTGTGCCTGTTTATCCACTATTTCAGCTCTTTCTCTATAGAAGATAAAACCCTCACTCAGGGAAATCTTAGCAGATTTGAGGTTCAGTATCTGCTTCTGAAGCCAGGAGACAGAATCCCTGAGTTCATCACTTTCTTTCATCACTTTGTCTGCTGAACTTAGAAGCAACCTACCAGCTTCATTATGTTTCTTGGTTCTCCACATATGGTCAAAGGAATTTTATATAGCATCACCAAACTCCTTGCCTCTCATGAGTAGTGAATCAGGAGTGTTGAATGCATTTATTTTGCATAACTGTCTACACAGTCCATGCCAAGGACTATCAGGATTCTTCATACCATTAGAAGTAGAGTTCTTAGTGCTTTGTGGTCTAACCATATTAAGCAGCCAATTCCAGAAACCCCAAAAGCAATGAAAGAACTCCATGCTTAATATTCTGTTCCTCTAGAATGATTCCTGGTACCAAAACCTGTAATAGTCAGGGTTCTGTAGAGGGACTACTAGGATACAAATTCCTACAATAGGCTATCTGTAAGCTTGAGAAGAAAGGAGAACCAGTCTGAGTCTCAAAACAAAGTAACTTAGAGTCCAATGTTTAGGGTCAGGAAGCATCAAGCATGGGAGAAAAATGGAGGCTTGGGAGACTAGGCTAGTCTGGGCAGTCTCGCCTTTTCACGTGTTTCTGCCTGCTTTATATTCGCTGGCAGCTGATTAGGTTGTGCCCACCAGGTTAAGGGTGAGTCCTTCTTCTCCAGCCCACAGACTCAAATGTTAATCTCCTTTGGCAACACCCTCACATACACACCCAGAATCAACACTTTGCATCCTTCAATTCAATCAAGTTGATACTCACATTAACCATCACAGAGGGCCACTGTTCTCTAGACTCCAGAATGGTAGATCCACTGACAGCTTATACCCAGCACCTGGAAAAGCCACAGGCATTCAATGCCAGCCCTTGAAAGCAGCCTTGGGGGTTGAGCCCTGGTAGGCCACAGAAGTGGAGCTCCCCAAGGCCTTGGGAGCCCAGCCCTTGCATTAGTGTGTCCTGGATGTGGGACATGGAGTCAAAGGAGATTATTTTGGAGCTATACAATTTAATGACTACTCTGCTGAGTTTTGGACTTGCATAGGGCCTGTAGCCCTGTTCTTTTGGCTGATTTCTCTCTTTTGGAATGGAAGTATTTACCACATGCATGTACCCCCATTGTATCTTAGAAATAACTAACTTGTTTTTTATTTTAAAGGCTCATAGGCAGAAGGGAACAGCTTTGTCTCATATGAGGCTTTGGACTGTGGACTTTTGAGTTAATACTGGAATGAGTTAAGACTTTGGGAGACTATTGGGAAGGCATGATTGTGTTTTGCAATGTGAGAAGGACATGAAATTTGGGAGGGACCAGGGACAGAATGATGTGGTTTGAATCTGTGTCCCCCAGAATGATGTGGTTTTGAATCTGCTTGAATCTGTGATGGGTCCCCATGTCAAAATCATGTTCAGTTGTAAACCCCAATGTTGGAAGTGGGACCTGGCGAGAAGTGATTGGATCATGGGGGCAGTTTTGCATGAATGGTTTAGCACCATCCCCTCAGTGCTCTTCTCATGATGGTGAGTTAGTGAGTTATTGTGAGATATGGTTATTTAGAAATGTGTAGCACCTCTCCCCCCACTCTCTATCTTCCTTCTTCAGCCATGTAAGTCATACCTGCTTCCTCTTTGCCTTCCACCATGGTTGTAAGTTTCCTGAGACTTCCCTAGAAACAGAAGCAGCTATGCTTCCTGTACAGCCTGCAGAACCATGAGCCAATTAAACCTTTATAAATTACCCAGTCTCAGGTACTCCTTTATAGCAATGTGAGAGTGGCCTAATGCAAAGAGGCATACAGTTTGGGATAGAAGAAATAAAATGATCTTTGCATATGACATTATTATCTTCATAAAATATCCTAAAGACTGGCAAAAATGAACAAAGAGGCAAAAAAGAAACACCCCTCCTTGAAGGAAATAATAATCACATAACAAGGTTTCAGGATGCATAGTTAATGTACAAAATTGACAACAGACGATTGAAATTTGAAATTATAATAATAAATTGTCATTTACAGAAGTGATACCCTCCTTCCCTCAACAAACCCACCAATTCAACAACAACTCACAGACAGATTCTCTTACTGAGAAATCTAAATCTAGTTGAGAGACTCCTGTATCCAGATACAACGAATCCCACAGGAAAATTCAGGGCTTCCTCTTCTCTGAATCCCTACCCACAGCTCCGTACCACATGACTGAAAGGAAACTCCTAACTCCCAGCTTCTACCTGGAGAGTAAAAGAGTTGAACCGTATATGTGACACTATTCCAACTTCTTCCTCTCCAAAGGATGGACTTATCTCTTCCAGTCTTGGAGCAGTAATGAAACCCCACATAATCTAGCCACTCAGGGGCTGGTGAGAATAGAAACAGAAGTTTGGACTGATGGTTCCCATACCCTTTCCCTCAGCTCAACACAGAGCAAGAAAGTGAAAAACCCCTGCTTCCAGCATCTCCTGGGAAGAGAAAAGTTAGTCTGCTTGGTTGTGCCCACTAGATTAATGCCCCAGCTTTTCTGGGAGCTTCCCAAAGGACTTCCTGTGTCTGGCTTGTTTTGGGGCACTCATGGGACCTGGTATACTCTAGCTGGCTTGGGGCCAATGAGAACAAATATGCTGATTTAATCTAGCATGCAACTAGACGGCACACTCCCTCTCACAAGCTCAGTGTAGGGTGAACAGGTGAAAAAACCACAGATCCCAGCTTCTCTCTCTCTCTCTGTTGTGGGAAGAATTGGAAAGGGCATCAAATGATTTGACTTTTCTGGGGGCTACTTGAGGAATGCCTCCAATATCACTTGCCTTGGAACACTGATTGTACCTAGCATACTCTATATGGTAGCTGCTAAGAACAAAGAAAACAGGTTGGCAAGTTGGATTGGCCCCCAGAATCTCTGGCTGAGCTGGTTAGTGAGGGCCTTCTCCTATACGAGGTAAGTCTGTGAAGATTGAGGGAGGTTGTTGTTTTGTCTAATATACAAGCACCAATACAAAGAGTCAAACAAAATAAAAATAAACATGGAAATAGATTCCAAACAAAGGAATAAGATAACTCTCAAGAAACCAAGCCTAATGAAAGAGAAATATATGATTTACATAACAGAACTCAAAATAATCATTAAAAAGATGTTCAACAAAACTGGGAGAACAATGCATGAACACGAATATTTCAACAGAGTTATAGAAAGTATAAAAAGTACCAAACAGAATTTGTAGAGCTAAATAATACAATAATAGCTGAAAAATTCACTAAAGCAGTGTGACAGCAGACTAAATCAAGCAGAAGAAAGGATAAGCACACTTGAAGAGAAGTTATTGTTATTGGAAATTATTTAGTCAGAAGAGCAAAAAGAAAGAAAAAGAATGACAAAAATCAGCTTAAGTGACTTATGGGACATCATCAAGTAGACCAATGTACACATTATAGGAGTTCTAGGAAGAGAGGGGAGAGAAAGAAACACAAAACATATTCAAAGAAATGATAGCATAAAACTTCCCAAATCTGGGGAAGAAAATGCACATTCTACTCTAGGAAGCCCAGTAGATACCAAATGGAATGAACTGAAAGAAATCTACACGGAGATACATTGTAATTATATTGTTAAAAGTCAAGGCAAAGGGAGAATTTTGAAAGTAGCAAGAGAAAAGTGATTTGTCATGTACAAGGGATTTCCCATAAAACTAAAAGTGGATTTTTCAGTACAAAACTGTGAAAGCCAGAAGGGAGTAGGATGATATATTTAAAATGCTGAAACAAAAAAAAACTTGCCAACCAAAAATACTATGCATGCCAAAATTCTCCTTCAAAAATGCAGACTTTCCCAGACAAAAGCAGAGAAAACTGATGCGCATCATACTTGTCTTAAGGGAATGATAATGGAAGCTCTTCAAGTTGCAACAAATGACACAAACAGTAACATGATAGCTCAAGAAAGTAAAACTTGCTAATGATAAATATTTAGACAAATATCGACTACTGCAAATACTGTAACTGTTGGGTTAGTCACTTTTAATTATAGTGTAAAGTTAAAAGATAAAAAATATTGAAATATAATTAAACATTATATAAAGGGTTATGGAATATTAAGAGATGTGAATTTTGACATCTGTAACATAGTGTGTGATGGGAAAGAAGGGAAAGGTATAAGGAAATTGAATGTAAGTTGTTATCAGTTTAATATAGACGGTTTTAAGTAAACTATAAAATAGATTAATAGATATTTTCTGTAACCCCCATGGTAGTCACAAAGAAATAACTATAGAAGATACAATAGAGAAAAAGAGAAAGGAATTGAAGTATATCAATACAGAAAATTCAGTACAACACAAAGGAAGGCAGCATGAGGGAGTAAGACATGGGAGATCAAGGCAGGAGGATTACTTGGGTCCAGGAATTTGAGACCAGCCTGGGCAACATAGCAAGACCCTGTCTTTACAAAAATATTTTTAAAAAATTAGTTGAGCGTGGTGGCATGTGCCTGTAGCCCTAGCTACTCAGGAGGCCAAGGCAGGGGGATTGTTTAAGCCTAGATTACCATGAGCTATAATTGTGCCAATGCACTCCAGTCTGGGTGACCCTGTCTCAATAAAAATAAAAGACAGAGAGAGAGAATAAAAGACAGCTGTAAGAACCACAAGACAGACAATAATGAACAAAACAGCAATAGTAAATTTTCCCTATCAATGATTACTTTACATAGAAATGGATTAAACTCCTCAATCAAAAGACAAAGAGTAGTTGAATGGATTAGAAAAATACGAGCCAACTATATGCTGTCTATAAGAAACTCACTTTAGATTTAAAGACTCAAATAGATAGCGAAGGAATGGAAAAATATATTCCACATAAATGGTCACCAAAGCAGAAGTGGCTATAATTATATCAGACAAAATATATGTAAAGTAAAAATTATTACAAGATACAAAGAAAAACATTATATAATAATGAAAAGACCAGTTGAATGGGAAGATATAATACTTATGTGCCCAACATCAGAGTATCTAAACATATAAAGCAATAATTGATACACCTAGAGAAAGAATACACAAAAATACAACAATTATAGGAAGCTTCTCTACCCCACTTTTAATAATAGATAAAACAACCAAACATAAGATAACAAATAGCAATCTTGAACAACACTATAGACCAAATGAGCCTAACATACGTATATAAAATATTCATCTCATAGCAGCAGAATATACATTCTTCTCAGGTGTATATGAAACATTCTTTAGGATAAATTACATATTAGGTCACAAAACAATTCTTAACAAAATTAATAAGATTGAAATTATACCACATCTTTTTGGAGCACACTGGAATGAAACTATAAATCAATAGCAGAAAAAAACTGGAAAATTCACAAATTTGTGGAAATTAACACACCACTGATATCCTAGTATTCTTCAGCTAACGGATCAAAGAAAAAAATAAGGAAAGAAATTAGAAGATACTGAGACAAATAAAAATAAAAATACAACATACCAAACTTACGGGATGCAGCAAAAACAAAACAAAACAAAATGTGATATTCCTGTATAGGGCATTTACCGTTAATGGAATCTGCAAGACTGATCATTGCTCTGGGTGAGTCAGCAAGTGAATATGAAGACTTAGGATGTTACTATACACTACTGTGGATTCTATAAGTACTGTACACTTAGGCTACACTAAATTTACAAACAAATATTTTTCTTCAATAATCAATTAATCTGACCTTACTGTAAGAGTTTTTGCTTTATAAACCTCTTAATTAAAAAAACTTTTGGACTTTTTGTGATAATACTTAGTTTAAAACACAAACACATTGTATAGCTGCACAAAAATATTTTCATTTGTTATAACCTTATTCTATAAGCTTTTTTCTATTTATTTATTTTTACTTTTTATTTTTTTTTTATTTTTATTATTTATTTATTTATTTATTTATTTTTTGAGACAGAGTTTCGCTCTTGTTGCCCAGGCTGGAGTGCAATGGCGCGATCTCGGCTCACCGCAACCTCCGCCTCCTGGGTTCAGGCAATTCTCCTGCCTCAGCCTCCTGAGTAGCTGGGATCACAGGCATGCACCACCATGACCAGCTAATGTTTTGTATTTTTAGTAGAGACCGGGTTTCACCATGTTGACCGGGATGGTCTCGATCTCTTGACCTCGTGATCCACCCGCCTCGGCCTCCCAAAGTGCTGGGATTACAGGCGTGAGCCACCGCACCGGGCTTATTTTTACTTTTTAAACTTTTTTGTTAAAAACGAAGACACAGCACACACAATAGCCTAGGTCCTTGCAGGATCAGGGTTATCAATATCTCTGTGTCCCACTGGAAGGTCTTCAGGAGCAGTAACACACATGGAGTTGTCATCTCCCAGAATAACAATGCCTTCTTCTGGAATAGCTCCTGAAGGACCTACCTGGGACTGTTTTACAGTTAACTTTTTTTTTTGTATATGCAAGGGTATATTCTAAAATAATGATAAAAAGTCAGCACAGTAGGTTTGTTTACACTAGTTCACCACAAACATGCCAGTAATGTATTGGCATTATAATGTCACTAGGCAACAGCAATTTTTCAGCATCGTTATAGCCTCATGGGACCACCGTCATATATGTGGTCCATCTTTGACCCAAAAATCATTATGCTATGCATGACTGTACTGGAAATAACAAGGAAAGAAATAGGAGAACCTGAGTTCCCAAGGTGGAGATCAGTTATTAAATACTAGAGTGCATTAGAATCACCTGAAGGACTTCTTGAAACAGATTGCTAAACCCTTAGAGTTGAGTGTCTAGGGTAAGACCTAAGATTTTGTGTTTCTAACAAGTCTCCAGGTGATACTTATGATATTGGCCCAGAGACCACATTTTGGGAACGATTGACATAGATTTTCTCATAAAGTAGGTAGGAAGTTAGGTCATCTGCTGAGAAGGGATAGTGGGCCCTTGAACTTTCTTTTCAGCCAAAGGCAGGCATGTCCTAGAACACTGACACATGTTAAGATCAAGTTTTAATCTGGGGGCAATTTTTTTTCTATGGTAAATGAACTTATTTGTGGTGCAATTAATTCCCAGGTTTTAGATAATAGCATTGCTTTGAGAATGCTCACAGCTTAATGATACCATAGAACTATTGTCAGCCTCATTTTCAGTTGTGTAGGAAGAGGCACAGAAATAAAGAAGGCAGGAGTCTTGTTTCAGGTTTCCTTATGGTGGACTTTTTCATTAAGAAACAGTTCTGGCTTCTCCTTTGTTGTTCTCTCAAAGAAGATTATAAATGTTTGCTCATCTCCCACCTCCATCTGCCTGAGGGCTGTGCTTTGCTTCTGTAAATGTTTCAGTTGGAACATGGTGAATCTGTTTGGACATCTATTAACTTAGGTGTGATGTCTAATGTTCACTGTCCCAATGTTCACCTCCACTGGGGAGAGTGGTGCCGATTTCCCTGCCACTGTCTAAGGCTGGAAACAATTTCATCTGTTGTCATGAAGGGGAAAGTGGTTGGTTCACTGAGGTGGGGGCTCTGAAACACAGGATGTGCTGTATTGCTCCCACAGTCAGTCACAAGTTGACAGTTGCATGAGACTTTCGATAAAAATATTTTATACTTTTGTGCTGCCTCTTAGCTGCAGATTCTAAAGCCCTGTTTTCAAGATCAAAATACCTACAGATGTGTGAATCTCAGGGATTCAACAAAAGCTAGTGCAAGGATGGGAAACTGATGACACACACATCTGTTCAGCTCTCATCAGGCTTCATCACCCACTGGATTCTTTTGGCTACAGAAACTGCATTTGTGATTTGTACATCAAGCATTGCAGGCAATAACTCAGCAATTCACAAAGTCTGCTCTAGGATCTCTGTCTTATATATATGAGGTAATGGACAATGAATATTTTAAATTATGCTTCAACCTCGCTTTACCACATCACTTATTCTGGTATCAGTTAAATTTATATTAGAATATGGGAGTGCAGGTTTTATATAAAAGGTGCCTAGGATAGATTCTGGCCTATATAGCTATAAAAATTGTTATAATATTTTAAAATATGGATGATGTTCTCACTGTAACACATTATAGTATATAATGTCCATTCTATCCTCTATTTAAACTCAACTCCGTAACAACCTTGTTAGGTGGGCATTATTCCTTAAGGTAAAAGAGCAAACAAAATATGGCTGCAACCAAAATTTAATAATTAGTGTAATGGTTTCATGATAAAAAATAAAGACTTCACTTTTGATATTTGATGGCTGACACCTTTCAGTTTCCAACCTATCTTCCCTTTTGTTCTTAGTCCCACATTCTGAGAGGATAGGAGAGCCTGGGCTCTCCTCCTTTGGTGCCCATGGGGAAGTTTGAACCACACAAATCCCTGTCCTCTAGGAATACTCATTATAGTCCCAGTCTCTTAACTATGATTAAAAACCCTAAACCACCAACACCACCCCCATCTTTACTTGTCTCACCTTAGGTAGAATCTGAGCCCTTCACCTTGGGGAACATGTAAGTAGTAAACTGTATTTTGTATCTGTAATTCATATGTTCTGTTCATCCTACCTGTCATAAATTTCAGAGGATGCTGGATGTTCATATAAATAGGTTTATTAGCTTTAGATAGACTATGCTTTATTCAAATGTGTGGTGACTTAAGATCAAAGAGAAGGAAGCATTGTGTTTGACAGAGGGCTAATAACTGAAAGATGAATAAAACATGGCCTGTGCCCTTTCCTCAGCAGTTACAGTCTGGTAGAAAAGGCAGACGTGTACATTAAAAAATTATAAATCAGTGTCATATGTAGCATGTACAAGGTATTGTGGGAATGCAGAAGAGAGAGTGGCTGGTTCTTCCTGGGTTTAGCAATACGTGTGTAAAGTCATAAGAGCATAAAAGAAGATTGCATGTTGAGGGAGCTATGTTTAGTTGTATATGGTTGGAGAGCCAGATTATTGTGGTGAGATGCAATTGGAAAGGGCCTTAAAGGCTCTCCTGGTACATTTGTTTTATCCTGAGGGCTTTAAGAAATGAAATAAAAGTAGAACACTTTTAAAGAGTTCACTTTGATGGCAGTATGGAAGATAGATGGGAGCTGAGACAAAAAGATACTTGAGAACAATACTACTTTTGTCCAAGTGAGCAATGACAGTGGCTAAATCAGGACAAAATCAGAACAAAAGCAGTGAGAATGGTTAGAGAAAGACACGTGTCAGGCACTGTTCCAGGTGCTGGGATACAAGATTGAAAAAGGACAGAGAAATTCTGTTTGTACAACATTTTTATTCTAATTAGGGTACAGAAGAGAACCACTAAGATCTATTCTCTTCTCTCCAGCAGTAAGAAAACTGCAGAGTTGCAGCTGAACACATGACTACTCAGAAAACAGACTGTATTTTTCAGCCTTTCTTGCAGCTTCCTCCAAGTTTAGCTATACTAGGTTCTGGCCAGAGGCATCCTCCTCCTTTCCCTTTCCCCTTTCTACTGTTTGGAATGGGTACACAGTGGTGAGATTTCTTGCACCATGTAGCTAAGATTACCAGAGACCTGATAGAGCAGCAAGACTGAGGGCCCTGATTATGTGACAGCTTTGTGGAGAACCGTTGTACCAGGCTGAACTTTAATGTGAAATAACTAAAATTGTGTCTTGTTGTTCTGCGTGTCTCTTTGTCACAGAAACTGAGCTTACCTCATAAGTAATACTGGGGAAGATATACAATCATAGTGGAGATTTATGTGAAGAGAATGCTCAGGTCTTGAACCCCACAAAGGCAGTCATCTAAGAGTATAAATAAGTTATACAAGTATAAACTGAGTTTGTTAAGCTTAATATATAATTATTAAAAATAAGTACCAGCTGTACTTTATATGCAAGGAAAAGCTTTGTAGACTGTTTGCTCATCAGCGACGGCTCCTCAGACAAGAAAGATCCACTTATGCAAGGCACTTATATGTAGGAATGCCAGCCACTGTGATGACAGAGAAGATAGAGCTGAATATCTCATCCTATGTCTTATTATTTGAGGAACTTACTAATCCTATGTTAAGAATTTGGTTAATTATTTGATAAAGGCATGAGTCTGTTAATTGAGATGCAAGCTGATTACAGGAGTAATTACAATAACTAAGAAGAAAACTAAGAGATAAATGCAATAAATGAAATAAACAAAATGATGTGGTAGAATAAATGTAAGCTGAGCAAAAGAATGCTGCTTTAGACAAGGTTGCTACGGAAGTCCTCCAAGAGAGGTAATATTTGATTGATACCCAAATAATAAATGGCAGTTACTGTATAAAAAGTAGGGGGCAAGGCAGGAACTTTATAGGCAGAGGGACTAGAAATACAAAAGCTCTGAGGTGAGAAAGAGCCTGGTATATTTTCATAGGAGAAAAAAGGCCAGGGTGACGGGAGAATGGAAAGCATGGGGCAGGGGGAGAAAGAAGGAAGTTGAAATTATAGAGGTGGGGAGCAGTTAGATCATCGAACTGCTTGTAGGCTATATTAAGGAATTTTGTTTTATTCCAAAAGCAAGGGGAAGCCATTGTACAGTTTTAAACAAAAACACGATATTATCTGACTTGTAAAAAATAATGTTTTGGTTATAGATGAATCGTAGAAGCAAAGTGGAAGCAGAGATTATTGCAGGAAGGTGAGTTGAAACAGGGTGATGCCAGAGGGAATGGAAAGAAGTAAAAGGATTTAATTGCTTTTTAGAAACATTGATAGGGCTTACTATGAAATACATGTAGAGCTCTAAGAAACGAAGTGATCAAGAATCAATCTCATGCTTTTTGCTTGAGTTGCTAGGGTGATAGTGGTACCATTTGTTAAAACTGAAAACACTCAGGGAAAGATATTTTTGGTACAAACCAAAAAATCAATTTTGGACAAGTATAGAAGTGCTGATGGCTATGGGCAATTAGGTGTATGAATCTGGGCTTCAGAGGAGAGAGTGAAATTTCATTAGTACTCAGAATAAATGTAGTATTAATACTTTAATAGCTCATTTTATTTTAAAAATACTTCAAATATATTAAAAGTACAGAAAATAATTTAATAGGCATAATCTCTTGATGTACCCACCATATAGATTTAACAAATGTTGATATTTTGCCTAATTCTTTTCCTCAGAACTTTAAAAAATATAATGTTGCAGATAAAGTTAAGGAGCATTCTTAAGGATGATGGGAAGACAGAGGCTTGAATGTGTCTTACTTCTTGTTCACTCCCAACTCTACCTCTTCTGCCAGCAGACAGGCCCTAGAGGATAGGAATGAAACCTCTGGTTCTGTCACAGTCTTGCCAAGGACAGCAGAGGAATTTCTGTTCTTTGGGAAGAAGAGAGCTTGGGCATCAACACTGAAGAGCCCCAAGGTTAGAATCAGAATGCCTGGATCCTGGGACAGCTTCGCTCTCAGAAACTCATAATCTCCCACAAATTCACATCTAAAGAAATATTCCAAAATTCTTATTTCCAGATTCCTAAAAACTGGGAAGTGACCAAGCAGGAAGCTGGACCTTTTCTATCTCTTGGGTTGGGAGAGCATGATGAGGCCAGAGCAGGAAGATCAGAAAAGTTTCCTCCTAATGCCTTGACATGGCACCAACAAGGTGTCCTTTACCAGAGCAAAAACCAGAAAGGAGAAAACCTATAAGGTATACCTCATGAAATAGAGTTACCGGAGGAGACAGACAATGACCCATGGCAAAAAAATTAAAAAAGTCCTTAGGAGATTCAAATACAAAACAGAAAAAAACTTTCTGGAACCAAAAGTAATTTTTAAAAATTTACAAAAATATGTACACATTGTGAAATAGATAAATCAAAACATATGCATTACCTCATATACTTATTTTTTTGTGGTAAGAACACTTAAAATCTATTCTGTTAGCAATTTGCAAAAATACAGTATGTTGATGTTAGCTATAGCCGTCGTGTACAATAGATCTCCTGAACTTATTCCTCCTAAGTGAAATTTTATATCCTTTGACTGACATTACCCCAATCCACAATCTCTCCATTTTCTCTGGCATCGCCCTTTTTCAAATCACCTTCCTGCAATAGTCTCTGCTTCCACTTTGTCCCTACAGTTCATTCTACCCATACCCAAAACATTATTATTTAAGGTCAGATTACATCACATTTTTGTCCAAAGCTGTATAATGGCTTCTTACTGCTGTTAAGATCAAACAAAATTCTTTACCATAGTCTATTAGCAATTAGATTGTCAAACTACTACTTGCCTCCACCAGCTCAGCTTCCTTCTTTCTCTTCCCTTGCTTTTCATTCTCCAGACACACTGGCCTCCTCAGTCCCTGCTAAGCATGATTCTACCCTCCACTTTTGAGTTCAACTTTTTTACGATCCACATATAAATGAGATCTTGTGGCATTTGTCTTTCTATGCCTTGCTTATTTCATGTAACATAATGTCCTCCATGTTCATTCACGTTGTTACAAATGACAGGAATTCCTTTTTTTTTTGAAAAAAGATAAAGGATATTTCTTTTCATATATATGCCACATTTTATTTCTCTGTTCATCCATTGATAGACATTTGGGTTGGTTCCATATCTTGGCTATTGTGATTAATGCTGCAATTAACAGGGTAGTGCAGATATTCAACATAGTTATTTCATTCCCTTTAGATGTATACTCAGTAGTGAGATTTCTGAGTCATATGGTAGGTCTATTTTTAAGATTTTGAGGAACCTCTCTACTGTTTTCCACAATGGCTGAACTAATTTACATTTTCATCAACACTATAAAAGGGTTTCCTTTTCTCCACATCCTCTTCAACACGTATCTTTCACTTACTTGATAATAGCTTTTCTAACAGGTGTGAGGTAATATCTCATAGTGGGATTAGTTTGCATTTCTCCAATGATTTGTGATGTTGAACTTTTTTTATATATCTGTTGGGCATTTGTGTTTCTTCTTTTGGGAAATGTCTATTCAGATCCTTTGTCCATGTTTAAAATTACTATTGAGTTGTTTGAGTTCCTTATATATTTTGGCTATTAAATCCTTATCTGATGTATGGTGTACACATATTTTCTCCCATTTTGTAGGTTGTCTCTTTACTCTGTTGATTGTTTGTTTGGCTGTACAGAAGCTTTTCAGTTCAATATAATCCCAATTGTTTGTTTTTGTTTTGTTGTCCATGCTTTCAGGTTTATATGTAAAAAAATTATTGCCCAGACCAATGTAATGGAGCTTCCCCCTATGTTTTCTTCTGGTAGTTTTTCATTTTCGGGTCTTACATTTAACTCTAATGTATTTTTAGTTGATTTTTGTTTGTGGTGTGAGATGAGGGTCTAATTCATTCTTTTGCATGTGAATATCCAGTTTTCCTAACACCATTTATTAAAAGACTATTCTCACTGTGTATTCTTAGCACCTTTGTCAAAAATTAATTGACCATCAATGTGTGGATTTATTTCTGTGCTCTCTCTTCTGTCCTGTTGGTCTATGTATCTGTTTTTGTGATAGCACTATTCTGTTTTGATTATTAAGGCTTTGTGGTATATTTTGAAATCAGGTAGTGTGGTGCCTTCAGCTTTGTTATTTTTGCTTACAATTGCTTTAGCTATTCAGAGTATTCTGTGGTTTCAAGCAAATTTTAGAATTCGTTATTCTATTTCTGTGAAAAATGCCATTGGAATTTTGATAGGAATTACATTGAATCTGTAGATCATTTTGGATAGCATAAACATTTTAGCAATATTAATTCTTCAGATTCATGAACATAGACTCTTTCCATATATCTGAGTCTTCTTCAGTTTCATTGTTTTACAGTTTTCAATGTACAGGTCTTTCACTTCCTTGGTTAAATTTATTTCTAAGTAATTTTTGTAGTTGTTTTAAATGGGATTATTTTCTCGATTTCTTTTTTAGATAATATGTTATTAGTATATAGAAATGCTACTAATTTTTATGTTGATTTTATATGCTGCAACTTTACTGAATTTTGTTTAATAGTTCTAATAATTTCTTATTCTTTGCTTTCTGTTGCAAGAAGATCCAACATTCAGCAGCAGCAGTTGCTAAATCAGTTTTGATTTATGGAGTCTTTAGGGTTTTTTATTTATAAGATCTTGTCATTTTCACACAGGAACAATTTAACTTCTTCTTTTCCAGTTTGGATATCTTTTATTTATTTCTCTTGCCTAATTGCTTTGGTTAGGATGTCCAGTACTATGTTGAATAGAAGTGGTAAGAGTGGGCATCATTGTCATTCATATCTTAGAGGGAAAACTTTTAACTTTTCACCTTTGACTATGATGTTAGCTATGGGTTTGTCATATATGATATTTACTGTGTGGGGTACATTACTTCTATACCTAATTTGTTGAGTTGTTTTTATTATGGAAGGTTTTTGAATTTTGTCAGTTGCTTTTTCTGTATCTGTTGAGATGATCATATGGTTTTTGATTTTTTTTTAGATTTGCACATGTTGAATCATCCTTGCATCTCTGGGATAAATCCAACTTGATTATGGTGAATGGTGCTTTTAATGCACTGTTGAATTCAGTTTGCTAGTATTTTGTGATGATTTTTTGCATCTGTGTTCATCAGGGATATTGGCCTGGAATTTTCTCTTCTTGTAGTGCCCTGTCTGGCTTTGATATCTGTCAAATGCTGGTCTGAAAATATTCATGTAACTCAAGAGCAAGATTAGATATAGAGAAGCTGACTTAGAAGTTTTGGGCTTATAGAATGATAGTTGAATGTTTTATAGACAGGGAGATGGAATCCCCAAGTGAGTTTCTAGGATGAGAAAAGAACAACATTTGAAAGGAAGGGATATGCAAAGGGCAAGTTAAGATGATGGAGATGACCAGCCCTGGCCATATAGGAACAAGGTCAGAGACAGGAAAAATGAAGTAATTAAGCATACAGGTAGGTCAAGTAAAATAAAGGCAGGAAATGTAGATTGAGTCTGGAGATTTGGAGAGCATTTATGACTTCCTATTTCCCCATAGGCTTTATGAATCTAGTGGTCTTACATGGGGAGCATTCCTACCAGGGAACACAATAAATGTACCACTAAACTTGAAGTTACAGCTGCTACCTGATCGCTTTGGGCTCCTTATACCAGTAGATGAATAAGCAAAGAAAGATGTTAACATATTCAGTGGGATAATGTATCCTAATCATTAAGGAAAGATAATGCTGCTGCTAAATCCTGGAAATAGGCAGCAACAGCTATTGCAAGGACAGTAAAGGTGAGCAATGACACTTCTACTTCTATGCCTTGGTTCCCTGCCCATGTGTTCTCCTATTTGGGCTATAGAACCACATAATGGCTATTAGTTTAAAGTGTATTCCTCATCCTAAAGTACAGTGTTCCATGCTATAGAGTGTCATCTTCCTGCCAGCCCCTCAGTGGCAAATTTGAGCCCATTACATATTTTTCTATTGCTGGCAGCTTCTGGATGGTGTGGTGGTCATAGGACCAGTGCACTCCATGGTTATTTCCTCTACATTACACATCCTTTGCTGTAAAGTGATCCCTTGGCCTGAGTAAATATCTTGTGGCATTCCAGTTGGGTTATCATATACTTTGAATCTTTGAATAGTGAACTGGCTGAGACACTGTGGGCAGGAAAGGCAAACCCAGACCAAGAATACATGTTAATTCTGGCTACGGTAAACACAACCTTTTCCTGGGTGAAAAGGTTCGTATGTAATCAACTTGCCACCAAATGGCAGGTTGGTCTCCTAGAGAGATTGTCTCGGCTTTGCTTTCTGTTGCAAGGAGGTCCAACATTCAGCAGCAGCAGTTACTAAATCGGCTTTGAAATGATGGAGCCTATGCTGTTAGGTCCATTCATAGCTTCTGTCTCAATCACTGTGGCTACACTGTATGTTAGACCATTTTCCAGGCATTAAGGTGGCCAAGTACAGAGAATTGCTGACATGTCTGGCCCAGTTATCTTTGCGATTCTATAGGATTCTTCTGCAGTAGATTCTGTCTGGTAGGCACAAATGCACAACAGAACAATCCCTGCACTTTGTGCCCACTGTCATAGGTTCATCCATATGTCTCTTACCCAGACCTTTTCATGCCTGGTCATCCAATCTTGTTTACCAAGGCCCCAACCAGTCAGCTGGGTAACTCATTAGTCCATATATCCCAATTTCAGGCCACTTCTCATATTTCCCTAACTATGATTTTTCAGTGCTACTCTGTAATACAACAGCAATTCATTTTCAGCTTACACCCACATACCAAGTTGATCCATCCATGTACCAGTCTTGGGATTTTTCTCCCTCATCACAGGTCACAGGAAACCCTTCATGAATTCACAGGTGTGAAATGGAGGAGAAGCATTGTAACAGTGACAGATGGCATGTGGGTTTGTGACATATGTTTGTATATCTTTCTTACATCCTCTTACACCTGCTCACATTTGAACCTGGGCATATCCTATCCGTGTTATGGTAGATTGCTGCTGGGTCACCTGATTTTATGATTTGTTGGATTTATCAGTATCCGTGGTATGCTAGTAATTGCTAGTAATTGTTTAATGATCACTTCTGAAAAATGCTTGTAGCATTTGCTGACTTCTATGGCATAAATATTTCCACTATGGCTGATTTCAAGTGCCAAAGTGATGTCATAATGTGGAGTTGGGAAGAGATGTGCTGGTATGAACTGTCTCTAGCACATCACTGTCTTCAGCTGGTGATAGGCATTTCTGGTCACATGGTCACTTGATGTCACTTGAGGTTCCATGGTTTGATACTCATTTTCTACTGGGGCCCAATGGTATGCCAGGAGTTGTTTATCAATAGTTTATAGTTCTGTACTGCAGATGTCATAGCCTTGCTCTGGAACCCTAGAAGTGTGAACTGTATAAAACACATTTTGGTACTACAGATAATTCCAGTACTATGGGTGATGTGGTACAAGCAACAGTCCTGGACCTTATGCAGATCCATTTGTTGTCTGGGGCTCCTCTCAAAAGTAACATCTCTTTGCCTTGTCTGGCAAATGGATCATAACAGTAGTCTCAAATGTGTTATATGTTGCACTTCAATGTCAAAGAGGTCTACTGAATATTGTGGATCTCTTTCAATGCTAGGAGACAAGATAGTAATTTACCCTTTACTTTATATCCCAGGATACTCAGATCACTGGAACCCTAAGATGTTTAATTATGTGGCAGCTTCTTGAATATTCCTCTAGAGCACACATTTCTTTCCAAAGTATCCAGAATACTTGCTACTTCTTGCACATCAGGTATGATTAAATGACATAGTCAATATAGTGGACCAGTATGATGTTCTGCAGAATGTCCAGATGATGCAAGGCTGTGCTGACAATAATATGACAAAGAGCAGGAGAATTAACACAGCCCTGGGGTGAGACTGTGAACATACACTATTACCTGTTTATGTGAATGAGAACTTCTTCCGATCCTTCTTTCTGATAAGAATGAAAAAGGAAACATTTACCAGTTCAGTGGTGACATACTTTTGATGTGCTTGGTGACTCTTGGCTAACAGGTGGTCTACACAGTTTTTGCAAGGTCAGGCTAGTGTATTAAATAGGGCCCCATTAGAGACCACCATTCATGTATGCTTTAAGGCTTGGAGGGTGGCACTAATTTTTGACATTTCCTTGAGATGCTGTTATGAATTGAATTATGTCCCCAAGAGATATATTGAAGTGCTATCCCATAGTATCTATGAATGTGACCTTGTTCAGAAATAAGGTCAATGCAGATGTTATTAGCTAAGATGAGTGAGTCATACTGGAATAGGGTGGACCCTTTCTCTGATATGACTGGTATCTTTATTAGAAGAGGGAAATTTAGACATAGATACAGACACAGAGGGAAGACAGACAGTTATGTAAATGTGGAGCCAGAGATTGGAGTTATGCTACCACAAGTGATGAATTGCCTGAGAGCTACTAGAAGATGGAAAAGATGAGGAAGAATCCTCCTTTTAAGGCTTTGGAGAAAGCGTAACCCTGCTGATACTTTGTTTTTAGATTTCTAGCCTCCAGAGCTGTAAAAAAGACTTCTGTTGTTTAAAGCCACTTAGTTGGTGTACTTTGTTATAGCAGTCATAGGAAACTCATACAGATGTAATATATATACTATATGTTATATATGACTACATATACATAAATATATATACTATATATATGTTTACATACACATAAATATATATAATCATATATATTTATAAATTCATTATCCTCATGGACATGTCTTACTGACATACCCAGGATCATTCTCTTGGCCTTTGCTATAACAACAGCTCTAACTTTACTATTCAAGGAACAAAGTGTTCTGCCAACTGCTAAGTATGACCATCCCGATTGTACATTTGGAAATTGGGCAAAGGCCCACCTGTACCCATTGTGAGACAGACATTGTTTGGACTCTGTTTACTAGCTGACTTCCATATACCTCTACTGTTAGCAGGAGGGTAATGTATTAGTTCTCTAGAGGGACAGAACTAATAGCATATATATATATGTATATATATCTTATGTATGTGTGTATGTATGTGTGTGTGTGTATATATATATATATATATATATACACACACACACACACATACATATAAAGAGGAGTTTATTAAGTATTAACTTACATGATCACAAGTTTCCTGAATAAGCTGTTTGCATGCTTGAGGAGCAAGGAGAGCCAGTCCGAGTCTCAAAACTGAAGAACTTGGAGTCTGATGTTCGAGGGCAGGAAGCATCCAGTATGGGAGAAAGATGTAGGATGGGAAGCTAGGCCAGTCTCACCTTTTCATGTTTTTTCTACCTGCTTTATATTCACTGGCAGCTGATTAGATGGTGCTCCTCAGTTAAGGGTGGGCCTGCCTTTCCCAGCCTGCTGACTCAAATGTTAAGTTCCTTTGGCAACACCCTCACAGACACACCCAGCGTCAATACTTTATCCTTCAATCCAATCAAGTTGACATTCAGTATTAACCATTACAGGCCATGGTGGTGGTTGGGATCTTTGACTATCAGCATCAATCTGTATTCAATTGTTTGGAACTATCTGAGTAATTTATGGATTGATCTATGGTATTGTAACATCTTTCTTTTTTTTCAGTTGATGTGTTCTGGGTCACAGAACTGGCTCAGGCCTAAAAGCTGAGCGTGGAAATATGGCTTTTCGCTGAGCATAGCTGACCTCAAACTTCTACTCCTCAGTCACCTATCTCTTTTGAATATTCATATTCAAATACCCTTATTGGCTGCTTATCTATCTTACCGCTAGGAACAAAATGTTTTATGAGCCCTTTCCATAAATTCTGTGGGTCATGCCTTGCTGACCCATTCTGAACTTACTATGGATTATAGTTATTCTGTCCACCGCTCTTCTATTGGGTACATGCTGCCACCTGGCCTCTGCTGTTCTCAGATCCTATCATCTGCATTGCCATTAGGGAACCCAGTGCTCTAACAATATCTCGCATCATTATTCCCAGGGGTCCTTCTGACCTCATTGCCTTGGAAAAGGACATGTCTTGTGGGCCGCCCTAAGAAATATGGTCAGTACAGGGTTCTCTGTCTCATGGAATGGACCCATTCCTTGCATGTTGCTTCTGTGAGCCTTTTAAGCTCTCCCTCTATCATTTGCTACAGCAATTTGGCATCTCTATATTGCTTACTATAGGCCTTTCCTTTTTTCAAGCTTTCAAAGTTAGTTATATCAGCCGATTACAGCAATCACTTGGGCTCTTGCTAGGGCATTAAATCCTGTGCCACTGGAAAGTGCCACCATATTGCAAAACTCTCCCTAACACAGCTTGATAGCCTATCTTCTCTTGATCTCACCCCCTGCAGAACCACTGCCAGTTCTTGATGGTAACGTGTCATCCAGGTCTCGATGTTTTTGGGCATGTAATTTCTTTTCTGCTTTACCTGGCTCAACACTCTTTGATCAGGTTGTGCTGAGATTTTACTCTAATTATGAACCAAGAAAGGAAGTAGAGCAAGTCCTGAGAAGGTCAAGAAATGTCTAAGATACCTGCCTCACTTGGTATCTTTGTATAACTTCAAGTGTGTGTGTGTGTGTGTGTAGCTTTATCTTCCAATAAGAGAAAATTGGTCACATTTTCAGGTGCATAGGATTCAGGGTAACCCAAAATTCAAGGTTCTTAACCATGTCTGTACAGATGTCCCCATCCAAGCATCAGGGTCCCACCCCTTTCAGGGCCCGGAGTTTGTGTGAGACCTGCCTAAGCTGAGATCCAGCTTTCTCTGATGCACTGCTAACAATTAAGATTTTCCACCCTGTTCTTCAACTGTGGCTGCCATCCAGGTGCAGAAGTGGAAGTTTTCTTTAAATGGTGCCTAGGAGTTCCTCTTACTCTCACTTTGCCAATTTATTTTGTTGATTAATAGAATTGAACCTGTCATTTTTTCTCTTCAATTACTGGTGCTAAGCAATGGCCAACCAATTCCACAGTTGTATAGCTGTTATTTCCTGATATCTCTAAAATACCCAGAGCATTGTCCCAGCAATTGCACCGCTTCCACCTGTATCCCATCACAGGTCACCATAGATGAGAGCCAGTAAAATGCACCAGCATTCCAAGACTATCAGCACTCCACTTATCACCAGCAATAGGGTTCTCATTGCCCCGCTGGAAAATGATCCAACACCAGGATCCTCATCTTTACAGTCTGTCTCCTAGGAGTGCTTATTGTATCGGTGGCCATAGATTGGATTCTGCAGAGCAAAATCTGAGCTAGGGATCCTTGTTTAAGTGATTTACTGGGGGTGTGCTCAGTAGGGGAGTGAGGGAACCAGAACAGGATGGGGAAAACACCAAGCAAGAATGTGTTCTCAGGAGGGACTAGCTTCAGTCTGATCCTGCAGGACACTCTAGAGCACAAATTACACAACAGAGCTAGTCCTACATAGAGAAAAAGAGACTGGCCTTGTGTATCCCTTCAGGAGGTCACTGACTTGAGTCAGCCCTAGAGGAGGAAGGGGAAGAGGTGTATCCACCCAGGCAAGGTGGCTTCCATCTGGGTCAGGGTGATTCTCTGGAATAGGGGTGAGCTGTTTATTGTTATCTCCAAAACTCACAGCAAATGGGAGATGATACAACTGAAGAGGGAGTGTGGGAAAACACCAGCCACATTCACCACAATATTACAGAGCAATTAGAAATTGTAATAATTAGTACAGTAAAAGTTTTATATACCCTAGCTAAGAAATACATTTCTTTAAACTCTGGAAATCTTTACTATCTTGGCTAAGAAGGTTGTGTTTATCTTTCCTCCTTTTAAGTGAAATTATACTTAATTGTACATCCTGGCATGGGATTCACAAGGCCAGCCTCTTTTTCTCTATGTAGGACTAGCTCTGTTGGATAATTCCAAATGCCCATTCACCATCTTTAACAAGGGACCATCATCCAAATAGAATCTCCCCTCCTGGTCTACTGTCTCCAAATCAAGAATGTTATTCCCCATTGTGTTAACTTTACTTTTCTTTCTTGCTGTATAATGGTTGGAGTGAGGGATTATGAGAACATCTCCTTTCAGATATGTTGTCATATTTGGAATCATGTGATCCAGGTGCAGAAGTGGAAGTTTTCTTTAAATGGTGCCTAGGAGTTCCTCTTACTCTCATTTTGCTAATTTTTACTTTGTTGATTAATAGACTTGAACCTGTCATTTTGAGAGATGCTTAACCTTTTTTCTTTCCATGTGCAAGTGAAAATGTCTCTATACTAGTACACATTATTTCTGAAAAGGGGACAGAAAGAAAGGGACAAGAGAAGGGATTATACAAAAGTAATATAGACGTGGTCAAGAATGAGATTTGAGTTTCCTGCTTTTTCAGCTTGAGTTTGGAAATTTACGCATTCTTTTTTTGTTTGTGTGTTTTTGATCCAGTAAAAAAAAAAAGTATAACCTCTGGTCAGGGCTTTAATACTTCTGAAGGGTCTGGAAATAAGTCATTGTCTCCTGAGTTGATTTAAGGCAGTTTATGATGAGTGCCATTCTGTTTTTTATTCCCTAAAACTCTGAGCATGCTGCTGAATGAATAACTTGGGCTCCACAAACACTTGAAAAATAGTGATGTCCAAAGTGTTTTGAAAACTGTCAAAATCTATGTAGAAATGAGGTATTATGGTTGCTTTAAAATGACCTCTCCAAAGGCTATATAAAGTTGTCTTTCACCTTTTATCCTGTTTTACCTGATATATAGATTCCAAGGTTTCTTCTCCCACTTGCTGCAGAATGCCCTTTTCATTTTTTTCTTTTTAGCCATAAAAATTCCAATGATAATTCTAGGGCTTGGTTTGAATCCCACTGTGAGGAAACAAATCCCAATACTCTAAGGTTTGGCAATGGAGGATGAGTATCTTTGAGGAAAACGGTGGCTGAAACTTGTGGGTTTCACTTATGTCCACTGAGATTCTCCTAAGGGATTTTCTTTTCTTAGGACAGTGTTTTCAAAGTGTGGTTCCCATGTCAGAGTATTAGCATTACTAGAGGACTTGTTAAAAATGAAAATGGAGAGTAAACTGGGGAGAGGATCCAAGATGGCCAAATAGGAGCAGCTCTGGAATGCAGTTCCCAGCAAGAACAATGCAGAGGGTGGGTGATCACTGCATTTCCAATTGAGTTTTTACTGCCCACAGACTAGGAGATTCCCAGGCCAAAAAGTGCCATGAGTTTCCAGCATGGCTGTTTCAGCTGGTGCTGTGGGTTTCCACACAAAAACTCACACAAATCTGGGTGGCCATTTCAACTGGTGCCTGGAATGCCTGGGAGACACAGCTGCCCATTCAACTGAAAAAGAGGGGGCTGAAACAGGGAGCCAGGTGATCTGGCTTCGTGGGTCCCACCCCCACAAAGACCAGCAATCTGAAACACTCTGGACTGAGAGTTTCACAACAAGCACAGCTGGACCCTGGATGTTTCAGCTCAGTGGGGGAAAGGGCATCTGCCATTACTGAAGCAGTCCACCACTACCAAGGAGTCTGCCATTACTAAGGCAGTTTGCCATTACTGAGGAAGTCTGCCATTACCAAGACAGTCTGCCATTACCAAGGTAATCTGCCATTACTGAGGCAGACTGCCATTACCAAGGCAGTTCTAACTGTACCTCTGTAAACAAAACCTCAAGGAAGTTTACACAGCAGTTGGGCAGAGCCCGTGGCAGCTCAGCAATGCCTCTGCTGGCAGACTGTGACTAGACTACCTCCTTGCTGGGCAGGGCATCTCTGAAAAAGGCAGGAGCATGTCGGGAACTTATAAATAAAGCTCCACCATCCCAGGACAGAGAACCTGGGAAAAGAGGTGGTTATGAGTTCCACTGCAGCAGACTTAAACGTACCTGCCCAGCAGCTCTGAATGGAACAATGGAGCTCCCAGCACAGTACTTGAGCTCCCATAAGGGACAGGCTATCTCCTTAAGCAGCTCCCCAATCCCTGTATAGCCAAAGAGACACCTCGTAAAGGAGAGATCAGGCTGACGTCTGGCAAGTACCCTTCTGGGATGAAGATAACAGAAGAAGAAACTGGCAGAAACCCTTTCTGTTCTGCAGCCCACACGGGTGATTCCCAGGCAAGCAGGGTCTGGAGTGGACCTCCAGCAGTCCTGCAGCAGAGGGGCTTGACTGTTAGAAGGAAAACTAAAAAACAGAAATAAATAGCTTCAACATCAACAAAAAGGACATCCATTCAGAGATCCCATCTGAAAGTCACCAACTACAAAGATCACAGGTAGATAAATCCATGAAGATGGGAAGAAACCAGCACAAAAAGGATGAAAACATCAAAAACCAGAAAGCCTTTCCTCCTCCCAGGGAACACAACTGCTCACCAGCAAGGGAACAAAGCTGGATAGAGAATAAGTCTGATGAATTGACAGAAACAGGCTTCAGAAGGTGGTGAATAACAAACTTCTCTGAGCTAAAAGAACATGTCCTAACCTAATGCAAAGAAACTTTGCACTCCACTGTCAATATTAGACAGATCAACAAGACAGAAAATTAACAAGGATATCCAGGACTTGAACTCAGATCTGGACCAAGTGGACCTAATAGACATCTACAGAACTCTCCATCCCAAATGCACAAAATATACATTCTTCTCAGCACCACATCACACCTACTCTAAAACTGACCACATAATTGGAAGTAAGTCACTTCTCAGCAAATGCAAAAGAACAAAAATCATAACAAACAGTCTCTCAGATCACAGTGCAATCAAATTAGAACTAAGGAATAAGAAACTAATCCAGAACCACACAACTTCATAGAAACTGAACAACTGGCTCCTGAGTGTCAACTGGATAAACAATGAAATGAAGGCAGATATAAAGATATTCTTCAAAACCAACGAGAATGAAGACACAATGTACCAGAATCTCTGGGACACATTTAAAGCAGTGTCTAGAGAGAAATTTTTAGCAATAAATGCCCACATGAGAAGTGAGGAAAGATATAAAATCAACACTCTGTCATCAAAATTGAAAGAGCTAGAGGAGCAAGACCAAAAATCTAAAAAGCCAGCAGAAGACAAGAAATAACTAAGAGAGCCGAACTGGAGGAGATAAAGGCATTAAAATACCTTCAAAGAATCAATAAATCCAGGAGCTAGTTTTATGAAAAGATCAACAAAATAGACAGACTGCTAGCCAGATTAATAGAAAAGAGAGAAGAATCAAATAGATGCAATAAAAAATGATAAAAGGGATATCACCACCAATTCCACAGAAATACAAACTACCATCAGAGATTACTACAAACAACTCTATGCCCATAAACCAGTAAACCTGGAAGAAATGGATAAATTCCTGGACACTTGCACCCTATCAAGGCTAAATCAGGAAGAAGTTGAAACCTGAGTAGACCAATAACAAGGGCTGAAGTTGAGGCAGCAATTAATAGCCTACAAACCAAAAAAAGTCCAGGTCCAGATGGGTTCACAGCTGAATTCTACCAGACATACAAAGAGGAGCTGGTACCACTCCTTCTGAAACTATTACAAACAACACAAAAAGAGGGAATCCTCTCAAATCATTTTATGAGGACAACGTCATCCTGATACCAAAACCCTGCAGAGACTCAACAAAAAAAGAAAACTTCAGGCCAATATTCATGATGAACATAGATGCAAAAATCTTCAATAAAATACTGGCAAACTGACTGCAACAGGACATCAAAAAGCTTATCCATCACAATCAAATAGGCTTCACCCTGGGGATACAAGGCTGGTTCAACATACGCAAGCCTATAAATGTAATCCACCACATAAATAGAACCAAACACAAAAACCACATGATTATCTTAATAGATGCGGAGAAGGCCTTTGACAAAATTCAACAGCCCTTTATGCTAAAAACTCTCAATAAACTAGGTATCAATGGAACATATCTCAAAATAATAAAAGTTATTTATGACAAACTTACAGCCAATATCATACTGAATGGGCAACTAGAAGCCTTCCCTCTGAAATCTGGCACTAGACAGGATGCCCTCTCTGATCACTCCTATTCAGTATAGTGTTGGAAGTTCTAGCCAGAGCAATCAAGCAAGAAAAAGAAGTAAAGGGTATTCAGTTAGGAAAAGAGGAAGCCAAATTGTCTCTATTTGCAGATGACACAATTGTATATTTAGAAGACCATATTGTCTCAGCCCAAAATCTCCTTAAACTGATAAGCAAATTCAGCAACGTCTCAGGATACAAAATCAATGTGCAGAAATCACAAGCATTCCTATATACCAAGAACAGATTAACAGAAAGCCAAATCAAGAGCGAACTCCCATTCACAATTGCTACAAAGAAAATAAAATATCTAGGAATACAACTAACAAAGGATGTAAAGGACCTCTTCAACGAGAACTACAAACCACTGCTCAAGAAAATAAGAGAGGACACAAACAGATAGAAAAACATTCCATGTTCATGGTTAAGAAGAATCAATATCATGAAAATGGCCATACTGCCCAAAGTAAGTTATAGATTTAACATTATCCCCATCAAGCTACTGGCGACCCTCTTCACAGAACTGGAAAAAACCACCTTAACCTTCATATGGAATCACAAGAGAGCCCGCATAGCCAAGACAATCCTAAGCAAAAAAACCAAGCTGGAGTCATCACACTATCTGACTCCAAACTATACTACAAGGCTACATTAATCAAAACAGCATGGTACTGGTACCAAAACAGACATATAGACCAATGGAACAGAAGAGAGGACTCAGAGGCAATGCCACACATCTACAACCATCTGATCTTTGACAAACCTGACGAAAACAAGCAATGGGGAAGGGTTTCCCTGTTTAATAAATGGTGTTGGGAAAGCATGTGCAGAAAGCAGAAACTAGACCCCTCCTCAAACCTTACACTAAAATTAACTCCAGATGGATTAAAGACTTAAGTGTGCATAAGACCTAACACCATAAAACATAAGACCTAACACCATAAAACATGAGACCTAACACCATAAAAACCCTGGAAGTAAACCTAGGCAAAACCACTCAGGACATAGGCATAGGCAAGGACTTCATGACTAAAACACCAAAAACATTAGCAGCAAAAGCCAAAATAGACAAATGGGTTCTAATTAAACTCCAGAGCTTCTGTACAGCAAAAGAAACAATCATTAGAGTGAACAGGCAACCAACAGAATGGGAAAAAAATTTTGCAATCGACGCCTCTGACAAAGCGCTAATTCCAGAATCTACAAAGAACTAAAACAGATTTACAAGAAAGAAACAAACCCATTCAAAAGTCGGTGAAGGATATGAACAGTCACTTTTCAAAAGAAGACATATATGAGGCCAGCAACATATGAAAAAATGCTCATCATCACTGGTCATTAGAGAAATGCAAATCAAATCCACATTGAGATACCATCTCACACCAGTTGGAATGGCGATCATTAAAAAACCTGGAGATAACAGATGCTGGAGAGGATGTGGAGAAATAGGAACACTTTTACACTGCTGGTGGGAGTGTAAATTAGTTCAACCATTGTGGAAGACAGTGTGGTGATTCCTCAAGGACCTAGAAATAGAAATTCCATTTGACCTAGCAATCTCATTACTGGGTATATACCCAAAGAATTATAAATTAAAAATAAATTGTTCTGTTATAAAGACACATGCACATGTACGCTCATTGTAGCATTGTTTCAATAGCAAAGACCTGGAACCAACCCAAATGCCCATCGATGATAGACTGGACAACAAAAATGTGGCACATATACATCATGGAACACTATGCAGCCATAAAAAATGGTGAGTTTGTGTTCTTTTTAGGGACATGGATGAATCTGGACTCATTCTCAGCAAACTGACAGAAGAACAGAAAATCAAATACCACATATTCTCACTCATAGGCAGGTGTTGAACAATGAGAACACATGGACACAGGGAGGAGAGCATCACACATTGGGGTCTGTTGGGGGGTACTAGGGGAGGGACAGTGGGGTGTGGGAAGGTTGGGGAGGGATAACATAGGGAGAAATGCCATATATAATTGATGGGGGGATGGAGGCAGCAAACCACATTGCCATGTGTGTACCTATGCAACAATCCTGCATGATCTGCACATGTACCCCAGAACCTAAAGAACAATTAAAAAAGAAAATCCAAAGATTAAAAAAAAATGAAAAGATTGGCTCTACCCTAGACCTATTATATTTTGAACCCTGATTGTAGGACCCTGCAGTTCATGTTTCAGTAACTCTTCCAGGTGTTTCTGAGGCCCACTAAAGTTTGAGAACCATTGTCTTAGGGAATCACTTACTGATGACTTTTCATACCACCCTGTGAGCTTCAGGGACTGCTCCTCAACTTAGCACTTTACACCGAATTAACCCTTAATTATTTTGGCACAGTTAAAACATTTAAACTAGCTTTCCTACCTAATACCTTCTCCATCATAAAAGGAAAGTGAATTTCTAAGATTAATGTATAATTAGGCCAGGTGCAGTGGCTCACGCCTATAATCCCAACACTTTGGGAGGCCAAGGTGGGTGGATCACCTGAGGTCAGGAGTTCGAGATCAGCCTGGCCAACATGGTGAAACCCTGTCTCTACTAAAAACATACAAAATTAGCCAGGATTGGTGGTGTGTGCCTGTAATCCCAGCTACTTTGAGGCTGAGACCGGAGAATTGCTTGAACCCAGAGGTGGAGGTTGCAGTGAGCCAAGATCATGCCATTGCACTCCAGCCTGGGTGACAAGAGCAAACTCTGTCTCAAAATATATAAGTAAATAAAAAAGATTAACATATAATTAGACACAATGATTCATAAGATCCGAAAGTGCATTATAATGGTTAAAAGCACCAGTTTTACAGTCAGGAAAACTATGCTTTGACTTCTGCTTGTCACTTAATCATGTTGATATTAAAGCTCTGCACCTGTTAAATGGTGATAATAGCAATACCTATCTTTTAAAACTATTGTGGAAATTAAGTGATATGGTGAAAGGAAAGCAATTAGCAAAACATCTGACTTGTAGGTAGTGTTCACTAAACGATAAAAAAATCATAATTTAGCTATGTCATCCTCATTTCATAGCCCCCTATTGGCAGTGGGTCTCTGCCACTAGCCACCTCCACTCAGGCCACCTCCACTGGGCATGGAACATTCACCCTTGGAATTTAGGGGCACCCCTAAGCATGTCTTGGGCCCTTGGGGTCTAGGCCAGGAGAGCAGTAGGAATTCTCTCTTCCATATCTAACTCACACTGTCCAAATTCTAGTTTACTGTCTTAAGACCCTTCTCTCACCTAGGGTATTGTTTTTGGGAAACATCGGGCCCATTCCCAACATTTACAGGGCCTGAAGCAGGAGTACAAATGAAGGCCAACACATCATATGTGTATTTATAATTTACAGAACAAGCTGAAAATGCTTTATACTCTGTGTAGGCAGAATAACCACCCCCACAATCCCAGGAAGCTGTGACTATATTACATTATGAGATAAAGGGACTTTGTGGATATGATGAAGTTAATAGCTTGAGATGGGGTGGTGATTCTAGCTAATCTAGTCCAATGAAATCACAAGATCTTTATAAGAAAGAGGCAGGAGAGTCAGAGGAGGTGTAACAAAGGAAGCAAAAACTGGAGTTATGTGAATCCATGAGTGGGGCAGTGAGTAGCCTCTGAATCTGGAAAAAAGCAAGAAAAGGAATTCTTCCCTTGATCCCCAGCAGGAGTGCCATCTTGCTGGCCCATTTTAGACTTCTGACCTTCAGAACTGCGCCATAATACATTTGTGTTGTTTTAAGTCACAAAGGTACAGCAATGTGTTACTCCAGTGGTAAGAAACTAATAGCCCTCCTACCTTCATAACCACACAGTTTTTTAAAAAATGTGTATATATGTTTTTATAAGACTGAAAGTTGGCAAAATATCAATGGTGATTCAATTTGATGATTATTTTGCGTAGCAAATGGTCTTTGAATGATTCAGTAATATTTGGGTGAATAATAAAGATACAATTTACTAACTTTTTTTTTTTCTTTTTTAGTTGGAGTCTCGCTCTGCCACCCAGGCTGGAGTGCAGTGACACAATCTCAGCTCACTGCAACCTCCATTTCCCAGGCTCAAGCGATCCTCCTGCCTCAGCTTCCCAGGTAGCTGGGATTACAGACACGTGTAACCACACTCAGCTTATTTTTGTATTTTTAGTAGAGACAGGGTTTCACCATGTTGGCCAGGCTGGTCTCAAACTCCTGACCTCAAATGATCCACCTGCCTTGGCCTCCCGATAAAGCTAGGATTACAGCCATGAGCCACTGTGCTCTGCCTTACTAATTATTTTTATTCCTTAAAACTTATCTTTTTTACCTTTATTTCAGGACCATCATGAATTATATGGTTCAGATAACTTGTTTCTTCTAGACAGTATTGCCAAACTAGACCACCTTTCTGTTGTTCCTAGCTAATATTTTTAAATTAATTTCAGTTTGAAGAAACTTGGTTCTACTGAGGCAGTAGTAACTGAATTGTCATTAAAACTCTCAAAGAATACTGGATTAACAAATAGATTATTAACTTAAAAATCACATTCATACATTGTCTATGATGCATATCATGATTTCAAAAAAAATTACCAAGTATTTAACTTAAGCAAGTGATTACTGTTACATATATTTTGCTTTTCAACACCTACAAAGCAGTATCTAGATGCCTAGTGTTTTACTTGTTTCTTTTTTTCCCAATTTCTTTAATGCTGAAATATTAGAGGAAAATTTACAAATAGAAGTATGATGCTTAATTTGATCCATTCTCTCACTACCTTTGATACTATCATTAAATAAGAATGACCAGCATGCAGTTTCTCATTTATTTGTGCATGAACCTTCTCCTTTGTGCTCATGTAAATATTTTCTAGTTCTTTTTTTCTACTTTTAAAATATTTTATTGCTGTATCTCATATGCAGTTTATTTCAATTTAGAGAAAAGTAGTTCAAAATATTTGGAAGTACTTTTTGTTCTTTTTAAAATAAAGTAGCCAAACCTAGATTGTTCATGTTTTTATAAACTTTTGCCCTTTAATAAGTAGCAAGCAACAATTCATACTGCATCAATTTGTGAGTCCCTTGAGAATCACAAACCACAACACAGAGATATAAGACAACAGACACTTAGCACTAGTGGAAAATGGTGTATGATTATACAAGAATCTTCTGCATTTGTTCGTCAGAGAGGGCAAAATTGAGTAATTACTTTGTCTTTCCTTTTACTGAAATCCTTTCTCTGTACACTGAAGTCATGTCCATCCATCTCAGATACTAGTTTCAGCACAATCCCATAAACCTTCAGGCACTGACAAATAAAGACCTTTTGTTCTGAGGACTGAGACGATAGATGTAGAAAAGTGTTTCTCTAGGGTGTGGACAGTTTATAGTACATCCACTAAAGTCAAGCGTGGTTCTGAGGCAACCCTTTTATGGGATTTTGGATTCTCTACCCATAGAAATGTGTCTTTCTCTTCTTACTGAGAAAACAACAACAAAAGCATAGAGATAGTAATAGAACTCACTACAACAGCATAATGTACCAAGCGGCACATGTGTGCACATGGACACACACACAGTTCTTCAGTGAAGAACTGAAGCAAGTTGCCCAAATTTGCATGAGTAACAGATTTGGGATTCGAAGTCATGTCTACTTCACATTGAGTTCATTCCGGGATGTCATCTTGCTTCCTCAAGAGCAGTTACCCTTATTTCTCTGGTTTATCTATCATCTTACCTGTATCTGTCACTCAGAACTGACTCACATTTCACTTCTTGGGGAAAGTCTCCCAATTCCCTCTTGAACTTTCTACAGTAACATGCTATTCAGTCATTTATTGGGTTAAATACTGTTCTCAAACTGGCCTCTGATTCTTTGAGGACAAGGATTGTGTTTTGCTGGCTTCTGTATTTCTGAGGCCTAACAGAGTGCCTGGAATATATTAGGAGCTGAATATGGGATAATTAGAAAGCTCTTAATTTTAAAAAAGAAATCTACTACCACTATAATTCAGCATATAGAGCAGTAAGTAAGGGCGTGAAATTCAGAAGTCACATGAATTCATCTTTAGGTCCTAGATTGATAGCTGCTGGGATATTTTAAGAGAATTCTGAAGATTCCACAGTTTTCTTCAAATATGGGCCATTCTATACTGTCAGCAAATTCTTTCTGATATTTAACCTGAAGCAGTAACCTATAAATGATATGCTGAGACTCTGAGAGAGTTGCTATAATAGCCCAAGTTTCATCCTTACTACTGGGATATATTCAAGGTTTGGGAAAGTCTTAATTCAGCACATTTTAAAGAGCAGTATTTTTAGTTCCTTGGGCTAATGGTCCTGTTTTAATTCAGGAAACAAAAGGTTTTGGTTTAGCTAACAGTTTGATTTCACTCTCTGAAGCCTTTCCACCAATCATTTTCTTTTTCAAGCAAAATCAGTCTTTCCTCCATGTTCTCAAATCCATTTTATTTAAAACACACACTACCTGTCTGCAGGCACACATACATACACACACGTAGTATTAAAGTACTACTATTATATGCTGCTTTAAATGCAGATAGAGAAAGAAGTATAGACATAGATGGTAGTTTCTTGAGTTTCCAAGAATTTCCTTATTGTGTGCTTCTCCAGTGACTTTGCGATAACAGCAAACTTCCAGTAAACGTTTGTGAAATACGTGAATAATAAATGAGAGAAATGAGGTGGAGCTTGAAATAATCCTGCCACCTTGGTTTCTATCATTGTAACTGTTATGTATACCTGTCTCCTTCATTAGAAAGTCTTGCACATATGTACCCGAAGAGATAGTCATTGGTGATTGCTGTCTTAGAGGGTATCCACAGCTTGAACTTTACCAGGAAACAGCAAATTATTTTTGAAAGTGATTGAAAATTTGTACTCCTACCAGCCATGTATAAAGATTCCTATTTATCTATGTACTCTATGACCTTTGATATTGTCAGACTTAATTTTTGCCAATCTAGTAGATATGTAACGGTATCTCATTGTGACTTTAATTTGTGTTTATATAATGACTGATGACTTTGAACAAATCTCAGATATTTATTTGCCATTTATTTTTTCTTTTCTGTGACATCTCTGTTAAGCTTTTTTGTCCACTTTTGTTTTTCTTCTTTATTAGTGATTTGTAGGCATTTTTACATTTCTGTAAATACTAATATTTTGTCTCAGGCTGGCTTGTCTTTTTATTCTCTTTCTGGTGCTGAATTTTGATGTAGTTGAATTTCATCCACCTTTTATTTTTATATGGCCAGTGCTTTGTGCTTAAAAAATCCTTTTCTACCCCAACTTCATAAAGATATTTTCCTGTATTTTTCTCTAAAAATTTTAAGGTTTGCACACCATTTAGGGACTGATCTTTCTCTAAATAATTTGCAATGCCATCTCTGTTACACAACAAGATACCATTTATGCAGAGGTCTGATTCTGGGCTCTTTATTCTGATTTGTTTGGCCTGTGTGTCTGTCCCTGATTACTAATTTATGTCAGTAAGGCATTTTCTCCTACTCTGTTATTCTTCAGAAATGGTGAGTTCTTCCTGGTCCTGTGCTCGTTCATGTAAACTTAAAAATCACTGGTTAAATGTTATGGAAACCCGTTATAACTTTCATTGTAATTATATTGAATTTAAAAAGCCATTTCTGGACATTGGCATTTTGTTTTTTGGTATTGTGTCTTCCTATCTATTAATATGCTATATTTCTTGATTTACTTAGGTCTGTCAAAGTCTTTAGAAAATATTTATAATAATTATTGTTAGGTCTTGCACCTCTTTGTTACATTACTTCACTTTTGCTACTATAGTAAGTAGTATACTTTTAAAACATATATTTTCAGTTTGTGACTGATCATGGAAATAAAATTAGATTTTATATTTTGATCTTACAGCCAGCTGTTTATTATTATGTATAACAACTTGTAAAGAATCTTTTGTGTTTTACATAAAATTCCTAATACTTGTGTTTCTTTCCTTCTAATCTTTACTCCTTTAATTTTTTCCGTGTAATTGTATTGGGTGTTTAGTACAGTGCTGAAAAGAAGTGCTATTATAGACATGCTTGTCTTGTTTTATATTATACGGGGATTGCCATCAGATTATGCCTGTTGAAGGCTTTTTATAGATGCATTTGATCAGGTTATGGATGTTTTCTTCCATTCTTGTTAAGATTTTTAAAAATATGCATGTGATATGGATTTTTTAAATTATATTTTTTCCCTGTACTTATTGAGATACTCTTGTGTTTTTTCTTTTTAAATTTATTGATATGGTGATAAATATATTTTCTAATGTTAAACTGCCTTTTCGTTCCTAGAATAAGTTCATCTAAGTCAAGATATATTATTATCATTTTAAAGTTATTTTTGAAAATGTTGCCTATATTTTATTTAATTTTTTTGCATCGTTTCATAAGTGAAGTTGACCTATATTTTTTCCCACATTGTGATATTTTAGAAAGTATCAATGATACGCTAGACTCTTAGAGTGACTTGAAGATTGTGCCGTCTTTTTTTTTTTTTTTTTTTTGAGATGGAGTCTCGCACTGTCCCCTGGGCTGAAGTGCAGTGGCACAGCCTCGGCTCACTGCAATCTCTGCCTCCCGTGTTCAAGCAATTCTCCTGCCTCAGCCTCCTGAGTAGCTGGGATTACAGACCCCCATGCATGGCCATGCCCGGCTAATTTTTTGTATTTTTGGTGGAGACGGGGTTTCACCATGTTAGCCAGGCTGGCCTCAAACTCCTGATCTCATGATCTGCCCGCTTTGGACTCCCAGAGTGCTGAGATTACAGGCATGAGCCACTGCGCCCGGCCCTGCCATCTTTTTATGTTTTGGGGAAGAGTTTAAAACATATAAATAATACACAATATCTCTAAAATATTTGGGACTGATATTTTCTTCTTGGGAAGATTTTTTAAAACTATGATTTAACTTTTTAAGCTATTTTAAGCCTACTGTTTATTCTTGATACTTTCTTAATGTTATGTTTTTTTTCTGAGAATGTGTCCTTTTTGACTAAGTTTTTTAGTATATTGGTATAATGTGATACACACACACACACACACACACACACACACAATACAGTACTATTACCTTATTTTTTAAAACTGTTTTATTTGCAATTACATATACGCAGTAATCTGCAGTTTCGTATCTGTAGTTACATCTTATATAGTTATTTTTAAAACTTCTTTTTGAAACAAATGTTTGTAACTATATATCAGAAAAGTATTATGGAAAGTATTTAATCATTTTAATTTGAGTGTGTTCTGTGCCTCCCAGATACAGAAATAAAATATTTTCATTTGTTTTATTTTGCAACACAAGGGGGCACCATTGCCGCACTGTTAATTTCCTATAGGCTAACACCGCTTTACCTTGTGTAGTTTTAAATACACAGCACGTCTCTTTCAAATGGATAATCATTTGAGGATTGCATAAATGTAGACTTTGTCTATTTTTCACTTACGTGATATTCACTGAAATGTGAGTTTTGAAAACAATACCCTCTGATTAGCATTCATACATGTTTTATATTTGCTTCATTGTTTATTATTCTGTAACAGTCGCCTAATTCTGAGAAGACAACTAGGTACTATTGCATTTGATAGTGTTTATGTATGGTAATTTTCTAGAAATCTGAATTTTGAAAATGGGCTTTTCAATAATAGATAGGGTACCATTTTGACATAAAGGATGAAGAACCCACAAAACCCATGAGCTTCCTGTCGGATGTGTGATTAAAACTGGTGCTAACTACACTATCAGGTCTATGCCAATGAACTCATTTGGAGATGGGGGTAAGAGTGGGAAAATCATAGTAATAACAATATTAAGTATCATTATTGGCTACTCACTATAGCTTAGATTCTTTATTTGATCTAATTAGATATTTTTTTTAAAAAAATAAAATCATTCTGTAAAGTAGGGATTATTACCCCCATTTATACAGATGAGGAGGCAGAAGCTTGGGTTGGCTGACTCAACCCTTAGTTTATGTTGAATTCAACGATTCAACAAAAAAGTAATTTTGATAGTTGAGTTCCTTCATCGCTTACCATAGCTAGTTCACATATATGATGATGATGATGATTTTTCTGGTGGAAACGAGGCATTTTTATGTTGTCCAGGCTGGTCTCAAACTCCTGGGCTCAAGCAATTCTCTCCCACCTGAGCCTCCCAAAATGCTGGGATTACAGGCATGAGCCAAGTTCCTGGCTCACATGTTTGATTTGATCTAGGCTACCTTAAGCAAAATACAAACTGCTTTGTAAAGTCTACATTTTATTATTTTATTTGCTACTTTTAGCAAATGAATTTTACATCTGAGCAATTGTTTAATGCCTGTGCCTGAGAATCTTGTTCTCAACAGGGGAACTGTGGGGGAGACTCCAGAAGTTCCTTTTAGAGTTGTTGTTTCACTGTACTGGTGCATCAGTGACTCAGAAGGAAGTATTTGCTTTTGTGTGGCAGCATAGTAAATTCACAGAACATAGTTCTGAGAAGCCCAAGGCATTGGCAAGAATGATAGGTCACCATCTCCATTATCTGCCAGTAGTGGATAGCACGCCATATTAACTTTTGAGAAAGAGAAACTGAGGCAAGAACAGACTGCTGAAATAAAATGTCTTTGATTGCTCATGGTGAAGTTCCTCAGCTAGCATTTTTATTCCTGGCCAAGGAATAATCTTTGAGGTTTAACATCACTTTAAGAGTCAGCCTTGAATGTTAGACTGAGCTTTACATTTAGGTAATGACTTTAGGTAGACTCCCTGAGCCTCAGACTCATCATCTGTGAAAGAAAAATAAGATTAATACCAATTTCTCCAGGCTACAAAATATATAAAAATATATTTTTTTCAAACATACACATTCAATAAAATAATGGCCATATTTTTAAATGCTACCCTACATTGTGTCAAGTGCACCAGTCTCTAACGTGGAGGCATTTGCAATTCTGAGCAGTGCCTTTTGAGGCCACTAGGTGTCTCTAGATAGCTTGAATTTTAGGAGTGAACAAAAAGATGCTTGTGACATACTTTGTAAAGACTTGTAAAAATATAAAAATCATTATAATGGCTCCTCTCTCTGAACTCAACTTCCACTGCATACATGGCATATACTTTTGCATGTATCAAGTTAGTTCAAATCAGTAAAAAAACTTTTTTGGACTCTTAATGTGTGCTAGGAAAACATCCATTCATTAAAAAAATATTTATTAGGGACCTAAATGTGCACTGTTTTAGGCACTGGAGATTGGAAAATAAACAAAACAGATTAATCCTTTGCCTGTGGAGCTTGTATTGTAGAGGTGACATATATAGAACACATATAGGTAGGATGTTTGGTAATATAGAGAAAAGTAAAGCCTAGGCAAATGGCTAGCGAACAGTGGAGGCTTGCTATTTTAAACGGAGTTGTCCAAAAAGCCTTCTTTGAAGACACAAAAACTGAGCAAAGACTTGAAGGAAATAAAGAAACCAGCCACATATCTGTCTAGAAAAACTGAGTTGTTGACAGAGAGAACAAAAAGTCAAAGGCTTTGAAATGAGGATGTGTGTGCCTGGTATGTTTGCACAACAGTGGAAAGCTGTGGTAAACCATACAAATTATTGGGTTTTCCATGTAATTCATTGTCTCTTTGAGAGACAGTATCTATTATAATTTTATAGGTCCTCTTTTATAGGTGTTCATAATAAGTATAAAGATAATAATTAGTACCCTTTGAGTACTTGCCATGTGCTATATTGTCCTTACAACCCTCCCAAATAAATATAATTATCCACTATTATGCAGAGACTCTAAATAGCTTTCTTAAGGTAGCGTATTAAATTAAGTTGGTGGGGCAACAGTTTGTCTTACTTCAAAGCGCACGGTGCATAATAACTCAATGTGAAGACAAATGAATGAAAAATGCATAGTAATGTCAGAGGGCTTGTGAACGTTTCCTAGGGAAGGTGTCATGTTATGCCATGGAGGATCAGTCCATTAAGGAAGGAGAAGATGGAGTGGGAGTGAACAGAGAATCTCCTGTGAGAAACAAAGGCATGGAGGCTTGGAAGAGCATGGGGTACCTGTGCAGTAAATAACAAACAGTTAAGAGTGGCTGAAGACTCTGTAGCATGCAATTTAATACAGATATTCCTCTACTTATGATGAGATTACAACCTGATAAATCCATCATAAGTTGAAAATAATGTAAGTTGAAAATACACTTAATATACACAACCCACAAAACATCATAGCTTAGCCCAGCTTACCTTAGATGTACTTAGAACATTTACATTAGCCTACGGTTGGGCAAAATCATCTACCTCAAAGCCTATTTTATAATAAAGTATTGAATATCTCATGTAATTATTGAATACTGCAATGAAAGTGAAAAACAGAATAATTGTATGGGTACTCAAAGTAAGGCTTTTACAGAATGTACATCCCTTTCCTACCATCCTAAGGTCAAAAAGCAGTAAGTTGGGGACCACCTGTAGACATGCTCAGGTGCTACTGTGCTGGGCGGGGTCTGCTACTGTAATATAAGATGCCTCCCAGCCATGGCTGATTGGACAGAGGTGGAACTCTGACCCAAGTGTAGCAGAATCCACTGTTTTACTAGGGACATAGCACGTTTGTGGCTTTCAAAACTTTGAAGCAAGGATACAGAGAATGTTGCTAGTCCATAAAGGGCCCTGGGATAGGGGGGTCATTGGGCCGTGGGAAAGCTGATTAGGAAGCTGTCTACAGAAAGAGAAAAGTGGAACTAGCACAGAGAGAAGCAAACATGAAAGCTCGGAGAGAAATGGAGACCGCAGATCCTCAGTTTCTTTCGCATTAGCAGTTCCCAGGTTTTTAGGCCTCATGAGGCAGGTCTATGTCCTGGCCTACATTCAGAGAGCTTTCTATCCCTAAATTAGGGAGACCATATAATTTAGATCCAAACTGGTACTCTTTTGAAAGTGGCTGCTATTAATAATTACAGGCATAAAGTTGCAAGTCACTGGGAAAACTGGGTTGTGTCCAGTGATGGGCCAGGAAGTATTTAACAACGGGGTCCCCAGAAAACAATAGCAGCACCGAATCAGAATTTGATTAGTAGTGTTTGTCGTTTTCCATGTTGTAAATACTCCCACCATAGCTGATTCCCAGCTACCAACTGGCTTGAATTCCTGAAAATTTAACAGCCATGAGCTGCAAGCTGCTGCAACAAGTCAGCCCAGCACACCGCTGAATGCATAGTGCCCTACCTGAAGTACCCTCCCTCTATACTCAACCCTGCCCCCACCTTTACTTTTACTTAGGTTTTGTGAGTTTATTTGAACTTTGCAACTCCAAAAGCACTGATTAGAACAGTAGTGCGTTTGGCCCTGCGACTGCAGGCAGTGGGAGGCCTGCCTACAAGCCTGCCCTCCAGCTCCTTGAAGAGCGAGACTATTTTAAACTTCCTTTTCCTTCCCAGCATGCCCAGCACAGTGAGGAGAATGCTGTACCTGTCAGTAAATGCTGACTGTATTAATGCTTGACATGTCCCTCATTGCACCGCTGCAGCAAGTTTAGCCAGCTGTGATTTACAATTTGCCTGTCAGCAGTGGGAAAGTAACTTTGTGACAGCACCAAACACCAGCTTTTCAGAGGATTTTGAGACCTGTGCTCTGACACATTTACCTAGATCTGATTGTTGTCAACTTATCATCCCCTGTCAAGCTCTAAGATTCCATGAGCAGAAATGAAGTTTATTAATTCAGTTATGGGATGATCGGGCTCTTTGGTCACATGGGTGCTAACTGCCTGATCAGTGCCTCTCCTTAGCAGGTTCACATTGGCCTGAGGCGAGCCATGTCACACTCATTCTATCTTCTTCAAATAACACAATCATTGCCTTCCAAAAAAGCAGAATTATCCATCTGGTTTTAGAAATAAGCTGGTTACCCAAACTAATTAGCTGAGCCTGGACTGTACAAATACCTTCTTACCTGGAATCCAGGTTTTTCTTTATATTTTCCTCTCTTTTATTCCTGCTTATGCTTGTATGTGAAGATATTTATACAGTTGCAGAGACTGGTAAATTATCAGAAGAATTCGGTTTCTGTCAGCTTTCCTAAAAGCAATTGTTTTCCCTGTTTCTGAGAAGTGATAAGAATAAAAAACATATCCTCTGAACTTTCTTCTTTTAAAATTTTATTTTATTTTTATTTTTCTTGTACTTTAAGTTCTGGGGTACATGTGCAGATCTTGCAGGATTGTTGCATAGGTACACACATGCCATGTGTGTACTGGTTTGCTGTCTCCATCCCCCCGCCATCTACATCAGGCATTTCTCCCAATGTTATCCCTCCCCAACCCCTCCACCCCCGTTGTCCCTCCCTAACCCTAGCGTGTGATGTTCCCCTCCCTGTGTCCATGTGTTCTCACTGTTCAACACCTGTCTATGAGTGAGAACATGTGGTGGTTGATTTTCTGTTCTTGGGTCAGTTTGCTGAGAATGATAGTTTCCAGATTCATCCATGTCCCCACAAAGGACATGAACTCAACCTTTTTTATGGCTGCATAGTATTCCATGGCATATATGTGCCACATTTTAAATGTGTGATTGTTAAATGATTGATATAGCACTTACACTGGGAAAAAATTTACTTCAAGTCAAGTACATGGTGAGCTCACACACACATAGATGCACACACATATGCTTACTTCTCTAGCAGTTTTTAGGTGACAGGGAATCTCAGGTGAAATGACAATTCTATGCTTGTACTAATACTGTCTTTTAAAGTTGTTTATTTATGAAAGTCTTCCCAGGTTACATGCCAAGCAATAAAATGGTTAAACAATTAAAAGGTTTCCAAGGCAACTTATTGCAAAGTACTAGAAAACATCAGTTATAAAATCACACTTGTAATTGAAGACTCAAAGTCTCAGCTTTCAGTAGGCATGCATTAGCCTCAAGAAGGTCAAGATTCATGGTTTCTGGTATTTTTGGTTATAGCAAGAGAAATTAACTTTTATAAACCATAGTGTGAAAATCAATTCACCACAAAATTCTGTGTGTTTACAATGTGTCTGTTAATGTCCTGGTTAATGTAAAATAATGAGGGCATCTAAGTAATAGATGTTAATAAAGTAGAATATATAGAGATGCTTTCTAGAGCATTGTTTAATTTTGAAAAAGAATGACAACTCTATATCTCCAATAAGTGAGCATGATTTAATTTGCAGCCAGGTAGTGAATTGTTATCTGACCATTGAAAACCATGTTGTAGAAGCATATTTGCTGTTGTGAAAAGATATTCAGAATATATTGTGAAGTGGTGAATTCTGCTACAAAACTCTATAATAACAATTTGTATATATTGTGTGTATGTTCATTTGTGTGTATTACATATAGGACTAGACAAATGTGATCATCTAACAGTGGTTATATCTGGGTAGCGTGATTAAGTCGTATTGCTCTATTTTCCTAATTACATTTTTCATCATGCTGTTTTTACTGTCTGAGTATAGTTGGCTATTTTAGTTACAGGAAAAGTTATTCTCATGAGCGTACTGAAATTTGAGGGGAATAGAGTCTTACACAATTAACTATAAAATGAGCCATATATATGTGCCAAATTTATGGTGTAGGGACCTGTAATTCATTAAATTCCTGCCCTTTTATTTAGGGACAGGTTTTAGAAGGGTGAGCTGGGGTAACCTAGAGGAATGAAAACACCTTGGGTAACATGAATTGATGCCTGCTTAAAGAGTTAAGGCATCTCATTCCCCCACGGAGAAGGAGAACAAAGCCTTTACTGTACGATTAATTAGAATTCAGCTTTGCATAGTCTGTCGTTACAAACTTCAGTGAAATTGGTGCAGGATCCTATTCTCAAAGGGTTACAAAGCACATATTGTTGTCAAAGTAAACCCAGTACAGAAAGATGGCATCCTCAGAATAAAAATTAAGTACATTTCATATGGAGCAATCCACATTAGATGCTTTCACGGGTTTAAATATTAAACAATGGTGAACAGTTCCAGGAATCTTCTGAGCTTTTCTTACTTAAAATGAATGCCCTTATTTCCCAGAAATCTAAGACTTAACATTTCTTAACAGCTTATCTGATGGGAACAAACCTAACTGGCATGTAATTATTATCAACCATGATGGTTTCCAATTAATGGTTCAAGGTAAAATAAAATTTATGTTTTATTCAACTTTTAACCCTAATGTTTAGCACAGTGCCTGATGTATTAAAGGCACTCAACAAAAATACTTTCCTTTAAGAATGTTGAATAAACAGAACCAATGTCAAAAAGCACATGATTATTTCAATAGATGCAGAAAAGGCCTTCAATACAATTCAACACCCCTTCATGCTAAAAACTCTCAATAACCTAAGTATTGATGGAATGTATCTCAGAATAATAAGAGCTATTTATGACAAACCCACAGCCAATATCTTAATAGGCAAAAGCTGGAAGCATTCCCTTTGAAAACTGGCACAAGACAAGGATGACTTCTCTCACCACTCCTATTCAACATAGTATTGGAAGTTATGGTCAGGGAAATCAGGCAAGAGGACAAAATAAAAGGTATTCACATAGAAAGAGAGGAAGTCAAATTGTCCCTGTAGGCAGCTGACATGATTGTATATTAAGAAAACCCCATTGTCTCAGCCCCAATACTCCATAAGCTGATAAGCAACTTCAACAAAGCCTCAGGATACAAAATCAATGTGCAAAAATCACAAGCATTTCTATACAGCAATAATAGAAAAACAGAGAGCCAAATCATGAGTGAACTCCCATTCAGACTTGCTACAAAGAGAAAGAAATACCTAGGAATACAACACAAAGGACATGAAGGACCTCCCAAAGAAGAACTAGAAACCACTGCTCATGGAAATAGGAGAGAACACAAAAAAATGGAAAAACATTTTATGCTCATGGATAGGAAAAATCAATTGTTTTGAAAATGGCCATACTGCCCAAAGTAATTTATAGATTTAGTGCTATCCCCCCATCAAGCAACCACTAACTTTCTTCACAGAATTAGAAAAAAACTACTTTAAATTTTATATGGAACCAAAAAAGAGTCCATATAGCCAAGACAATCCTAAGCAAAAATAACAAAGCTGAAGGCATAATGCTACTTGACTTCAAATTATACTACAAGGCTATGGTAACCAAAACAGCATGGTACTGGTACCAAAACAGATATATAGGCCAATGGAACAGAAAACAGGCCTCAGAAATAACACCACACATCTACAGCTATCCGATATTTGACAAACCTGACAAAAACAAGCAATGAGGACAGGATTCCCTATTTAATAAATGGTGTTGGGGAAATTGGCTAGCTATTACGCAGAAAACAGAAGCTGGACCCCTTTTTTGCACCTTATACAAAAATTAACTCATGATGGCTTAAAAAATTAAATGTGAGACCTAAAACCTTAAAAACCCTAGAAGAAAATCTAGGCAATACCATTCAGGTCATAGGCACGGGCAAAGACTTCATGACTAAAACACCAAAAGCAATGGCAACAAAAGCCAAAATTGACAAATGGGAACCAATAAAACTAAACAGCTTCTGCACAGCAAAAGAAACAATCATCAGAGTGAATAGGCAACCTACAGAATGGGAGAAAAATTTTGCAATCTATCCATCTGACCAAGGGCTAAGAATCTGCAAAGTTCTTAAACTTATAAGAAAAGTGGGCAAAGGATATGAACAGACACTTTTCAAAAGAAGACATTTATGTGGCCGACAAACATATGACCAAAAGCCCGTTATCACTGGTCATTAGAGAAGTGCAAATCAAAACCACAATGAGGTACCATCTCATGCCAGTTAGAATGGTGATCATTAAAAAGCAAGGAAACAGGTGCTGGAGAGGATGTGGAGAAATAGGAACACTTTTACACTGTTGATGGGAATGTAAAGTAGTTCAACCAATGTAAAGACTGTGGTGATTCCTCAAGGATCTAGAACTAGAAATACCATTTGACCCAGCAATCCTGTTACTTGGTATATAAAGGATTATAAATCATTTTACTACAAAGACATATGCACAAGTATATTCATTGGAGCACTGTTGACAATAGCAAAGACTTGGAGTCAACACAAATGTCCAGCAATGACAGATTGGATAAAGATAATGTAGCACCTATACATCATGGAATACTATGCAGCCATAAAAAAGGATGACTTCATGTCCTTTGCAGGAACATGTATGAAACTGGAAACCAGCAAACTGACACAGGAACAGAAAACCAAACACTGCATGTCCTCACTCATAAGTGGGAGTTGAACAATGAGAACACGTGGACACAGGAAGGGGAACATCACACCCTGGGCACTGTTGGGGGTGGGGTGGGGGGCTAGGTGAAGGATATCATTAGGACAAATACCTAATGTAGATGACGGGTTGATGGGTGCAGCAAACCACTATGGCACATGTATACCTATGTAACCAACCTACATGTTCTGCACATGTATCCCAGAAGTTAAAGTATAATTTTAAAAAAGAAAAAAGTGCTTACTTGATTGAGCTAGAAAATGTGCTTGTCTGGAGATCTCTAGTCTGTGCTTGCTGATAAATAGAATGACATAACAGAAAGACTATGGAACAAGAGACCAATACTCAGACCAGCTGGGATTGAGTTCTAACACCAGCTCTTCTGTTAACACAGGGTAAGGCTTCATCTCTTTGTGGCTCTGTTTACTCATTTGTTAAAAAGAGGATTAGACTAGATTAACTCCAATGAGAGTATCTTTCAGATCAGAGTACCTAAAGTTTCTTTTCTTTCTCTATTTCCAAAGCTCATGTATTTATTAATGTATTCCACAGATGCTTATTGAATATCTTCTCTGTATGTCAGGCCTGCAAACAAGGCATACACAGCCCCTGGCCTTGGGATTCCTTCCTCTGGTGAGAAAGTTGTGTTACCTTCTATATGACTGACTATAATTTTTTTAAAATTAACTAATTGTTTAAAGCAAGATCTTAGAGAAATGGAAAGTTATTCTTATTGGGAGAATTACACGTCATCATAGAGTTCTCTTTGATGAGACAGAGAAATTTAGAAAGATTAAAACTCCTAAACTGCATTTTCTTGTGAATTGTTCAAATGGACCAGAATAATGACAAATTTGGTGTTTTCTAGCTTTTTAGTGACAGTAAGGGTACACCTCACATCACAATGTAAATGCATTTTTAAAATGCAGCTTGTAAAGTATGTTTTATAAACTGTCATATTTTTAGAGTACCCGAGTAAACTGACCATTTGAAGGAAGGTTTTATATAGTGAGTCATGTTGTCATGTAATTATGACCCAACCTGTGTTTTTATTTCATATTAGGATTTTTCTTAATGCAAAACATCTTCAAACTTTAATATAAAGGAGATGATTATATTAAAATATTTATAACCACATTTTGACACAGCATAGCTCTTTTCATTGCTTTGATCAAATGGTTTGTGGAAAATAGAATGTACCAAAATATCTCATCTAATTTTAACTGAGAAACATCCTACTTTTTCGGATATATAAGTCAGGATGGGCTAGCTATGATGCTATAACAAACAACTCCAAACTCTTGGAGGTTTAAAAGACTATAAGTTTTCTTCTTGTTCATGTGACACATCATCTTGGGTATGGAAGAATTGGACTAATCACAATTACTTTGGAACTCAGGCTGACAGTAGCCACTATCTCAAACGTTTTCATGATAAGTGCAAGAGAGCAAAAAGAACTCCTAGAGGGTGTAACTTTGGTGAAGAATTGTGTGGTTATATCCAGTTACAAATCACTGGCTAGAATTAGTCACATGCTCCATATTTCACAGGGGCCCAGGAAGTACTGTCCTACCATCTGCCTAGGAAGAAGACAGCTGGGACACTTGATGAGTAACACTAATTACTACCAAACATGGTATGAAAGAGTTGTTTTCAGGCATTAGCTCTCTTAATTTGCTAGAGAATCAATTAACACTTAATTAGCCAACTAAATACACTGCTAGGCTAACCTACATCTTAAAGTATCATTTTTAAATTTATTAATAATTTTATTCACTTATAAATTTACTTATTTGACAAAGTTTTATTGTATTCCTACATAGCTGACATTCAAACTGATTTAATGGTTTTAAATATATGTAATTGTATACTAAGGACTTATGAAAATTTATGAATATTTTTCTAAGTAAGTTTGTTATGCTTTAAAGGCTATACAATTCTATTCTTTCATATGAAACTGACAATACAAACCTAATAATGGGAAATACATTTTGAACTACATGTCCAGAGGCAGGAGGTAGACTACCTTCTTTCCTATGATTTTTTTGCAGAAGAGTGATATACATATTTGGAAGATAAATGACACGAAGACACTAGTGTAATATATTACTGTCAAATATTCTGGGATTCATACTTTATTCACTTAACCGGCCAAAAGTGACTATATGCATACAGTAGGCCTTATGATTAGGTAAGGACTTAAAATATAAAGATTAAGACACAAGCCATATTCTTGTGGAGTTCACACTCAACTGGGGGAAATAGATATGCCAATATACAATTAAGTATATAATGTAATAAATTCTATGGTAAAAGTATGCACTGAGCACAATGGAAATACCAAGAGATTGTGGGAAAGCCAGCCTGGAGGCATCAGTGAGATCATCCAAGAATGGAAGTGACATTCGATTGGGTCTTGGGGTAGAATGCACTGCGGAAGAAAGGAGAGAGCACATTGCATGTATAACCAGCAGCATGAGTGACTAAATGCATGGAAGTGTGAACTAATGTGCGCCTGGAGGACTCCATACATAAGTGTGAGGTGCAGTAGTAGGAAATGAGGCTGAAAGAAAACACAGGGCTGGACAGGACAGGATCTTGGTTTGAGTTTGCCTCACATAAGAAAGGATAGGCTAAAGGATAAGAGAGGAGAGGCTAATGAGTTTCTGGAGAGGCATTAGCTAAAGGGATTGGAATTTATCTTGTAGGCACCTGGGATCATTGAATTGTATAAAGGAAGAGAGTGGCATGGTCAGTTTGATATATTCAGTAAAGTAAGTAGTTGTAGTGAGAGACGGAGAGGAAGAAATTAGAGACAGTGAAGCCTGGAGGCACAAAACCTTACATCTTGGCTTCATCAGCTTAATTTGCCAGTGACTAGATGCTAGGCAATTGAGATAGGTGACTAATTCTTGTACTTTAATTTATAATATTATGACTATGTGCTTAGAAAATAGCACCTGGTCCTTTAATAACTTGATTGCTTTCTATCTAAAACATCTCCATTAAATTTTCTTTGAAGTATCAATGCATTTTCTAGAAAGCAGAAGGCATGTTAATAGCAGCAATTGCCTTTCTCCACTATGAACATCTATGTGGTACTAAGTAGTTATTTAGGCATTTCTATTAATAGATAGTAATAGGTATACTGGGAAGATTTCTAAGGGAATCATTTCGTGGAGCACCTTATATAACTTAAATGCAAAAATCCCATTAATGAATAAAGGAAGAAGTTGATCAAGTCACACATTTGTAGCCACCAGCATAGTTTGAAGAATATGTAGTTGAAGTGAAATGAAAATGCTGAGAATGATATTTATTCCAACTATTTCAAAAGTAGACTATGATACTCTCTGACAATATTCAGAGAGGATGCTGTTATCAGCAGTATGAGCTGTTTTTGACAAATCAAGAATATAAATGAGGGATAATGATTCATGCCAAAATTGATTAACTCCAAGTAATCATCTCTAGAATGCTTAAGTAGGTGTTTTGCTATATTCCTATAGTTATAGCAATATAACATTTGAGAGATTTTCAGAAATGAGCATCATTATCAATGATGAAAAAAACTAGGTCATAATCTCTTCTTCCTTTGGACTTTTAAATGCCAAGTCTTGTATCTTATGAATATAAAAACCATTATTTGTTTACCAAGAAATATCCATCATTGTTGCTGCTCTTTGTTATGAAATGACATCATTTTTTCTAGGTAGCCTAGGTAGAGATTCTGGTACAAAAAATTGTTAATATATTATGACTGTGCATTTATTGGATTTTATGTTTATTTTAAACCTACATGCTTTGATTTTTAAATTTCTAAACACTTACATCCCTTGCATGTTCACATAGAAGTGTGTTTCAATGCATATGTCTTATGGTCAGATAGCCAGTTTTTTTGCGAATCAGTCTGCCATTTAGATGGTCAATCCAGGAGAATATTCCTTCAAATGGTCCACTGGACACATGTGCATACTTCTTTATCTTGCCATATTTCAGAGGTGATATTTTTGTCAATTGGAATTATGCACTTGTTAGAGCTGGTGAGTTATTGGGAGATCCGTGTATCTTAGCTTTTTGAGTTTTAGACTTTTTTTTTTTTTTGGTATAACATTTTACAGGTCTAGATTATTTGGGGAGAGGTGTGGTAAAGCTGAGTATTGTCCTACAGAAGAAACAACTTGTAGTCTATTTTAGCTTTCTGTGATGGAAAGTAGATTTGGCCAAAAGGTGACAATATTCTTCAATTGGTAAGTGTGGAATTGGATGAGAGACCAAATCAACCTGAAGGTGTATGCTAGTTAGTAAAAAGTAGATTAGAAGTGGAGGAAAATGAGAAAGTAAATTCTAGCTAATAAACTTTGATTTACCTAGTGTTTCTGCATAACTGTTTCTGGACAGTATTTTCAATTTTTTTCTTTATTTAGATGCAGTTCCACTATAACTAGTCATACTACAAGCAAGCATTTTCAGTAAAGAGAGGAAAAAATATACTCTATTGTTTGTAATTTCTTTTGAACCAAATATTTGTTGAATGCTATGTTGGGCCATGCATAGAGTTGAACATGACAAATTGTTGCCAAAGAAAATTCTAGATTGGTGAACAATTTGTCTTGAATATGTTTTTATTGCATTTATGTAAAGTTCTTGGAGCAAAGCATTCTGCTGGCTGCAAATCTGTTCCTTCTGTTTGTATCAGAAAAACCCAGGGCTAGCCAGCTTTAAGCATTAGTTAATTGACAATATTAGAAAAAAAAATCTGTTCCAGAACCAATCCCTTTTTTCCATTGATTGGGAAGACACACAGAATTATTCCCTAAAGTGGTCCCATTTCCATAGACCAAAACTGAAAATAAATGAGTGACAGAGTTGCTTCAATCCACAGATAATTATGAATGAATGTAGGTTTACTAATGTAGGTACTCAAACTTAGTGACTATGTTTATATGTAAAATATATATGTATCTTTATAATTTTATGTATAAATCAATATATATTTTACAGAGCAACTGATTTTTAGAAGAGACATTTTGGTTGGAGAAAAATTCTTGGAGTGAGACAGCTGGGTTTGAATAAAACTTTCAGTACTTAATATTTTTCAGCTTTGAATCTCAGAACAAGAGTTTCTCTGAATGTACAATGGGAGATGAAAGTACATATCATACAGCTTGTTATGATATTTGCAAATTAGAACACAATAGACACCTAGGAATTGGTGGTTATTATCCTTTTGCTACTAATTTATTTTTCACAAATATTCCAGTGCTATTGCGTTCAGAAGACTGCAGGAAGATATTGTGGGAAAAACACGAAGAGGAACAGTACAAAATCTGTCTCTTTAAAGTACTTTGATACAATTTAATTGGAAAGATAGACATATTCACACTTCCAACAAATCTTAAATAATTCTAATCTCAAGTATGCAAAACAATGCAAAATCTTTATAGGGCAAAAATGTAGCACTGGATTTTTTTTTTCTTTTATTTTGTGACAGTCTTGCTCTGTCATCCAAGCTGGAATGCAATGGCATGATACCTGCTCACTGCCACCTTCACCGCCTGGGTTCAAACAATTCTCCTGTGTCAGCTTCCCAAGTAGCTGGTACTACAGGTGCGTGCCACTAAGCCCAGCTGATTTTTAGTAGAGATGGGGTTTTGCCATGTTGGCCAGCCTGGTCTCGAACTTCTGACCTCAGGTGATCTACCTGCTTTGACCTCCCAAAGTGCTGGAATTACAGGCATGAGCCATTGTGCCTGCTCTGGAATAATTTTTATGTCACCAAGATAGAAATTCTAGGTCATGGCTGCCCTCTCTTCCAATCTCTACTTAGAGATTTCCTCCTTAGATGTGGCCTTAATAGGATACATTTAATAAACTAAAAAATGTTCTTAAAAACCATTATACATAATTATGATGTGATCAATGGCAATAAATAAACTATTTGTAATTATCATGGATTGCTTCAACCTGATTCTATATTAAGGTCTCATTGTTATTTCTGATAAGCTACTGATTGCTAAAGCAACATCTTTAAGTTGGCTCCTTATATAGGAAATACTCAGATGTTAACATAATTATAGGTGCTTATAGTTGATTACTCTACAATGCTTGGGTGTTACCATCCCTGCCTGGGTCATGGCGGACATTACCTATTAATCATGGCAATTTTTTTCTATTTATTGCAGTCTCACTAACCTTCCCATGTCAGTGTGATGTGGTTTAGATTTGTGTCCCTGCCCAAATTTCATAGCGAATTGGAGGAGGGAACTGCTGGAGGTGAATGGATCATGGGGGTGGACTGCCCCTTGGTGGTTTTGTGATAGTGAGTGAGTTCTCACAAGATCTGATGATTGAAAAATGTATGGCACTTCCCCATTTCTCTCTTTCTTCTGCTTCACCGTAGTAAAACATGCTTGCTTCCCTTTCACCTTCCATCATGAACGTAAGTTTCCTGAGGCCGTCTAGCCATGCTTCCTGTACATCCTGTGGAACTGTCAGTCAATTATACCTCTTTTCCTCATATATTACTCAGTCTCAAGTAGTTGTTTATAGCAACAAGAGAATGGAATAATACAGAAATTTGATACTGGGAGAGTGGGACACTTATAAAGGTAACTGAAAATGTGGAAGCAACTTTTGTACTTGGTAATGTTCGAAGGTTGGAACAGTTTGGAGGACTTAGAAGAAGACAAGAAGATGAGGGAAAGTGTTGAACTTCCTAGAGACTTGTTGAATGGTTTTGACTAAAATACTGATAGTGATATGGACAGTGAAGTCCAGGTTGAGGTGAACGTAGATGGAATTGAGGAACTTATTGGGAAATGGAGTGTTGACTCTTGCTATGTTTTAGCAAAGAAACTGGTGGCATTTTGCACCTGCCCTAGAGATCTGTGGAACTTTGAACTTGAGAGAGATGATTTGGAGTATCTGTTGGAAGAAATTTCTAAGCAGCAAAGCATTCAGGATGTAACCTGGCTGTTTCTAAAAGTGTACACTCATATACATGAACAAAGAGATTATCTGAAACTGGAACGTATATTTGAAAGGAAAGTAGAGTGTGAAAGTTTAGAAAATTTGCAGCCTAGCCATGTGTAGAAAAGAAAAACCCATTTTCTGGGGAGAAATTCAAGCCTACTGCAGCAATTTGCATAAGTAAAGAAGAGCCAAATGTTAACAGCCAAGACAGTGAGGGAAATGTTGCCAGGGCATTTCAGAGACCTTCACTGCACATCCCATTACAGGCCCAGAGGTGTAGGAGGGAAAAATGGTTTTGTGTACCTGGCCCAGGGCCTGCTGCTTTCTGTGGCCTTGGGACAAGGCACACTGCATCTCAGCCACTCCAGCTCCAGCTGTGGCTAAAAGGAGCCAAGGTACAGCTCAAGCCATTGCGTCAGGGGGTGCAAGCCTTAAGCCTTGGTGGCTTCCATCTAGTGTTGTGTCTGCAGGTGCACAGAACACAAGCGTTAACATTTGGAAACCTCCACTTAGATTTCAGAGGTTGTATTAAAGCACCTGGATGTTAAGGTATAAGTCTGTTGCAGGGGCAGAGCCCTCCTTGAGAACCTCTCCTAGGGCAGCATGGAAAGGAACTATGGGGTTGATCCCTCCACACAGAGTCCCCACTGAAACACTGCCTAGTGGAGCTGTGAGAAGGCTACTGTCCTCCAGACCCCAGAATAGTAGACCCATCAAAAACTTGCACCATGTGCCTGGAAAAGCCTCAGGTACTCAATGCCAACCTGTAAAAGCAGATATAGGGGCAGTACCCAGTAGAGCCACAGTGACAGAGCTTCCCAAGGACTTGGGAGCCCACCCCTTGAATCAGCATGTCCTGGATGTGAGACATGGAGTCTAAGGACATTATTTTGCAGCTTTAAGGACACGTGCACACGAATGTTCATTGCAGCACTGTTTACAATAGCAAAGACCTGGAACCAACCCAAATGCCCATCGACGATAGACTGGACAGGGAAAATGTGGCACATATACACCATGGAATATTATGCAGCCATCAAAAACGATGAGTTTGGGTCCTTTGTAGGGACATGGATGAACCTGGAAACCATCATTCTCAGCAAACTGACAGAAGAGCATAAGATCAAACACCGCATGTTCTCACTCATAGGCGGGTGTTGAACAATGAGAACACATGGACACAGGGAGGGGAGCACTACACACTGGGTTCAGTTGGGGGGAAATAGGGGAGGGACGGTGGGGGGTGGGAAGCTGGGGAGAGATAGCAAAGGGAGAAATGCCAGATGTAGGTGATGGGGAGGAAGGCAGCAAATCACACTGCCACCTGTGTACCTTTGCAACAATTTTGCATGTTCTTCACATGTACCCCAAAACCTAAAATGCAATAAAATAAATAAATTGGAAAAAAAAAGATTTAATGACCACCCTGCTGGATTTCAGACTTGCATGGGGCCTGTAGCACCTTTAAGGTTGGGCCACTTTCTTCCTTTGGAATGGGGGCATTTACACAATGCCTGTACCATCATTTTATTTTGGAAGTAACTAACTTGTTTTTGATGTTATAGGCTCATAGGTGGAAGGGACTTGCCTTGTCTCAGATGAAACTTTAGACTTGGACTTTTGAATTAGTGTTAGAATGAGTTAAGACTTTGTGGGACTGTTGGGAAGGCGTGATTGGTTTTGAAATGTGAGAAGGTCTTGAGATTTGGGAGGGTCCAGGGACAATTTGTGTCCCCACCCAAATTTCATGTCAAATTGGAGGTGGTGCCTGGTGGGAGGTAATTAGATTATGAGGGCAGATTTCCCCCTTGGTGTTATTATGATAGTCAGTGAGTTCTCATAAGATCTGATGGTTTAAAAGTGTGTGGGACTTCCTGCTTCTCTCTCTCTCTCTCTGTCTCTCTCTCTCTCCCTCTCTCTTGTGCATGGGCATGTGCGCGTGCACGCGCCCAGCTATGGTAAGATGTGCTTGCTTCCCGTTCATCTTCCATCATGATTGTAAGTTTTCTGAGACCTCCTAGTGATGCTTCTGTACCACCTGTAGAAATGTGTGTCAATTAAACCTCTCCATAAATTACTAAGTCTCAGGTAGTTCTTTATAGCACTGTGAGAATGGACTAATATAGTGTTTCAGGTAGTCACAGCCAACTAATTTGACTTGACACACGTGATAGCATCTATTTTTCACCCCATCATAAGCATTTCAGAGTTTGAGAAAGTTCATGGTCACTATGTTAACTGAAGCTCCCTTATAGCCCTGTAAATCTGTTTTTAGGAAACTTCATCTACGGGTAATAATTCTGCCTTTTCTTCTGGTCTCATTATATGATGGAAACTATTGATTATCAACTCTGAACACATGGCAGAATGCAGTGGTTCACAAATACTGGTGTGCATCAGATTCACCTGAAGACTTGTTAAGAGATTTCTGGATTTCACTCCCCAGAGTTTCTGATTTAGTAGGTGGGAATATTTTAAAACAGGTCCAGAAAGCTTTTAGGAAATATAAACTCAAGCAATGCTTTTGGTGCCGATCATGGAACCACATTTGGAGAAAGAATGACATAATGAAAAGAACAAACACTTAACAGAGAGAAAAGCACTGAGAGCATCAGTTGCTCTCAATGAAGTTTTCCCAATAATAAAGCCTGTAACATGGAATTACTTGAAGCATTACCTGAGAAATATTTCAAGTATTTAGTAATAATAAGCTTTCAGCCAATGTTCATTTCCCTTTGTGTACTTTTTTTTTTTGCATTTGTAATAAAAAGCAGATCTTGGGGAGAGATAGCATGGGGGGAAATGCCAGATATAGGTGATAGGGAGGAAGGCAGCACATCACACTGCCATGTGTGTAACTATGCAACAATCTTGCATGTTCTTCTCATGTACCCCCAAACCTAAAATGCAATAAAAAAATTTTTTTTGAGAAAAAAATTAAATAGAGAAATAAAGCAAATTTTTTAAATTGTGAGAGAAAAACAGTCAGATCTAGCATTGTTCTATATACAATAGGGAAATGGAGATGATGATATATAGTTGTTGTCCTTTCTTCCATGAGCTGGAAGAAACTAATCTTCAGAAACTCCCTTTGTGTTATCCTATACAGCATTCTATATTTGCTTTTTGCTCCAGAAAGCTTGCTTTACGCCCTAAGGAGAAAGTTTTACTTTTTTATTTTGAGTTTAGAAAGGTGCACAAATGATAATCCAGCAGGTGACTGTGTATAAAACCTGTGAAGCCACATTAGGCTGGAATTTCCGTCTTTACATATAATATTTTTAAAATGAATGTGATAATACCTAGAGCACATTTTACATCCTGCAAATGAATATACTATTCAAATATTTGTGCCAGATTTTATTGTAAGTGCAGTAACATTTAATTTTAATTTGATTTTTATTTATTTATTTATTTATTTTGAGACGGAGTTTCATTTTGTTGCCAAGCCTGGAGTGCAGTGGTGTGATCTCAGCTCACTGCAACCTCTGCCTCCTGGGTTCAAATGATTGCCTTGCCTCAGCCTCCAGTGTAGCTGGAATTACAGGTACCTACCACCACGCCCAGCTAATTTTTGTATTTTTAGTAGAGGTGGGGTTTCTCTATGCTGGCCAGGCTGGTCTTGAACCCCTAACCTCAGATGATCCACCCACCTTGACCTTCCAAAGTGCTGGGATTACCCTTGTCAGCCACTGTGCCTGGCCACACTACCATTTAATTTTAAATTGTAATTTATTAATTCACATAAATTGCCCTGCAGAATACTTTGTCTCAACGTCTACATCTATGGACAAAGCACGGAGAAACAGAAAGCCTGAAAGGATTTCTCAAGGATGATGAAGAGCCTGGCTTAGGTTTGATCTCAAAACATAGACTCCTGATAAATAATTCACTCACTTAGGTCATTCTCCTCTGATTGCTCTTCAATTTACCAGGGATTTAATTTGTTTCCAGAATTATTTTCACATGCAGATTCTTTATAGATTACTGTATTTTTGTGCTTAGTAATCTTAATAAAAACATCAAGAATACTGTTTAGGAAATATAATGTTATCTATGGCAAAATAGTTTTTAATTATAATGTAGTTGTGTTTGGACAGTATAAACGATAGCTTAGAATTGAAAAGAGAATTACTATGCTTACCATAAATCTCCTTGACAACAAGATCAGTGTTTTGAATACTGAATCATTTAGAATTTTATACAGATTTACAGGTCTCTCACCTTGGCATCTCATTCCTTTTTTTTATCCATGTGAGATTTTAACAGGTAACCTTCAAAAACCCCATAATTATTACTGCTTTAACAAATATTTTTGACTATCCAACTCATTTGTATTTGAAGTGTTTGCCTAATTTTTACTATCATCATCATCATCCATCATCTTCACCTTTCTTCAATATTTATTAAACTTTGAAAAGCTGTGAAAATAAAGTTCAAAGAACATCTTGATTACTGAAATGAAGGTCCTTATTGGAACTCCCACTCCAGAAAAAAAGAAGCGATTTGCAGATTCTTCATCCTCTTTCTAAGGAATATGTAATGTCAGTTAGGTAGTTACCATCCCCAAAACTGCTTGCTTCTCATTTTGCAACAAAAAGAAAGCTCTCGCAGCATATAGTATTCTGTACAGATTGCCTTCCTGCCTTTGGCGAAGCTCCTGTTTCTCCTGTGAATCATTCCTCGGTACACAGTGTTACCATTGTGTTATCTGAAAGAGCGAATCCTGCTGGGTGGTGGTGCAGCTACTCCATTGGGAAGGTCACAAGTTCATGTCTGCTTTGCCTTCTGTCTAGTGAAATGTGTTCCCACTAAGGAATAGAGAATTGCAATATTTTTCTGCTTATGGAAGGTCAGGCTTTCAGTGGTACCCCAGCAGTGTTGGCTAAAAGGCCATCAATAGTGGCGAATTCAAGGCAAGGCTTAACCTTGCCTGTTGTCTATCATTCCATGTGTCTTTTTGCACCTCTTCTAAGTGGCTGAAAAAAATGAGTTTGCTTAAGGACTTGGTTGAAGTGACTGCAGATGAAGCAGATGGCCCTTAATAGGACCCCAGAATGAATGCTCTTGCAGTTTAACTAAGTGGCCTTTATCGATTAAGCAGGCATTTATTGAACATCAGCTGTATGCCAGGCACTGCTTTAGGTGCTGGAGTTACTGAGGTAAATGAAACACTAAAGGTTTCTGTTGTTATGGAGCTTTTGTGCTAGTGGAGGTATAAGACAATAGCAATGGCAGAGAGTGAGTCATAGATTAAAGAGGCGATTAAAGCCAGGAAGGTGAGAGGAAGGGCAGGGCTGTTGTTTTACATCGGGTCATTAGGGACAGACTGTCTGAGGAGAAGACACAGACACCTGAAGGAAATGAGAGAGGGAACCATAGAAAGATCTAGAGAAAGAGCTTTCCAGAAAGAGGTAAAAGCAAACAGACCCTGAGGAGTGAGTATGCATGGCCATGAGATGGGGCCACATGTGAATTCAACATTTGTTTGAAATAAGAATATTTTGTTAATAATGATTATATACATCTATATAAAATGCATTTGAAAATATGACATTAAGCACAAAAAGCCATCACCACTTTAAAAAATATGTGTATATAATGAAGGTATAAAATAATATTTTCTGTCATAAATTTTTTCCCCAGTAGAGCCATCACAGGGTTAAAACAATATGTTTTATACATAATGTACTGTAACTGCTTTTTTAACAACTGAAAATGTACAGAAAATGGTGTTTTGACTGTCTATCTTTAGTCTTCAGCTGTTGCTGTCACGATTCAGAAATTTGGATCTCTGCCTTAAGAAGCACATTTTCTTAGCTGTAAAAAAATCTGATGGAATCTACAACTGTAATCATAGGCTATGATTTTAGAATATAAATCACTTGTTATAAAGGGGGGGCGTGTTAGTGTTTCTTTTCTTTTCATTTGATTCTCATTTGTGTTCTCAATATGCTTTACTTTGAGTTTGTTTGTATTTGGATCAAGATAAAATTTTCCTTGACTTCAGTGTGTGGCAAGCAGTGCCCATTTATTTTAATAGATACTGTACCAACCACATCCCAATGTGTGTCAGGAAATCCAGAGAACTGAACTGAGAAGTGATGCTAGATACAGATAGAAAGGAGAACTTCAAAAATTCCTACATGTTATTTTGGTGACTGGTGTGAAGGGATACTTTATAGTATCTTCTTAAAGCACAGTTACTTTCAGAAAAAATGAGAAAAATTTAAAGAGATTTTAAAAACACAAAATCATTAAGAATTGGATCTCTTGCCTCTAAAATTTCTAAGTTACCAGAAATAAAATATAATAAATTTATTGGCTATAGGTAATATAGCACAAATCTAATAGTTTAAAATCTCAGGCATGTAAAATGAAAACAGATTACATACCAAAACACTATTTGTAGCAATGATAGCCATGAGAATTAAGTATCTGACCTGGGAGGCCCCAAAACATCAATCTCAGGAGTATCTATTAGAAGGTAAAAAATCTGGAAGAAGAATCCTAAGATGATATTTCTTATCTTTAATATTTAAGGTAAAAAAGAAAAGGAGGTACATAAGAAAGGTTTCTAGAATTTTAACACATGAAAGACAAATTATATTTTGCATGAAAGACAAATTTTGAGTTGCAAATGAATGAACATGGCAAGGCACATTAAATCAATATACTGTCTTCTCAAACTGGCTCAGCAGAAGCACTACAAAGTATGACTGAAAGTGATAGAACTGGGATGAAGTAAAGGAAAACGGTCAGACTTCTGGGGATTCTACAAGCAGGAAATGATTGAACTATCTGATGGCTTGATAAAACAGACATCATTATCTTTTAAGAAAAGAGAAGAATGATCCAGAAGGTAGGTTAGAGGCCTGCAGAACTGCTTCTGTCATCATCGGCCCAGAAAGCACAAGCCTGGCGACACTGGGGCCATCTCCTTCTTGATTCCAGAAAATGGGATCACTTCCTTGGTTTCAGAGGGCAGGTCTGGCCATCAATACTCAGGTCCTAGGAAACTGGTGCCACCACATTCATGGACCCAAAGGACAGAACACTGAGCCAAAGAAGATTGTTCTCAAGCCTCAACATCTAATGGAATTTTTCCTGCTAGGATTTGGACCTACAATCTATTTCTTCCTTTTGGAATAGGAATGTCCGTCCTATGCCTGTCTCACCATTGTATTTTCAAAGCATATAACTAATTGTCTGGATTTACAGGTTTCCAGATGGAGAAGAACTTTGCCCCAGGATGAATCATACTTCAAGTTTCACTCATTGTTGATTTGGCTGATTTAAATGAGATTTGAGGCTTAGAGTTGATGCTGGAACAATTAAGACTTTTGGAGGTGTTGTGATGGGGTGAATGCATTTTGCATATGACAGACAAGGACATGAATGTTGGGGGTAAGAAGATGGATTTTATGGGTTTGTGTCCTCCTCAAATCATATGTTGAAATTCTAACTCCCAGTATCTCAGAAAGTAACCTATTTTGGAGAAAAGATCTTTACAGAGATTATCAAGTTAAAATGAGGTCATTAAGGTGGGTTCTAATCCAATACGACTGGTGTCTTTATTAAAAAGGGTAATTTGTGCATTGAGACAGGATAAAGGGAAAGCCATGTGAAGAGGCATAGAGGGAAGGCAGCCATCTATAAGCCAAGGAGAAAGGCCTGCAACAGATTATTCCCTCATAACCCTCAGAGGAGCCAATTCTGCTGACACCTTGATTTTGGATGTCTGGCCTCCAGAACAGTGAGACAATGCATTTCTGTTGTTTAAGCCACCCACTCATTTGTACTTTGACCTAGGAAGTCCTAATAATGTAATATACTATTGTGTATGTCAGAGATTCAGACTGTATTATTAAAAAGTGTCTATCCTATTGTATAAGGATAGTTGAAAAAGTATAGTTATTTAGGGTGGAAGAGAAAAGTACTAAAGAAAATATCTTTGCAGGCTATGTGTGACCCAGGAATCCTACTCTTGGGTATTTACCACAGAGGAATAACAGCTTATATTCACACAAAAAACCTGTACATGGATGTTTACAGAAGCTCTGTTTATAATTGCTCAAAACTAGAAACAGCCCAGTGGGCAAAGGATAGGAACAGCTACTTTACAAAAGAAGACATACATGAGGCCAACAAACATATGAAAAAATGCTCATCATCACTGGTCATCAGAGAAATGCAAATCAAAACAACATTGAGATACCATCTCACACCAGTTAGAATGGCGATCATTAAAAAATCTGGAGACAACAGATGCTGGAGAGGATGTGGAGAGATAGGAACACTTTTGCACTGTTGGTGGGAGTGTAAATTAGTTCAACCATTGTGGAAGACAGTGTGGCGATTCCTCAAGGACCTAGAAATAGAAATTCCATTTGACCCAGCAATCCCATTACTGGGCATATATCCAAAGGATTACAAATCGTTCTACTATAAGGACACATGCACACGAATGTTCATTGCAACACTGTTTACAATAGCAAAGACCTGGAACCAACCCAAATGCCCATCAATGATAGACTGGACAGGGAAAATGTGGCACATATACACCATGGAATATTATGCAGCCATCAAAAACGATGAGTTTGTGTCCTTTGTAGGGACATGGATGAACCTGGAAACCATCATTCTCAGCAAACTGACAGAAGAGCAGAAGATCAAACACCACATGTTCTCACTCATAGGTGGGTGTTGAACAATGAGAACACATGGACACAGGGAGGGGAGCACTACACACTGGGTTCAGTCGGGGGGAAATAGGGGAGGGACGGTGTGGGGTGGGGAGCTGGGGAGAGATAGCAAGGGGAGAGATGCCAGATGTAGGTGATGGGGAGGAAGGCAGCAAATCACACTGCCACCTGTGTACCTTTGCAACAATCTTGCATGTTCTTCACATGTACCCCAAAACCTAAAATGCAATAAAGTAAATAAATGGGAAAAAAAAAATATATATGTGTGTGTGTGTGTGTGTGTGTGTGTGTCTGTGTGTCTGTGTGTGTGTATACTCTTTAAAAGTCTTTGCTAGAGCTGTCAGCATGCTTATATATCAAATATCTCAACTCTTTGATTTTACATATGCAATATTGCAGTGTTTTGATAATATGAAGTATTTATATTGAAGTAAATTTGAGTTACTCTAAATTTGAATTCTAGGATTTTATAGCAGGTCTTCACAAACAAAATCATATTTTCTTCATTATAAACTAGTAAGCCATCATAATTAATGTTACTGAATTTTTTTTAAATTCCTGATATGAACAGATTTAAAGTAAACAGACTGTAGTGAACAAACAAATCTTGAAATTATGTGATCTGATCTTGATCTAGCCTACTATTTTGGAAGCATTTTCTACATTGATATATATCATGTACCCCTACAAGGCTCAGAGTAGTAAAATATTAATTTGGGAAATTATTGTTTCTGTGAAATAGCTTGCAAATGTCCATTTAAACACATAATGGATCCCTGCATATTATTCTTTTTTAAAAGAGCAATGAAGTGGATTTGATTTAATATTCATGTGTGCTATACTCTATGATCTCTGTAGTATCACAGTTAGCTGGACTTACATAGGCAATTACCTACATTTGAAATTTTAAAGTATAGATAAATACTATGTTATTTTTTTCTTATCTATTTCAGACAAGACTACTGACAAAATAGGAAACAATGAAAAGATAAAATTTCATTTTAGAGAAAGAGCTTTACCCAAATATAACTTTGTTTCCAACAGCTATGTCCCTAATATTTTATTCATTTGAAATCACCCTGTTCGACAATTTTCTGACAGGTTAATATTATCTTTGGGAACTGGAGTACCCTCTTTTAGTGTGGTTTTTACAACACCTACCATGGGAACAGCCTCCCCTTGCGTTTATGTATCTGACTCATCTTTGCTAATATATCTTGATGTTAATAATGACCTAGGGAAGAAAGAGAGGAACTCCCTTAGTATTTTTATTCTGTGTAATCTGCCTTCTTAGAATGTGCCTTGTGAAAGAAGCACCTAATTACTCTGCCAAAACCAGAAAGCACTGTGAGGAGAGAGCCTGGCAAGCTTCTCCTACCGGTCTGCCACCTAATGAATAGACAATGTAACACACTGGTATTCTGCTTTTGCACTGCAGCAAGAATGTGAAAAAAAAATAATAATTACGATTAAAAGAACAAAGAAATGTTAGCTAAAATGGTAAACATGGATAAACTGCTGTGATTTAAAAAGTTTCCATTTGGAATTCTCTGTAAGCTCAAGTATAAAAAGGACTAGCTGTAATCACTTTCAAGACAGTAAGAAAAATCCAGGGCTAATAGCAGGGCATGATTTGAGGCACTAAATTTATTTTTCATTCATATATTTAACTGCTAAATATTAATCAGTTGGAATACACAATGTCAGGCTTTGAAGATACAAAAGTGAATACAATAGTTTATGCCCTTGGAGAGCTCATAGATTAGGCGAGGAGACAAATGAAAAAAAAGTATCATAACATATCACAAAGCATTCTCAGGGAGGCAGCCAATGCTGTTGGAATACGGAAGTTGAGAAAAATTTTACTGAAGAGTTTTCCTTTGAATTTAGCCTTAATGGATGAGACATGATATGTTTGACAAAGATAATGGAGAAATAACACTTCAGACAGTGAAAACTGCATAAAATAATAAATACTCAACACTTTGAAAATGCTACTGCTTAATGCCTATATAACTCTTACTCGAATTTGAGAGACATAGTTTATTCCATTTTGTTTGATGCCCCCTCCTTTGTCTTATTCTGTACCAAGATCAGCTATTTATTCATTCAATGAATATTTGTTTAAATACCTACTATGTAGCAAATAGTATTTTGGGAGTTGGGATTATAGGATGGAACAAACAAAGTCCTGTTCCTCATGAAACTTAAATTCTAGGGGGAGCAAACAGATAATAATGAAGTTATTAAGTAATATGAACTGTGATAAACAAGCTGTTAGTATTATATGCTGACAAGTACCATGGGAAAAAAATGAAGCAGAATAGGGGAGGTTGATACTTTTAAATAGGATGATTATAAGGGACTTCATCAAGCAAGTGATATTTGGGCAAATGCTAAAGGAGATGAAGGAACAAACCATGCAGACATACTGGGAAAAAGGAAACTTGAACATTTTCAGTGAACAGAAAGGAAGCCAGTGTGGCTAAAGAAGGACCAGGGGGAGAGTTGAAGATGAAATAAGAGAGGTACCGCAGTTGTGTTTGGGGAAAACTCATGTAGGGACCTCAAGGCCATTGTGTAGACTTTGCTTTTACTCTAGGTGATGAGGTGTTACTGGAGGGCTTTGCGTGGGCAATTCTTTTTTGAATGGGACCATCTCTAAGAAACATGAATCCATGCTCAGGCATCTAGGATACAAGCCTCTCACCTAGGATTCAGGTGACATTATCAGGTGGTACAGGCTAAAGCTAATCTTTCTGAAGCACCATTTTACTAAAGGTGAATAATTAAATAGCATCATATGCATAAAAGTGAGGTATTCACATCATCTTATAAAGATATCATGCTAAATAACTTTAGACTCAAGGATGCTAAGTAAATGTGAAGATGAACTTCTAGCAATATGACTGGACCACCCTGAAAACATGAATTCCCTCTTCTGTCCCATAAGGTATCCTCTGTTATAAAAAGGTTGGGTAGCATGGGTGCAGTGTAATAAAATGGACACTATAGTTAGAGTGGAAAGCTTGGTTTTGAGTATTGGATCAACTCTTTAAAAATTATGTAATTTTGTGTCTTGATATTCTTATTTGAAAATGGGTAAAATAATATACATTCCGTCTACAAATACTTATTGACTGTCTACTCTGTGCCACACTGTATCCCAAATTCCAGAAATACAGTGCTGAATAAGACTCAGCCCAACCCTAAAGGATTTTATATTTCAAACAGGGAATTTCAACAGTATTTGTCTGAAATATTTATGAGGATCAAATAAAATAATATATTAGAAATGCTTACTGCCATATATGGCACACAATAGGTATGCAAAAAATGTTGAGTTACATCAAAGAGTTGCTAATTTTCTAAGATACCTAGAAGACCATTTTCATTACATTGAATACTATTTTCTTGTCAATCATGTTAGAATAATTCTCTAGCTTCCTTTTTAAAAACAAAATAGAAAAACTGGGAGAAGTTGCAATTTGGGGTGCTGTAGTTATATATAACAGTATACTTACTGTTATATATTGTTGTATAACAGCATACACTGTTGGAAGAGGCATGGTTGTTCAGTGGTGTTCCCTTGTCTTTGACTGAAGGAAGGGATCTTGTATAGCTTTATTTGAATAAAGTCGAATAGTTGTGTGTTGTTTTAGAAAAAGGAAACTAGCTAGCGAAATAAATAAAGACATGATCAACAATAATTCAACTTCATTAATACTGATAGTCTTAAATCTGTTATTCTTTTAAAGTTTTTTTTTAAAGTTTTTGAATTATCTTTTTTAAAAAAGCTTTTGAATTAATTGTCTTTTTTAAAAAAGCTTCTGAATTAATTATCTTCTCAAATACCCATCTTTGTATTTGTAGAAAGTGGGAACCATGTTATTTTGGGTTCAATGTTGTGCTTGGGATAATATTATTGTATGCAAACTGCAGTTCTGTGCATTTTATAATAGTTGAAATACTTTCATTTTATAATAGTTGAAAAGTAGTCACTCATTAGAAAATTTATTCCAGGTCAACTTTTAAAGTTTAAAGGATATTGAATTTAAAAAGAATGTAATTATTTTCATCCAAAATAGTTGTATTACAAGGATGTTGAATTTTAAAAGCATTTTAAAACAAAGTTATTATAGTGTCACTATAAATTTATAATATTTTTGGCTGGAATTAATTGACCTTTTCAATTCAATAAAAATCAAAATGTTTTCAATTTTTTTTACAATATTTGTAATTGTAAGTAATGTATTATTTAATTGCTATTGACCATATAACTATTCAAATCCTTCAATGATATTTTATTATCATAAATTATTGATTCTTACTGCATTGACAGGATATGAATACTAGAAATTTCATTATTTAAAACTGAGACAGGCTGGGCATAGTGACTGACATCTGTAATCTCAGCATTTTGGGAGGCCAAGGCAGGTGAATTACTTGAGGCCAGGAGTTCAAAACCAGCCTCACCTATGTAGCGAAACCCTACCTCTACTAAGAATACAAAAAATTAGCCAGGCATGGTGGCAGGCACCTGTAATCTCCTACTGAGGTAGGAGAATCACTTGAACTCAGAGGGAGAGGTTGCAGTGAGCCTTGAGGTGTCACTGCACTCCAGCCTGGGTGACACAGCAAGACTCTGTCTGAAAAATAAAATAAAATAAAATAAAATAAAATGTAATTGAGTTATAAAAATAAATAAAACTGAGACATACCTTTAATTTGAATTCTCGAATAATTCTCAGGTGTCTGTACATTGATAAATTAATTGAGAATTACCCATTTCTCCTTTTGAGATGCCAAGGCTAAGGATTATACATGAACAGAAAGGTTTTCATTTTATCCATTAGTTCCTTCCTAGGCACTTGACAGGGCACATAGATTCTATCACATAGACTCTATTTGCTTTTTCTTTTGTTCTCCTGGTTGTCTCTCTCAAATAGTATTCTTTGCTGAAATATACATGGGATTTTTTACTGTGCTTATGTTTACTTTTTCTTAGATAGCATCGCCTATCTCCTATCTTGTGGACTCATCTTTGATTTCAATATTTGGCAAAGCATCTCACTTTTTTATTTTTTAGCAGTTTGACTCTAAAAACAAACTTTTATGCATTTGCCTTAAACATTTTTTTTCAGAAATAAGTAATTCAGACTTTCAAACAGCCTGATTATCTTTTAAGTTTTATATTTCAATTGACTCTCTTTGGTATTCCTAATATTCTTTTTAGAGTAGGTAGAGGTAACAGACTTTACATGTTTTTGTGAACTTCACATCTTAGGATGGTTCTCAAAATTTCTTTAATTGGGACCTTGGCTGTCATAGTAAGTAAATTGAAAAGAGTAATGTGGAATGCCACATGATGTCACATATATTGGCAATAAGAATTGGAAAGTAATTATAAATGCATTATTGTACTGCTTTAGGTAGGTTTATGTCAACATTTTCTTATCTAAACTCTTGTTCACATAAAGCTAAATCTGGATTGTGAGATTTGCTGTAATATTTTTAGGAAGAAATTTCTAAAATGCTTACTATATTTTGGCAGTTTTGAAAAGTAAATATGAGAAATATCTTTTGTAACTTCAAATTGCTATTTTATTTTTTGCTAATACATCACTCTGAATAATGGCAAAATCACATATTTTCATCTCCCAATTTTAAGTCATATTATTGCTGGAGGAAAGTCCCAGCTTTGTTTTCATAATTCAGCAAATAATGGGTAGCATAGCCATATTTTCTCCTGTCTAATAATCTGTCTTCTCAAATAGGGCAGTTAAAATATCTTTAAATATTAAAAAATACATTAGAGCTTACCTGAACAAAATTACCACTTTGTAACTGAATCAAAGAACATTCAACTGGGCATCAAAAAACCTGAGTTTTAGTTTTAGCTCTAACATTATTTGCTAATGTGACTTTAGGAAAGTTGCTTAAATTCTCTGGCTCTGCTACCTTGTCTTTCAAATGAGGAGCTGAACAAGGTGATTACCAGGATTCAGTGCAAGTTCTAAGATTCCATGACTGTGCTTTTATTCATAATATATTTTAGTTAATTATTAAAATGTTGTTGTGCTTTCCAGAGTAGTACCTATGAATCAGTACTTTAAACTCTTCCTATAATGTTTGAACCCCTTTCCCAAGGGCTGGCGTGGGTCTTACTTGTTTCTACACGTAGGAGTTGGTCTGCTAGTATTTAGTCCTTTAGATATTTAGCACATTTTAAACAGAATATCTGACACAGATGAATATTTTATTTTTTGAGACAGAGACTCACTCTGTCACCAAGGCTGGAGTGCAGCAGCATGATCTTGGCTCACTGCAACCTTCGCCTGCTAGGTTCAAACGATTCTCGTGTCTCAGCCTCCTGAGTAGCTGGGATTACAGGTATGTGCCACCACACCCGGCTAATTTTTGTATTTTTTTTAGGAGAGAGGGGGCTTCACATGTTGGCAAGACTGGTCTCAAACTCCTGCCCTCAGCTGATCTGCCTGCCTCGGCCTCCCAAAGTGTTGGGATTACAAGCATGAGCCACTGCACCCAGCCCGAATGATTTTATAAGGGTAGAAGACTTCACATCTTGGTGGGAGAATTAAACGTCTCCCTTTTTCACTTAAATCTTACAGAGAATCATTTTTTGTGTGTCATTCTTGCTGATGAGCCCTAGTTCTGCTTTGTCAAATTTATTTGAGATCAGGCTGGCCCTTGTGGCAATCATTGCTGGTATAGACTTTTCATAACATCCAGAAACTTCAAGCACCGCTATATTCTTTCTACTTCCACATGTGCCTTTTAAAGTATAGAAGCTGTATTCTAACATGTATCTGAATATCAGGTTTCAGTGATCTACTTTTGGACTTGAGGCATTTTTTGGACTCCCCTGCCCATAGGTCTCACTTGCATTTCTGTGAACAAAGAGCACACACACTCTCAAATGTATATGCCCACGCACAAGTATACAATATCTTGTACACATACCTGCACACACACAAACACATGCATAGTGCTTGGCTTTGGACTCTGCGCTTTAACTGAGAGTATTCATTCTTCCTGGTTGTTACCTTCATTCCAGTTTTGGTGAGCTTTGCTGTCAAAGTGGCTGTGCGTCTAATACAGAGTAGCTGCTGTTGGCAACCCATGAACAATGAGCTTAAACAGAAAAATGAGGGTAATGTTTATTGGAATAAAGATTGGGCATTAAATTCCTTGGGGGCATGAACCAAATCCAATGTTTTCCTGTTCGCTGACATTTTTTATATTGATGCCGTTTTGGATCTTCTAGAGAAGGGAGGGGCAAAAAAAAAAAAAAAAAAAGAACTTCAGCAAATCAGCTCTTTCTTTCAAAAATGGAATTCAGAGGCTATTTTAGCTAGCTTTTTTTTTGACAATCCCGTATTTAATCAGTTTTTACTGTGATAAAGACAGCCTCACAAATTTTGTGGAAGTCTAAAGCGATGAAGGGTGTTGTTAAGGGGGAAACAGAGTGCAGTTGTTTAAATAATCCTGGGCCAATAGCATTTGGTAGGTGGAGTTACTGTTGTGTGCATTACAGAGCAAGATAATTCTGAATGAAGACTTTAAACATTACACATGCTGGACGGTTTCTAGGTCGGCTCTTTGTGCACACAAAACAAGTGACTAGGTTTTACTTACTATCCATTAGTGAATGCAGCTTGATAAGTTTTTTTTAGGAAAAAAACATGTAAAGGATTTATCAGAAGCCCTTATGAATATTTCATGAGTTGATATATTCAGCTGAATGAATTCAGTGAGTGTCAGTGTGTAGCTTGCAGACAAACCTCATCCACAAGGAGGCTACTGACATTGGAAGCACTTTGGCGCATTTTCAGAGGCAAAGCCAGCCTGATAAAGCTCCTTGTGACAGCCTGACTTGCCATTCTTCGAGTATGCTGCTCTTGCTCTGAGAAGCTCATACATTGGAGTCACAGCTTCGTAAATTAAACTAGAAATAGTTTGCAGACTTATCAGTCTTCTAACCTGCAGCAGTGTCTCTGCTATGTTTGAGATTTTTGTTTTGGATGGTGAAAGCTAGCACTCCTTACAAGACATGACAGCAAAAGATTCTTCAAAGGAACTTACTGCTTCTGAACCTGAGGTTTGCATAAAGACTTTCAAGGAGCAAATGCATTTAGAACTTGAGATTCCGAGATTACCAGGAAACAGACCTACATCTCCTAAAATTTCTCCACGCAGTTCACCAAGGAACTCACCATGCTTTTTCAGAAAGTTGCTGGTGAATAAAAGCATTCGGCAGCGTCGTCGCTTCACTGTGGCTCATACATGGTAAGACGAGACTTGGAGGTATCTACAGTGCTTTTCAGATTCTTTCATTAGCACTAGTGATCTAGCAATGTAGAAAATGGAACATTTTAGTTTTGTTCCTAATACATACCACAAGTGTGACATAAATAGAGACCAGGTCAGCTGAAGAATACATAAATGTACTGTGTGCTAAATTGTCATTGTGCTACTAGCTATTTCCACATAAAATATGCTTTTAACTGCAGAGTCTTTAAAATTGCTGCTTATCAGAATACATAGCTAATTCTAGGTAAGTAGAGTAATAAATGAATTTTTAAAGTCAGTTTTTTGTTTCATCTATGTTGAGGTCGTAGGTGACTTTTTTGTTTTGTGATTGTTGGTGATTTAAACAAAATAATTTTGGGACATGAATAAGTCTTTTATTCTTAGTTCTAATTTATTTTTAAGATAATGTATGAAGTCAAACTTAATTTATTGTGCCACCATGTTTATAGTGCATAAACCAGTGAGATTTTGATAATTTTTGACTGATCTTTACACTACTTAAGGAAAGGGAAAACTAAGTTCCTACTTCTGAAATTGCATGGTTACTTTATGATTCCAAAATGCTGTTATTTCTAAGAGCCTCTTTTCTTTAAAAAAACAAAAAAAGTACCTTAACATTTATAGATATTTTTGTAGTGCCCAGCAAATAAATTTAAGAATGCTCTGTAAAACTTGCGCTGAGCCTGCCACCTTTAATACATATGTTTACAAGGTATATAAATATAGTAGGGTAACTTCCTTAAACAGTATAATGATGAAATATAAGGAAAAAACAAAACAAAATTAAATCACTTTTATTGTAAAAGACAGGCCACTTCAGATTTTTTGGAGAATATGTTTTCTTTCAGATTAAGCTACCTTTAAAAATTAGGTAGCTGTACCTTAGTTTTATCTAGCAGGGACTGTAGCAATAATGGGAGCCTGTACATCTTAAAGGCAATTCTAATACAGTGATTTTGTGACTACATGCTGGATTGCCAATCAACATTATAAACTGTGGAGATCTGATTTTTAAAAATTAATATTCACGAGTTATTTTCTACTTGTCTAAAATGTTTGCCTGCTTAATCTACTGCATACTGCATTGGCAAATTAAAGTTACACCTAGAAAGATATAGCTTGCCTTTGATGGATACGACATGCTTAGCCAACACATACTTTGCCTGGCATATATGATGTGCTTATTCTTGCTTTCTGACAATGGACTGTTCATATAATGGCTTTATTGCAGAATTTCTTTGGTAATCTTCTCGATGTATTAAATCATGTTGTTTAATTGTAATCTCGTATTTGCAGAATACACGTGGTTAGTCTTTCAAAGCCTACCAATGGTGGTAACATTTGTAGAAAGGGAAGGTTTATGGATAAAGATGTACTGATTTGAAGAAGTCCTCTCTTTTGTGCTTTATCCCACCCCTAACATGTGTGTATTTTCATATAGTTTGCTAAGTAGTATAACTGAATAGGGAAGATATATACATATATATATATAAACATACCCTTTGTTAGAAAAATAATATATGTAGGATATATATGATTAATAGATGCATATGTTTTCTCACTTGAGTAAATATTAAATCACTAGTTTGACCAAAAGGATATTTTTTTAGATAGCTAATTTTTAGATAATAATAAGTCTTCCTAAACCCTATGTAATATTTTTCTTAATACAGAGTTTTGGTTCTGAATACAATAGTGTGACCTTTCTTTTTCTTATAATAGATTTTTGATTTGCTAGGAACATAGAGCTATAAATATTGGAGTTTTTTACTTTTCCAAAAAACCCAAATTTTAAAATAATTAAAGGGCTAGTTTTACTCATGCATTATACAAATTTTCTTGCAGCAAGTTGTAAAAGGAACAATTAAATGATATGTGAGGTTACCTACGCTAATAAGATGATTTTCTTAATTGAGTTAAAACAAAATTTTACAATTGCCAAAAAAGAAAACATAGGACTTTGATATAATGCTCTCTAATATAGATTAAAATAATCCATTAATCATTAAACTTATAAAATAACTTTAGTTATGACTATGATTCATTTTCACCCTTTATTCCAACTCACACATTCCCCTTCTGATGTTTCTCAGTAAAACTATATCACAGTTTGTTTTCAGCTCATGATTAAGTCTTTATTTATATTTATTTGTATTGTTTTATCTGAATATATGCTTAACATTTTCCAAATTTATTTTCATAAAACATGCAATGAAAATCTCTTTCTGGAAAATAGACATATATCTTACGTATTTTCATGATTTTTTTCAAATCTTAAGAATTTTGCCTTTTCCAGGGGAACCCCAATAAAGGCTCTGGCCTAATGCTTAATGCTTTCCCCTTGCTTCACATTTTTGTCTCTTGAGCACCCTAAGGTCTCTCCAATGAGTATATGTGGTTCTTTATGGGCTGCCATATCTGCTGTCTCTAAGACTTGTGAGTGTAATAAACTTTTCTTTCTTGAGTCTCCAAAAAATTTTATGTGCTTTTTTACATTAGATGAAATGGTTACGTGAGGAAATAAGAGCATAAATACTTTATTTTTGCCTCTTTGTCATAGTGAAATGTAACCAGTTTTTCACGATCAACGATTGGCATTTTCCAAAGCATGCACTTAAGTTAGAAATTCCAAGATATGCACTTAGAAGTCTCTAAAAACATGTTATTACTTTACAGTAGACAGTAGGCTTCTTTTAAGAAGATTGGATTGTTTTGATTCCAGCGTTGAAATTAAAGTAATTTTCATGATGAAGCTAAACAATGCAGAGGATGCAGTTTATATGCAAACCCACTGAACAGTTTTTATTTGTAGATTTCATATTTTAGTCATATGAATGTGAAGTTCTGGCTTTGAAAACCCAAGTTATGAATGGTAGACTAATGGCAGAAGATTTAAGAAATATTTATGAAATTCTGACTCTGGGATTGTTTAAAAATATCTGAAGAAATGTAGGTATTCAATGTGTTATCACTAATCAGAGTATTTACAAAATCCTAAATCTGGAAGGAATTTGGATAATTATCTCATTGCTTCCTTTTACCCTTGGGCAGGACCACAATCACTCCATCTTTAACATATGGAAATCTGTCCTACTTTTAAGACTCTAAAGAAAATAATTCTAAAACCTCACTTAGTATACAATCTTACTACTTTATAGTCCAGGTACTGAAAAGTTACTTGTCATGATTAATCTATATTATTTGTATGTTATATATAATCTGTTTTCCACTCAATGGATATTATTAATAAAAAAAATGCATAAGAGCTTGCTTGAATCTGTAGATCATTATTAACTGGTGCCAGAGTTTTCTTTTTCATTCACTCAACATATGTAATTGAGCACTGCTGTGAGCATGAAGAGAAAAAAAATCTGATTCAACCCACATGTATTCCAACACCTACTATATTTTAAGGTTTTTTTTTTTTTTTTTTTTTTTTACTAGAATGTCTGCATATGTTATCTCATTTAAGTTTCATTTGGAGTATAAGTATACTCCAAATTCACGATCCTTTCAATATTACCTGTGGCAGATATCAAAAGTGTTCCAAATTGCTTTAGCTTCTTCTAGGTGTTTATATTCCATTAATCATCATTTTGAATCTGAACCACCATCTCAAATTTCCAAATTTTTCTTTGAATTCTGAAACCCAAAAGTGGATACCACACTCTTTGCTAGATGATATGAAAATATATAGATATGAAGCATGTAATAAGTTGCAAAGTCGATGGAACCTTCAGCATTAGTGAATTGGAAAATTACTGCCAGAGTTCTCAGGTAAGCATAGTGTTTATCCACAACCCCACATTAGGGGTGACAACTTCTGAAGCTCAGTGTTATCCTACCTGGTCTGTATGGCCTGTCTATGCTTGCCTGATACTTGTCACAGTGTCCAGCTTTTATAACCTTCCCTTCTTTGTTGATGTCTCAACCTCATCATCAGTTCTCTTTCATCATTAGCAACATGATGCTCTCTGAAGAAAGCTACGGCAATGGTCTTGAATATATCCTGGGCCCACAGCACCCCCCCGCCCTATCCCCGCCACCCCCCACACACACTGCCTCGTTGCATTGCTGCTCTTTTCTGGACCTCTCTTCTTATACTGGTGAGCACCATCTTCTAACTGTCTGTCCGTGCTTGCACACAGGAAACAATATTTTTCTAATTAGAAGTTAGTAGGAGAAAAGAGACGTGTATTTGTTTTCCTCATTTCGTTTTACCTATCTATATCTTGGAAATCTTTTCTCATTTTAACAAAGCTTCATGAAGTCTTTACTTGTGTATATGATATTTGAATACAAAAGTTTTAAAAGCCATAGTTAGTACTCTAAAGGGACTTATACTTGGCAAGACAACACGGGATTAAGTGGAGAAGAATAGGAAAAAAAAAAAACAGTGAATATGGTACATGATTGACCTTTCTCAGAACTGTAGACATGCTTGCTGTATTATACAACTCAGCCCTAGTTTGTTAGCTAAATCTACTGAATCTGTGCTAGCATTATTGATCAATTTCCTCAAATTCTTTCTTGGTAATATTGAAAATTTTTTGACAGATGTCTGTCTTTACATATTTATTGATTGAACATTTGTTTGAACAAAACATTTGTTAAGAGCCGACTATGCACCAGGCTCGGCTCTGGACTTAGGAGACACAAAATGAGAAAGAGTCCATGTCTTGGAAGAACTCCTATACTAGCTGGAAGACAAACTTGTGAATTAATAATTAATCCATGGTATGGGAATAATACTACTGAAGTGTGTTGTTCAACTTGTCATGAGAGCACAGAAGAAATAACTACCACTAGAGAGTGAGTCAATATGTTAAGGGAAGTTTAGAGAAAAGATGACATTTTTGTGGAGTTGTGACAAATGAATAGGAGTTTTCCAGGAGAAGAATGGGCAGGAAAGGTATTCTTTTGGCTAAAGGAGTAATAATTAGGAAATCCTGTTAACCAATAATAACAATAATAGCTCTAATATATTGAGCACTTATATAATGTGATGGATATTAGTTCTAAATGTATTTACTCATTTAATCACATAAAAACTCCATGAATTATATACTATTATTTTCATTTTATAGGAAAAGGAATAAAGGTCAGACAGCACAAGTAATTTGTTCAAGTTTACACAGAAAATGAACAGCTGAGTTGAGATTTGACTCTGAGCACGAGTGAAAGTACATATAGTTCACTGGGGTTTCAGCCTAAGAATGCAAGGTGGGAAAGCTAGGAAATAAGACTATGCCAGTAGATTGGAGCCATTTGCTAGGGCTTCCAATATCATGAACAAGACTTGGCCTTTAGCCCATCCATCCTCAGTGGGGAGCCACGACAGGTTATGAGACAGGGATTGCCATGTATCATTTTTATTTTGGAAAGGTACTTTGCAGGTCAGATGGAGAATGGATTAGAGGATGAGGAGTTTAAAGGCAAAGGGAAAAGGGACAATGTGCATTTGAGATATAGTGACTTCTACTTATTTTGTATATCCCATAACATTGAAAACCAGGCATATGACATGCTTTATGACTTAACAAATTATGGTTTCTGGAAACTGAAAGGAAAGCGTGTGAACTTGGTGTCTCTTGCATTTATCACTTACACCATGATGCTGTACATAGTACTAGCTGGTACAATACCCCACATGCATCAAACAATCAGCAAAGGTGCATAGGAGGATGGGCACATATGGGGAAAACCCTATTAGCTCAGTCCTAATTTACTAGAGGTGCTTTGTATTTTGCTTTAAGTGCAGACTGCTAGTGGGTTTTTATTTTTAAATAGTAGGCATTATCTTAGTCCACAGTCTGGATCAAATGCCAGTAGAAATCTGTGCCTCATAGCCTGAGTCTGTTGCTTTAATCAGAGCAAGCATTTTATCAGTACATCTATAAATAGTGTTTTCCTCACCTTTTAGTGTCCTAAAGTCTTCAATATATTGGATTTTTAAATACTTACTGTAAAAAAGGGCTTTGTAAAGTAATGGTGACAACCCCCAGGATACATGCCGGAAGGTGGCCCAGCAAGCTTGCCAGCTGCCTTACTGCTAAAGGCTAAGCCCATTTTGCTGAATCCCACTTGCTTTCTTTTTCTATTTCTTTCTGTTTTTTTTTTTATCTCTCAGTTTTTCTCCTTGGATGTTTATAGTGCTTCCTTCTCTAACATCACTGTCAATGCACTTGCAACATTATGCCAGAAGCATTTAAGTGATTCTTAGAAAAGAATCTCAAATGCTTGCCATGGTTTTCAGGCCCTATATTATCTGGCCCCAGGCTGCTTCTAACCTAATCTCCTGTTCTCCAGTCCTGTGAGCCTTCTTTCTGTTCTTCAACAAACTAAGCCTGTATACACTTCTGGGCCTTTGCCTGCTTTTTTTCTACCTGGAAGAAAAGTATCTGGATGTTCACATGGTTTCCTCTTATGTCCATTCAGGATTCTACTGCCTCCAGATATCACTTTGCTGGCCCCCTATCCAAATAGTACCCTTTCACCTTCTACCTCCTTATCTCTTTGGTACTTATTATTACTTGAAAATACATGATAGACATGCTTATTTATTATATTGTTTTATCCTTTTATTGTCTGCCATCCTGCTAAATTGCATGAGGGCAGAGATTCCCTCTTGTTTTCTGTATCCTGAGAGCCTACAAGAAAGGCAGTCATTTAACAAATACTTGTTGCATAAAATAACGAATGAATATGGTTTCTGTTTCCTGCTCTTTATTCTTTGAGCACTTTTCCTTTAGCTTGATATGAAGGAAGCAGAAAGGAAGCTTTGTTGATACTTACTCTACAAGCATCCTTCTCCATTGATCTCCCAGTAGCTGTGCTCCATTTTTGTCAGTACAGCTACTCTGATTTGCTTTCTATATTGTATTCTAAGATATTGCAGATACGGGTTTAATTATAATATCTCACTAGAGCCTAAGCGCTTTACATGGTAGCCTATTTAATTAAGTCACCATGTACAAATCATACTACCTAGCCTGTAGTGCTGTAAAGTAAATATTTGTCTGTAGCACTGTACAATTATTTATTTGGTTATTCTTCATGCATCAAGTAGCACGGTTGGTGCTTCAACTCAGGAAAGCTCCACATATCTTTCTCGTGAGGAGAAGTGCTGTATGGAGGAATCTATTTGTTATTTTGTCTTCAGAATGTTTACATAGCATACATTAGGATGCTTAATTATCTCTATTTTTTTACTGATGCAACATTTACAATATTAACTCTAGCAGCAGCGACAGCAATTTGAGCTTTTTATAGGATTTCCCCAGGGAACTTGGAAGGAAGAAGTCTACAACTTGCAGAGTGAGGAAACTGCAAATTAATAACCCTTGTAACTCTAGAAAAGACATCACTGGGAGAGAAACTATTCACTTGGTTTTGTCTCATTTTTTTTTCACTGAACTAGGAGGTTGGGGACCTCTGTCACTGGTAGTATTTTGTTTGACATAAATATGTTAGAATACCACTATGTATACTTTAGGTTGAAATGAAAAGCAACTCAACTTCTCAAGTTACTTCTTGCCGGAACTTAGGGAGAATGAGGATGACTGCTTCTCAAGACGTTTGTGAAAGAGAATGCCTGTGAGATGTGTTCCCCTGACAGACCCAGGCTTGTCCTCCTCTTCCTAACTACACCTCTTACAACTCAGGTTTATTGAAAACTATGCAGATTGGAATTAAGGGGGTGGAGGATAATGTGACTTCAAAGAGTGCTTCTTTCAAACTGTATCTTCTAGAAAATGAGTGTTCTAGGAAATTTAGGAATTCCTTGAAAAAGAGAGTGGTGATGATCTGTTTCCTGGTTCTGGGTCAGAACAAAGCAAGATGGATGATCATATGCTTAGAGAATTTTGGAGGATTTTCACACAAATTCCATAATCTCCAAATACTTGAAAACTACCAGTTTAAGAGTTAAATGAATAGAGAGAGAAAACAGTGTTTAGTTGTGCTTGATAAAGTCACAGACATTTTCAGGTAATTTATAATATTAAAATTATCTTCATCTAACATGTCCAGGAATGGCAGCAGGATAAATGAGGAGGATGTAAGCAACTGTGGGTCCATGAGACATCACTGGTAGTGAAAATTTAAAATTTCAAAGTTGGAAGAATAGTACAATGAACACCTTTTACCTAGATATACTAATTGTTAGTGGTTTCTCTTATTTATCTCTGGCTCTTTCTGTGTATAAAATCATATATATGTTTTCTTAATGTTGAAGAGAGCACATTTATGTGGAGAGCAGTAGTTTTGGGATCAAAAGAAAACTTATTTATTTTAAAATATGAAATAGTTTCCATGTCATTAGCATGATATTATTAGAATTCATCCATGTTTTTGCATTTATCAGTAGTTTATTCCCTTTTATTATTAAGTGGTATTCCTTTGTATTGGGTATACTACAATTTGTTTATCTATTCACCAACTGGATAGAAATTTGGATTTCCAGTCTTTTGGCTATTATGAATAAAGATGATATATACATTCATATATAGTTGTCTGGGTAAACATATATTCTAATCTTTCTTGGGTAAATATCTTAGAGTGACATTGATGGGTTGTATGATGAAGCATATATATATATATATATATATATATATTTTTTTTATAATCTGTCTTTTGTTTTTTTGAGACAGTCTTGCTCTGTCATCTGGGCTGGAGTGTCGTGGCATGATCTCGGCTCACGGCAAATGGGTTCAAACAAGTTTTGTGCCTCAGCCTCCTAAGTAGCTGGGACTACAGGCATACACCAGCACACCTGGCTCATTTTTGTATTTTTCATAGAGATGGGTTTTCACCATGTTGCACAGACTGGCCTAGATCTCCTGGGCTCAAGTTGTCTGCCCACCTCAACATCCCAAAGTGGTGTGACTACAGGCATGAGCCACCATGCCTGGCCTAAAGTATATGCTTTACTTTATAAAACACTGCCAAACTGTTTTCCATCATGGATGTGCCACTTTATAGTCTTACTAGCTATATATGAGAGTTTTATTATTCTGTATCTGAGAGAGCATTCTGTATTGTCAGTTTTTTAAAATTTTAGTCATTCGAATAGGTAAGTAGTGGTAACTTACTGTGATTTTAATTTGTGTTTTCCTTATGACTAGTAATACCGAACACCTTTTAATGTCTTTATTTGCTATCCTTATCTCTTTGGTGAAATAGGATTGTTTATACAAGTCATGTGTCAATAAACTTTGCAAATATTTTAATTCTTAACAGTGTGCTAACAGACTGACAAGTTTTGAACACATTTGTAGCACCATTTAAAAAAAGAAAACTATTAAAACAGTTCTAGTTGAAGGTTAAAGGCATCTATAACAAAGTATGATTTTTCTTGCTAATAAATTATTGGTTTTCATCACTAAAAATGGCTTCTAAGAAGTGATGTCTATAGCATTCAAATTCTCCTTCCTCAAGAAAGGATGCTATTTTTTAAAAAAACATATATCTCTAAGAATGAAACACTGTATAGTGTCTTAATGTAGTATACTACAAAACATGGAGTTCTATCATTGTATAATGTTATCTTGAATTTATTTTTTATGGTGAATCTTTGTTTTATGTGACTTTATCTGGAGTCAAGAAAGCTAGGTTGAATATAGTTATTTTACTTTGATTTGCTATTGAAACTTTGGATCAATCCTAGACCTAATTTAACTGTCCTCGACCTCAATTCTTTTATTGGAAAAATGGAGAAAAGAGTTTTATGTCCAAATATTTTCAAATGTTAATTTAATTTAAATATATCTACCTAGACTGTGAGTTACCTAGTTCTTGAGATTATTAAAGTACTTAGAACAGTGCTTCAAGCATAAGTTGTATAATAGATGCTACTGTTTAATTATCTGACTAAATCTCTAAACATACACAAACATGCACATTATTGTCAGGGTTGGTTGGAAAAGCAGGAACTAGTTTTTCATTTTTTTGAAGAGCATCTGTGTATGGACTGTGCCAATTTGAGAGTCAAAGTGCATATCAGCTAGTTAAGAAATACATTTATAATATCCACAATGTGACAATTCAGTATACTAAAGACACAAAATACTATTTATTTGCTGTCATGTAATAATCACATTCTAATGAACGAAGCTAAATTATACCAAAATGCACGAATTATCAGAAGACCCTGTATGAATAGCTTATATTTCCAATAAGAAACTTTATAGTCTTGTTTTGCTGTCACCAATACATTTTTAAAAACCATTTATCATCTTCCACTGTGTGAAAGAGATAGGAAGAGAACCACTTTGAAGTCATTCCACCCACTTGTACCAATACGCTTGAAAGCAGAAAGACAAAACAAAACATAAGAAGATGCCTTGTCTATTTCAGGATCCGCATATTAAAAGCCAATATAGGATTCAGTGAACAAATGCCTTGGAAGAATTCCAGTCTTGTTAAACTTATTTATCGCAAAATGTCTCCTTTCCATCCTTTCTCGTCCTCTACAAAATTGATAAGCTGAGACTATTTGTTGCAGCGTAGAGGATCCTATCATGCTTCTGTTGCTTATTTGTGCTGTAATTTCCTCAGCAGTTTATACTGGAAATATTTACCTCACCATCAGGACTGTTTAGGCCTGAAGACAGGTCAGAGAAGACAGGACAAATAAACTATGGGATCCTAGTCTTTCTCGCTGGGGTCCTAACTGCTCAAGACTTCCTCCTGAAATTTTGCTGTTGAAATTTGTATGCAAATTTCAATTTCATGGCATTAACCCTGGCTTTTGTCTTTACCTGTCAACCTGCTTAGCCAGGTATGAGTTCATCCATAAAACAGTGTCTTTCACGTGCTTGTTTACCAAAATGACATGGAGACTTTAGGAGGCCAGGTGATATGATGCAAAAAGCACAGCATTTGGTTTCTAACTGCACCTTTTACCAGACACTAGTTTAGAAAAACTAGAAAAATTAGAAAAATTAAATTATACTTGTATTAGTCCTTTATGAAGATTAAATGAAGTAATGTGTGTATGTGGTGTGTAGTATAACCTCTGGCTAATGGCAGGTAATAAGCAGTCCTTAGTTCACTAATGTATCGAGAGCTTATGATTTTGTGTAAAATTTATGTAATATGTATTATACTGTAAACTACTTAAAGATCTTTATAACATGATTTAATTAAATCAGTTTTCACTGAGCAAATGCGGTGCATCTTAAATCCATTCTTGTGGACCACTTAGATACTATTTAATTTCATAGGATATGACTATCATAAAGCCCATATTAATTGTCCTTACCACAATAAAATAAAAAATAAGTCTTTATGTGTTATGACATGTAATCACTCTCATTCATCACAGAGATCATTTCCAATTGCAGATTTTGACTATAGAATAATCTTTTTTTCTTTAAAATTTCACTTACTTTCTTGAATTTGATACTTTCTCCATTAGTTAAACTATTAATAGATACCAATGAAGCACTGTTTTTTTAAGTTCATGTAAAAAAAATTTATTGGGCTTTTCAAAGTGCCAGAATGTCTCTGAAGTTGTTTTCCTTAGTAGGATATAACCTCCTAGTGACTTGTTTATATAAGAAAGTTCATTCATGAGAGGCAGTGGAAAAGCGCCCAGGGATTTAGATTGACAGAATCTAGACATGTATCCTGGCGCCACCACTTACAAACTGGTTATTTATTTATTTACTGAATGGAGAAAATATTTCACTTTTGGGAGCATCAACTTCTTCATCTGTAAATTAGAGATAAAACAATAACACATTTCTCTACTTATATGATATTATATGGTTACATAATATTTGCAAATATAAATTAATATGGTTGAGAAGCATGGGAAAAGAAAGATAAAGATTACTGGGCAGAAAGTAATGGTACTCTATAGTTAACATATAAAAATCAATGTGCTTGACTTAAATGCCGCAGGTGTATTTGGGTGTATGTAAATAGCATCCCATTAATAAATATTATCAAATACCATACACTTTGCTCCAGACTTCTTTTATAAAAGAGGGAGGAGTTTCCGCCGTATGGGACCAGGTAAGTGAGAGACTGGAGACAGGAGATAGACTAAGTGATATCTTAAGATCTCATCTACCCCATGGATCTTTATATCACTTTTATGCTTCCTGCAGAAAGATAATAATGAGCTCGTATAACCAATATATAGTGAAGTGAAAGTTGCATTTAACCTTTATTCAGACAACTTTACAACATTTAAATCAAATTGCTCTTTATTTCTTGGTCATTTCCAAGAATATTTAAGGATGAAAACAAAAATAAAGGTTATTGCTTTTCCTTTGAGAAAGGCTTCCTTCTCACATCATCTTTGATCTGGCTAGCATGTCCCTTGGCTACTTAAAGGCAGGAAAAGGTTATATCTTTAAGACCAGGGGTTCTATTTAAATGAATTGTCATTGAAAAATGGCTATTCAAATCAACTCAAAGCTTAGTAACAGTGAAAATAAAGTAAACTACTTTTGGGTTTCACGAGTATCATGCCAAGTTCCTGGCTCTGTCTAAATTAATACAAATAAGAGTTTTAGGAACCTATCTGGAAATTGTAGATTAAATTAAACAACTGCTTCATCTGAATAAAGCTTTGCAGAGCCTAATATGAAGGATCTATCTTCATGAATATAGTGCTTGTTTGGGATTCAAGGGATTTGAGTTTTAATGCCAGCTGAATCCCAAATGCCCATGGAGCACATATGCATTCATTTGCTGCTGGTAGCTTTTCTGACAAGTAGGATTAATAATTACCTGCTCTACCACCCTTACCTTAGGTATTATGGTATGAATATTCAATACCAGTGTTCATAGAGTGCTGTGCTTTTCTGCAAAATAACATGGAAGAAGCATTCAGAAGGAAAAAAAAGGTTTCTAAAAAAAGTTTTATGCATATCAGATTTTCAAAAATGTGTCTCAGCTTTAGAATGCATTAATGAATTTTGTATTTTATGTGAACCCTAAAAATGTTCTTGTCAAGTACTTAGTAATCTGAAAGCTAACATAATTGTTTTGGGTTTCTTACAGCATTGCTGCATTTGTGTATGTTAGTCCTCTTTCAATGGATAAACACCAGATGGACATTGCTTAGTGAGTTCACTCTGATGGGTGGCTTGCATTTTTATTTTTTATTGATTACAACCAACAGATATTTATTGGTGGATAATGCAAGAATGATGCACCATGCCATCAAGGAGCTGTAATCTGGGCAAGGAGAGTATATAGTCATTTAGCATGTGAAATGATTTATTTTGCATAGATACAGTGTTAAAAGCATATAAGTATAACCAGGCATAGTGGTTTGCACCTGTAATCCCAACCACTTGGGAGCTGAGGGAAAAAGATTGCATGAGGCCAGAAGTTTGAAACAAGCCGGGGCAATGTGGTGAGTGATATGATTTGCCTGTGTCTCTACCCAAATCTCATCTTGAATTATAGTTTCCATAATCTTCATATGTCATGGGTTGGACCTGGTGGGAGGTAATTGAATCATGGGGGAGGTTCTTCCATGCTGTTCTCATGATAGTGAGTGAATTCTCATCAGATCTGATTATTTTGTAAGGGGATTTTCCCTGCTTTGCTCTGCACTTCTTCATCCTGCCATCATGTGAAGAAGAACATATTTGCTTCCTCTTCTGCCATGATTGTACGTTTCCTCAGGTCTCCTCAGCCATACGGAACTGTGAGTCAATTAAATCTCTTTCCTTTGTAAATTACCCAGTCTCGGGTATTTCCTCACAGCAGTGTGAGAATGGAATAATACGGTGACACTCCTGTCTCTACAAAAATTTTTTAAACAAATAAATTAGCCAGGCATAGTGGCACATGCTTGTCATTCAAGTTACTCTGGAGGCTGAGGTGGGAAGATCCTTGAGCCCAGCAATTCCAAGCTTCAGTGAGCCCTGACTGCATCATTGCACTCTAGCTTGGGCAACAGAGTGAGACTTTGAAAGAAAAATATATACAAAAGTATAAAATACAGGACCAGGCATGGTGGCTTATGCCTGTAATCTCAGCACTTTGGGAGGCCAAGGCAGGTGGATCATTTCAGGTCAGGAGTCCAAGACCAGCCTGACCAACATGGTGAAACCCCATCTCTACTAAAATGCAAAAATTAGCCAGGTGTGGTGGTAGGCTCCTGTAATCTCAGCTTCTCAGGAGACTGAGGCGGGAGAATTGCTTGAACTCAGGAGGTGGGTGTTGCAGTGAGTCAAGATTGCACCACTGCTCTCCAGCCTGGGTGACAGAACAGAAAAAAACAAAACCCCAAAATTCCAAACTAACAAAGAAAACAAGACTCTTCCACTGCTACCAGGTGGAAACAATCTAATTATGAAACTACAGGTTTGAAGAACAATGGTTTTACTTCTTTTTCAAAATGGCTGTGGGACTTGACTCTGCCCCAGTTATTGTGACTTACTGAGCAATTAATCACTAGTGAGCTACACTTGAGAATCTGGTATACTAGCAACAGGCTAAGTAGTTTGCTGATGTGAGCATGTAGGAAATATCTTCTAAGACAGGGGGAAACAAATTAGCATTTTAATTGTTTCACATAAAAATTAGGCAATGATAGACAAATGGGACCTAATCAAACTCCACAGCTCCTGCACAGCAAAAGAAACCGTCATTAGAGTGAATCGGCAACCAACAGAATGGGAAAAATTTTTTGCAGTTTACCCATCTGACAAAGGGCTGATATCCAGAATTTACAAAGAACTAAAACAGATTTACAAGAAAAAAACAAACAAGCCCATTCAAAAGTGGGCAAAGGATATGAACAGATACTTTACAAAAGAAGACATACATGAGGCCAACAAACATATGAAAAAATGCTCATCATCACTGGTCATCAGAGAAATGCAAATCAAAACAACATTGAGATACCATCTCACGCCAGTTAGAATGGCGATCATTAAAAAATCTGGAGACAACAGATGCTGGAGAGGATGTGGAGAGATAGGAACACTTTTGCACTGTTGGTGGGAGTGTAAATTAGTTCAGCCATTGTGGAAGACAGTGTAGTGATTCCTCAAGGACCTAGAAATAGAAATTCCATTTGACCCAGCAATCCCATTACTGGGTATATATCCAAAGGATTATAAATCGTTCTACTATAAGGACACATGCACACGAATGTTCATTGCAGCACTGTTTACAATAGCAAAGACCTGGAACCAACCCAAATGCCCATCGATGATAGACTGGACAGGGAAAATGTGGCACATATACACCATGGAATATTATGCAGTCATCAAAAATGATGAGTTTGTGTCCTTTGTAGGGACATGGATGAACCTGGAAACCATCATTCTCAGCAAACTGACAGAAGAGCAGAAGATCAAACACCACATGTTCTCACTCATAGGTGGATGTTGAACAGTGAGAACACATGGACACAGGGAGGGGAGCACTACACACTGGGTTCAGTTGGGGGGAAATAGGGGAGGGACAGTGTGGGGTGGGGAGCTGGGGAGAGATAGCAAGGGGAGAGATGCCAGATGTAGGTGATGGTGAGGAAGGCAGCAAATCACACTGCCACATGTGTACCTATGCAACAATCTTGCATGTTCTTCACATGTACCCCAAAACCTAAAATGCAATAAAATAAATAAATGGAAAAAAAATTAGGCAATGACAGAACAATTACATCATATACTTCTTATATTGTTTAGTCTTCATCTCCATTTATAGATGAGAAAGTTGAGACTCAGGAAGGTCAATTAATTGATACCAGGTAAATAAGCTAGAAAGAAATAAACCAAGATTTATTCCATGAGTTCTAATTTGAAGTAACACATTTTATATATTGACAAGGTCAATAGATACAGAGGTATATCATTGCACAACCCACCCCACCCCCTTTGTAACATTCAACTTCCATCTCCTGTGGGAAAACATTCAGGATTACCAAACTCAATTCCCCTTATTAAAATCTTCCTCTCAGTGAAGACCTGTTAAATTCATTTGCACTTAGACATAATGGACTCATGGGGTTTAATGTGTGGTTCCATTTTGGGAGAATAAACCATGAAACTAGAAGAATTAATTTCTACTTACAGAATTTGGCACATTACAGAGAAGAGACAAAATTGGAGTATTTTGGAGGATGAAAGGGTATGTTCCAGGCATGGCACATAGACGATGGGCTGAATGTCCAGGCATGTCATTGTATTTGCAAATCATTCGTTTGTTCATTCATTCATTCATTCATTCACTCACTCACTCACTCACAATGTCAACCACCTGCTTGTTTTCTGCTCACGTTTTCTGCTTTGTTTCCGTTTCTATAGATGAATTATCTGTGAGCCTGATTAAAGCCACCCCTCACTGTGCACTGCAGTTTATCACTACTCACCCTCAAGGGCTTTGCTCTTGCACTGTCCCTGCTGTCTCCTGTGTCATAAGTTTTCCATTCTATTAAATGGTTCTTATCCATTTGCATTTACAAACATGCTATTTCCCTTTAAAAAGCCCTGTTTTACCCGAGACATCCCTCTATCTATTGCTCTATTTTATTTCTCCCTTATAAGAAAAACTTCCAAATAATTGTACTGCTGTCCTGGTTTCCTCTCCTCCACTCCTCTTCTGGAAACTTCTAACCAAGTTTTCTCCTCACAACTCCACTAAAAGTGTTTTTACTGAGGTTATGACATTCTTTGTGCCAAATCTAATGACAAATTCTTTTTTCTAAATAAATTTTAGTTTTTTCTTTATTGTAAAATGTATTACCTTATAACAGTAAAAGGTAAGAGCGGAGAGAATCTGTATATTTATCCAAATAAACATTCACTGCTGCCTTATCTATATAAACGTTACCTAGACAGCTTTTGGGTACCAAGATTTCTTTTTTTTTGTATCATAATAATTAAAAATATCAAGAATTATATCGTATCACTTTTTACACAGGTCCAAGTGATGCTTTTTGAACTTCCATGCTTGATTTTCCTTAGCCAAGTTTTCATCAGTTGGGAACCCTTAAGAGTTGTTTATTTTTCAGTGAAAGACAATCTTGTAAGGACTTGACGTCCTAAATATTTTCTGGTTTTGCAGTAGCATACATCAGACATAGTTATTGTGTTTGGATTGGGATTTTCACTTTTAACATGTTCTCAAATTCTCTAGGCATTTAGTGTTTCCATCTGGTCCTCATAAAAGATTTCACATTTGTAATGCAGCTCAGGTTTCTACTCAGAGAGCATCATTATAATTCTACCCATGACTCTGGTTTGATAGAGCAGCTACTTTTAAAACTTTGGATTTGATTTTGCTTTTTTGTTCTTTCTTAAACCTAGGAATAACACTTGAGTTTAAGGGTGCATTTCTCTCTGAAAATAATCATAGTGTGCACACCATGACAACAGGCTCACACCCTGCTTCCTTCTGTGCTGTTTGAAGCTCCTAGGGCAGGAGGAGTAACCACATTGTGAGCCCAGGATGAGGAAACTTAGCAGTCATCTTATTTTCTCTTCATTAAACAATCTGTTCTCAGTCATCACAGATGGAGAGGATATTTTCAAGGACTTGAACACTTTCTTGAAATAGCCAAACAACTAGGAATCTCCTATTGCCATGTTAAATAATAGGTTCTAGGGCACAGTTTGAGCAAAGTTCACAGCTTCTAGCAAGGTGTTTTCTATGTAGTTAGGTGTGCAGTAAATGTGGATTTGTTTAGTGAATATGTACTTAAGTAGTACTTATTATATGTCAAATAACACTCTAACAACTTCGCAATTATTAACTCGTTTAATTCTCATAGTACTTTATGAATAAGTGCTATTAGTATCCCTATGTTAGGATGTAGAAACTGAGACATAAGGCAAAAAGACCATAGCTAGCAAGTGGCAGAGTCAGAACTAAAACCTAGGTAGTCAGGCTCAAGAGTCCATGGTCTTAACTCTGAAACTATGCTATGAGTGACTGAGTTCACTGTCAGATTTCCTAAATCTATGATTGCTTTCCCAGAATTGAATTGCACGCTTTTGTAACTCCCCCCAACACCATCCTTGACTCATAGTTGGCACTCAAGGAATGTTTATCTTAGCATTTAATTAAGAATGAGTGAAATGATAACTGAGTTTGCCATCATTTGGAAAAAGGCAGAACCAAAGGTGAATCACAATGGTAGCCAGTGGAGAGGCTGTTTTTCATTCAATAGTGTCAATGATGATCCCGTTATCCAAGGAAAACGTATATTTAAGGCCCAGAAACTTCTAAGACTATGCTTTGGATTTTGCATTTTCAAATCTAGAAGAACTATCTTCATTTCACTAATTGTTCTTTACTGATACAGTATATATATATTTTAATTTAAATGTGGTGAAACACAGATAACACAAAATTTACCATCTTAGCTATTTCTAGGTGTACAGTTCAGTAGTGTTCTGTACATTCACATTCTTGTGCAACCATCCTCCAGAACTCTTTTCATCTCTCAAAACTGAACGTCTATACCACTTAAGCAACCACTCCATTTCCCCTTCCCTCTAGCTCCCAGAAACCACTACTTTTTTTTTTTTTAAGCTATCTCATCCACCTATGAAAATTTGGGCTGCTTCTACCTTTTGGCTATTATTAATAATGCTGTTATGAACATGAGTGTAAAAATTTCTCTTTGAGGCTCTGCTTTTATTTCTTTTGGGTATATACCCAGAAATGGAATTGCTGAGTCATATAGTAACTCTGTTTTTAATTTTTTGCCCATACTGTTTTCCACAATGGCTGTACTATTTGACATTGCCACCAACAGTATATAAAAGTTTTACCTTCTCCACATTCTGACCAATATTTATTATCTTCTGTTTTGTTTTTTTTTTCTTCTGGTAGAAGTTATCTTAATGGGTATTAAATGGAACATCATCATGGCTTTCATTTGTATATTCCTAATGAGGATCTTTTCATGTAATTATTGGTGATTTATCCATCTTCTCTGGAGAAATGTCTTTTGAAGTCCTTTGTACATTTTTAAATTGGATTGCTGTGTTGTTGTTGTTGTTGAGTTGTAGGAATTCTTTATATATGCCAGGTATTACCCCATTGTCAGATATATAATTTGCAAATATTATCTCCCTTCTGTGGGCTGACTTTTCACTATACTCTTGTGTTCTTTGATGCACAAAAGTTTTATATTTTGATAAAGCCTAATTTATCTATTTTTACATTTTTTGCCTATACTTTCTGGTGTCATAGCCAAGAAATCATCATCAAATCTAGTGTTATGAAGCTTTCCCCCTATGTTTCCTTATAGAAGTTTTATAGTTTGGGTTTTTGATCCATTTCAAGTTGATTTTTGCATATCATGTAAGATTAGAGTCCAACTGCTTCCTTTTGCATGTTGGTATCCAGCTCTCCCAAAAACCATTTGTTAAAAAAACTGATACAGATTTAACTGAAACTCGGACCACATAGCTATAAACCTATAGTTGCTCTCATAATTTTGTCCAAACCATAATGGATTTAGAAAAAAATCATGACTAAAGTTCTCAACTGGGGCTCTTTTCTCTCCCCTAGAACATTTGCCAATAGGTAGGGACATTTTTGGTTGTTACATCTTGGGGTGGGAGTAGGGATAGCAGTTATTATTGGAATCTAGTGAGTATAGGCTAAGAATCTTGCTAAATACCCTGCAATGAACAGGACAGCTCCCTAAAACAAAGAATTATTTGGCTTCGGATGTCAGTAGTGCTGAGACTACTGAGTAACCCTAGCCTAGAGTACAGTGAAGCCCAGATTATGTTCTAGGACTGGAAAATTGAAGAATCTCCTTTTACTTGCCATTTGAGGGCTTGACAATGATTGCTGCAGAGGTGACTATATAAGTGTCTAATTATTGACTAGTTGGTAGTTGGTTTTTTAAAGAGACCTGAATATCATATACATTCACTTAGGCATTAACAATAGAATGCTGTTTTGCATTTAATTTTTGCCTCAGACTGTTCTTTCTTCTCACTTTCTTTCAGCATGATGTTGACCATTTATACATTCATTTTCTCTTCTCTCTAAGAAAACAAGTAAATAATTGTAGGGTTGATCATAAGAATTGGAGTCCTATTAGATTATACAATAACCAAGGATTACAGGAATGCCTAGAGATTGTCTTGCCCCAGCTACTTCTCCTAATTCTGAGCTACTTACAGGAGAAAGGTGCCCAAATGACAATATAAACATGCAATTAGTTACTTCATAATAAATGGTTAATTTATAACACCCAGACTTGTATTTAAAATTCCAGAGCTTGGCTCTCTGCTGAATGAGGTGGAGTACATGACTTCAGCCCAAGGTAATTTTATTGGGTGGTTTTGGTCAGAGAAACTTCATTTGCAGAGGTCATGCTTGAGCTGACACCTGAATGGCTTAAAGTCTCAAGCCATGAGAAAATTTTGAAGAAGAGTATTTCTACAGGAAAAAAACAGAAAATTACAGTGCAAAGGTTTTAAGGCAGGAATAAGCTTGGCATGTTCAAGAAATAGAAATAAGGCCAGTGAGGCTGATGCTGTGAATTACTGAGGATAACAGAAGTATGATGCAACTGCTGAAATCAAATTAATATTTCTTTTTCCAGAAATAGAAAAAGAAATATTAAGGTGGGGGTGTTTGATTATAACTTCCCTGGTATAAGGAGCATATTTGAAGAGTTTCTCTCAAACTTTGAGACCTGAAGTTGGCAGGTGTGTAAAGCATTGGTTTTGTATTACATGGTTGGTTCATGTTATCAATTAAAGTATTCATTTATTCACTTATCAAAAACTACTAAGAATTTTCTATATTCTAGGCATCATTATAGGGCTAGGCATTGGAGAGATTGAGATAATTAAGACAAAATGCTTATATTTAGGAGCTTGTGGTATTCATTTATGGATTGGACAGTTTAATAGAACTCTTCTAATTATTGACTATGTGACCTTGGAAAAGTTATTAAACCTCTCTGTGTCTGAGTATTCCCATATATAAAATGAGATATTTGTTGCAGCTACTTCAAGGAATTGTTGTGAGGATTAAGTGAGTGAATACATTTAAAGCAGTACCTGAGACATAATAACCACTCAATAACTTGGCTATTATTGTTGTGGTGGTTTTACAGACATTAAAGAGACTCATTAATTCAGTCCCAAAAGTTAGGACAATTTAAAAGAAGAGGTAAAGTTTGAGTTTATTCATTAACTCATCATTTGTTTGATAAATATATATCAAGTGCGTACTGTGTTCCTAACACTGCTTTTCTGCTGTGGCGCATACTTCCTTTTTGCTGCCTAAATTATCTTTGACACCATTATGCACCTGTCAAACTTTAACATCCACATCATCCTCTTCAATGTAACCTTCTTCAGTTCAGGGGAGTGTATACATATTAGAGACAAAAATTACACAAATAATAATTTAGTTATTAGTCAACATAGTTGACAACTGTAACTAAATTAACAAATAATAATTTAATTATTAGTCAATATAGTTGACAATTGCAACTAAATTAACAAATAATAATTTAGTTATTAGTCAACATAGTTGACAATTGTAACTAAATTATTATTTACTTCCTGTAATCCAGTCAGTGAGAGGAACACTGCAAGGAACATCGAAAAAGTGTGAAAGATAAGGAAACGTCTTAGCTAAGAGGTGCAATATACGAGAGATAAGAAAAGGAAAATATCATAAGAAAAAATAGAATAATAATGATCATCAACTTTGTAGGTTTCCTAAACTTCTTATATTTTGTGTATTTGTCTTCTAATTTTCTAAGAGTTGAGCACTTATAACCAAAAGGGCTTCAATGCTTGCTTTTGGGTCAGCCATAAATGGATAAGGAGCAAAAGGATGCAGCTTGCTTTCAACATCAAGTCAGACTGGTGTTGGGGGAGGTGTTAGGGAAGGGTTTTCTAAGGGAGAAGAATATGTAGGGCACATATTGAAGGAGAAGAAGGAGAAGAAGAATATGTAGGGCACATACAAAGGCACATACTTTGGCCATTCTTGTCAAGAAAAAAGGCAAACAGTGTGGGTAGGATAAGGAACAGAACTAGGCTAGAATATGGAGCAATAGATTGGAACAGGAGGGCTGGAGGGTAGTTCTCTGGAATTTTGATTGTAACTATATAAGCAATTCTTTGCCTTTCTTTGGATTTACATACTTTATGCCTTCTTTCAGACTATTGATTATTAGAACCAACATTTGAGAGCAGAGGATTCATTGTATTTGTGTAACCAGCATCTCTCATTCTGCTGCATATATAAAAGGCCTTCAGTAAATGTTTGTTGAATTACCCTATCAGTTTGCATATCAATTAATGAGATAATAAATTGGGAAAAAGGATCATATGCAGTAGACCTAGTCTATAATTTGTTCGATATTGATTTTTTAAAATAAAAAACTACTAGGTAAAAGGCCAAAATATAATATATAGTTATGACAGACAGGGTTTATTTAGCATTTCTACAAGCCAATAGCCTTGTAACTTATTCTACATGTATTCAGTGATGGTGGTAGATAACTGTTTTTGTGGTCAAAATTGCATATAGAATCATATTTTATTGCTAATTCAATTTTCTCAGTTGTAGGTTGGTAAACTTTGTGGAAATAGTAAATTATTTCCCATATATCTATAGATTTTCTTGTTTTAATAGCTTCACTTATGACTGTGAGAACCAGAATACTGTAGAAAATTTTAAAATAAAACAAATCATTTATTTCTCGAATAAGTCCCTATGCCATGCATATCTTAAGCTTAGAAATTCAGCTGAGAGCAACTAGTGATTATCCCCTGAATACACCTATTTGTGAGATACAGAAATCTTAATGATGATAAGCCAGTATTAGTGAGATTTTTAAAAATATATATTCAAGGGTGCTTTCCAAGAGCAATTTTTACCTCACCAATTATTTACAGAGTTGTATGTGGAAATTGGAATTCACTGGCACCATTTATTTCAGTTACATTTTGAAACCACTTACAAATTGACACCTGGGTAACTGGCTACATTTTGTATAGCTCTGCACAGATCATAGAGGCTTAGAGATGGAAGTTATTTTTTCTTTTAATGTTACTCTTGTAACAGGGGGTATTTGACTGTTTCAGCAAAAGGAAGACACACATTTCCATCTAAAGAGTATGTGATTTTGACTGTTATAATACAGTAGATTCTGCTTGAATAAGTTTTAAGATTATTTTAATTTTGTGCTTTGTGTAGATACAACAGAAATATCAAAGGACAGTTCCAATATGAGTTTAATATTTTAATATAGGAAAATATCTGAGCACCTAGAAACTGTTTGGCAGTGACAATTAACAGCTTAAATGGTTCCTCAAATAATTCGATTTAAGGGTAGGATTTGGAAACAAGTAGCATTATCAGACTGAAAACAACACTATTTTATAAGAATGTCTATGGATACAATCTTAAGTTAGTAGCATATGCTTGTTATATATTTATCAAACCAATATCAACTATGTGCAAAGAAGGTGATCTAAGCACTTTGGGAGGCCAACGCACACTGATCACCTGAGGTCAGGAGTTCAAGACCAGCCTGGTCAACGTAGTGAAACCGCATCTTTTCTAAAAATAAAAAATTAGCTGGGTGTGATGGCAGGCACCTGTAATCCCAACTACCAGGGAGGCTGAGGCAGAGAATCGCTTGAACTCGGGAGGTGGTGGTTGCAGTGAGCTAGTACAACACCATTCCACTTTAGCCTGGGTGACAAGAGGGAAACTTCATCTCCAAAAAAAAAAAAAAGGAAGTGTAAAGGCAGATAATACATGCATGTTATAATAATTAAAAGGTTCTGTGATACAGACTGTGACCCAAGGATAAAATACTATAAGATATAATTATAATTTTATATTTTATAGTGATAAAACTACCTATAAAATGAAATACTTTATATCTTACTTTTTGCTGCTTTTGGGGTTAATTATGCACTTAAATAAATGGTAGAAGTTTTTACTCACTGTTTTCACATTTAAATTCATTCTGATATGATGACATATACTTTTAATGACCTGGTTAATACTGATGAAACTTTCAGTGGCAGTGCCTGGGGCCAGTAGTTTGCTGCGTATTTTATTTTGATATTATTGCAGTAATAACAAAATATATTGGTGCTTCTGTTCACCTACAATTCATCAATTAAGGAACTGAAGCCTTTTTTATTTAAAAAGCATTTTTAGTATTTTAAAATACTATTGGCTAATAAATTATGAATTCTATAAAGTGGTAAGACTTGGTATGGCTGGAGTCTAGGAATGAATATTCATTAAATGTTTCTTATTGCTTTTCCTTCCCTAATTCATACAATGAATGTATTTGGTATACTTATATATTATAAAATAAACCTCTTCAAGAGGTATCCTGTTCTGTAAGATCAGATGTTTTTATTGCAGGTAAATATAATACTGACAGAGATGGAAAATACCCCTTTATCTGTCCCTTAGTGCCTCTTTCTATTTGTGGCATGGTAAGAAAACCCATGCTGAAAAGATTATACTTTGTAATCTCAATCAGAGGTATGCAGTTGATCTTTTTGCTGTTGAAATAAAATGAATTCATGAGAAACAAACCAAAAAAAGCATTTTTAGAACAAGTTGATAGTTCACATAGAGCTATTTAAATGTCCTATGCAGATTTACGGAATGTTCTAGCAAATATTATTTAGAAAATTTTATTATTATTATTTTGACATAGAGTCTCACTCTGTCACCAGGCTGGAGTACAGTGGCATGATCTTAACTCAGTGTAGCCTCTGCCTCCTGGGTTCAAGCAATTATCCTGCCTCAGCCTCCCGAGTAGCTGGGACTACAGGTGCGTGCCACCATGCCCGGCTAATTTTTATATTTTTAGCAGAGACAGGGTTTCACCATGTTGCCCAGGATAGTCTTGATCTCCTGACCTGATTTCCCGCCTGCCTTGGCCTCCTAAAGTACTGGGATTATAGGCTGAGCCACTGCGACCTGCCTAGAAAATTATTTTTAATAGCTCACCTTCTTTGCCCACTCATTTCAAACCAGGATCCCATAGGAGTTTCTTTGCATCCAGAAACAGAAACAATTAGATTTTTATACCATCTAACAGCAGTGTTTTGTTATGTAATCACACTGCATAGTGCTAACCTAAATCCAATCTGGAAATCTGTTCAGATTCAGTTTGAGGAACTAGTTAAGTAAACAATACTCTCAGAGAGATACAGTAGCTAAATGTCCATCTCTGATTCATTTCTGGACATTATTCCAGCCTCAAATTTGGATTCTTCATTTAGGTCAGCCAGTCAACAAGAATTCACTGAGTGGTCACTCATAAGACTGAGACCTGTACAGGACTGTGTACCTAGAAGTCAAAGAAAAATTAATAATCACTATCAACAAGCATATATTGATACATATAGGCCCAATTTCTCTTTCAAAAGTTTGCATTACTGTTGAGAAAAGAAGATATCTATACTTTTATAATGCCTATTTCAAATTTGTTCAGGAAATTATGTTGTTGGGCAACAGTGTAACTAGGCCTGGTACAAGAACAGGTCAGACAGTAGGATTCAGATTAAGGCAGGTGTCTGGCATCATATAGTGAAAGTCAGGAAGGTAGGATTCCTGGTATATAGCGTTACTTAAAGAAGACTTTGAACTGTAACCATTGATTGGATGGGGAGTCTAAATGGTGACAATCTGTTGGTACCTTGGAGAGCTCCCAATAACTTCTATCTTTGATTGGTTAAGGTGCTACTGAGGCTTTTTGTTGTTGTAGCTTTAGACCTACTTTATTAGCTCTGTCATCCTGGTGGACCTAAAAGACAGTTAATGCAGCTGTACTTCAATTTGCTGTGATTAGGCTGCGTGATACTATGACATTATCTACATCCTACTAGAGCCTTTTGGCCCTCACACCAGATCATAGGCAATATTTTTGGGTTCCTCAAAGTTTCCTGTGCACTGAGAAAGATAGACTTATCAGTTCACAGTGTTGGCACAGTTTATCTCCAGGGGAAAGAGCATTTTTTTTTGGCTGAGACAAAAGAAGTGTTTCTGAGGACAAGGTGGCATATGCTCAGCTCCAATTAGTGGCAGAGATAATGAACACAGTAAGAGCTTAGAGAAGGAAGTTTTTTCTGAGGACTGTGGAACCAATGAAAAACTCCACGCAATACCTGGCCCTATAGTAATGAAAGCATTCAGGTGGAAGAGGGAATTCCAGGTGAAGAAAATGGTTAACATCAACATTCCATTGATTTCAATGGAAGACAATTACAAGGCAAAGTATTTTATCTTTCATTAGCCTGTAATCCACTCTAGCGATAAAAGAACCATGAAAGCAGGAACCAACATTAGAACAAGTGCCATTTATGTAGTAAAAACTTAAACAGTATAAACTTAATAATAATGTTTAGGAGATAAAGCCTTAGGCATAAAGGATCTGTGTTGGATAGGGCTATTTAGGGCACTGTAGGGAGATCTGTCTCCTGATTTCAGTTATTATTTTGTTTCTTATGTTAGTACTTCATTACTATATGTGTCTTTAGTGGAGTTGAACTCAGGAAAACAGTCTCATAAAGAAAAAGAAAAAAAATACATGTAGATCTTAGTTATACATATTTTTATAATTAGTAATGTGGGTTGTTTCAGCCTGAGTTTCTTTTTACCTTTTGTGCTGCCTACCCACTACCTTTCATGTTCTGGCCAGCCTTTTGACTTTGGGGTTCTCCATTCTGAGAGACTCTCCATACAAATATCCTCCATTAATGTGAAGTAGAGTTGCTTACACTAGCAAAAAGTCCTAGAAGATGGAAAAACAATCAATAATGGGTACAAAAAATAGACAAATACTCTTTTTGATAGTATTCAAGTAGGTCTCTTACCAAGTTATTTTCAGAATATCTCTAAAAAATATAAATCTGGCATCACAGTACCTTAGAGTTAGAAGTGCTTCAGAGAACGTCTCATTTTCCCCTTACCCAATCAGATAACCATCCAACTTGCATCACTTTTCTGGTCACTAGGTTCTGTCTGAACATTTTCAGATATGGAAGGGTTACTATGCCCAAGGAAGTCATTCTGCTGTTGACCAAAGCTTAGAAAGGTGTTCCATTAAACTAGAATTTGTTTGACTTTAAATTGATTTTTCCAGTTTCTTTCCAAAGAAGCTACGCCCAACTATGTCAATTCATACCTTTATTAAACAAACTGTATTGGTCATATAATATATGCAAGGAATTTTATGAGCCCTACAAATGATAACTTTATAAATATAGATATAATATTGCCCTCTATGGGAAGGCAGATTCTTAATAAATTTTTTTTGGATCAGTACATAGCTGGTTAGGTGAATCCTTTTCACTATTAAATAATGGTAAACTCTTGATATATAGGTAAAGTTGGTGTATTCCTTGAAAAGTGAAGGATGTGTGATAAGCATATTAATATTCTAATGTCCTCTAGAATGGTGATGTATTTTATTTCATAGCCTATCAGTATAAAAGCAGGTAAATACAATGTTTTTTATATTTATTTTCAAATCATAAATATGAATTACTTAACTAAAGTATATATGAATGAAATATATGTTTTTAAATATTTAACACAAGTATGTATAGATATATATTTTAATAGTTTATACAGTGCCTCATATACTCCAAAAGTGTGATTTATAGCTTTGTTAGTTATTCAAATATGCCGCCTTTCTAGAAAACCAGCATTTTAGTTGTCCGTTACATCTTTGTTGTTTTCCTAACTGGAGTCAAGTGATTGCAATATGGTAGCATTTAAGATTTGTCTCAAGAACATATTAGAAATCACCGAGCTTTTTTTTGAAAAAAGGCTTTGAGACAATATTAAGAAACAGAGTACTTAAAGGAAAGATGTGATAGAAGTAATTTTTGAAAAAAATTATAAGAAAACTTTGTGCTTTTAATATAGAAGTACTATAGAAAAACACTGTAGCGATGCATAAAAAGGAGATGTTTGAGACAGTGTCGAATAAGTTAAAATCCTTATCTCTTTACAAGCCAGTTGGAATTGAACCCAGTTGGAATACCTCACAGAGCAGAAATCTGGGATCTCATTAGAAATAAATATTTTCCAATAACAATGATGCAGAGGCAAAAATGTAAGAAATGGAAAAAAAAAAAGAAAGAAAGAAAGAAAATAATGCCTTCATACTCTTCTTACCTATTGTCTGCTATGCCAATTTGGATTACCACACTACAGATTTAACTTGAAACTGAACTCATAATTTCTCCCCAGACTAATGTCTCTATGTGAGTTTCCTAATTCTGTGTATGATATCACCATCCTCTAGGTGTCCCAGGCCCCTAACTTTGAACTTAACCCCTGTTCCCCATTTCGTGACTAATTGGTTACCAAGTTATTTTGATTCTCTGCAATATCCAGCAAGAAAATTATACCATGTACTTAGGTAAAGCAAGAATTTAGGTCTGCTAACAATCACAGGGGTTGGTGCTTTAAGTTTAGTTGTGAGCTCTGAAAAATTAGAGCATTAAGTGTCAAACTTAAGATGGCAAGTCTGTTTTCGTAATTTAATTTTTAGTTTCAATTTCGAAGAATCTCATCAAATGCATATGTCTCAGAATATGTCTTTATTAGTATATATATATATATATATATATATGTATATGGTCAATGACATGTTTTATTGTTTTCACAGTCTTTAGACTTACAATTTTGAGTAAAAATGTAAATGTCTGCAACATTTGGGCAATATTGGTTTGTAGATGAAAGTGTAGACAAGTTCCGTTTCTTACATCTTCAAACCTAGGAAATGCCCCTGAAGCACGAATGACAATGTTTCCTCAAGGGTTTAACATTCCATTACAGTATAAGGCATGGTCAGGACTCATGCCTATGCTTTCAGCTTTGACCCACCGTGGCTTTGGACCTTGAGTAAATGATTAGTCTCACTTAGAATAAAACTTTGACTGGGCTTTTCATGTCAATGGTCCCTTTCTAAGTTGAGCTAACATTGCATCTCAAGTTCTCTATTATCCTCATCTGGCCCTAATTAGGTGAGGCTTATCATGACAGCATGGCTTCAGGATTAAGCTCGCAGGCTTGAAGTCAGATACTCTGGGTATATATCCCTGTTCTGCTACCTATGATAACAGGACGAAAGCATTTAATCTCTATGTTTTGTTGCTGATCTGTAAAATGAGGTTAATAATAGCACTTAATTTATAGGTTTGTTGTGAGAATACCACAAGTTAATATATAAAAAGTGCTTAGATTAGAACATAATAGCTACTATGTGGTTGCTGTTATTGATATTCATAATAAAGCACTCAGCATAGTGCCTGGTATACAGTGTGCACTCACTAAGTATTAACTGTTATCCTCATTGCCAGACTCCATTTCAATTTCTGTAAGCCTTATTTGAGACTTTGGTCACAAAGCAAAACAGATGAAAGTATTTCCTCATAATACAAATCTGTGTTCTTCATCCACAGCCAACCAACTGTGGTGTCCTTAGGAAGGGTGTGTGTGTCACCTTGCAATGCAATACATAACACATGCCTGCAAAGGACTGTTATACAATACGTGGCTCAGTAAATTTACTTTTTTCTTTTTGACAGCTGCAAACAAGATTTGTTTTGAATAATACTATTAGTTTGTGCCAGTGTTGCTGTGAAAGTGCATATTCAAATTGTTGGCCCTTGTTTTACGTATTAGCTTTAATGCACTTTACTTTTTAGTGTTATAATTTACTAAAATCTAAAAATATGTGTATTAGTTTTCATGCTGTTGATAAAGACATACCTAAGACTGGGAAGGAAAACAGGCTTAATTTGACTTACAGTTCCACATGGCTGCAGAGGCCTCAGAATCAGGGCTGGAGGCAAAAGGCACTTCTTACGTGGTAGTGGCAAGAGAAAAATGAGGAAGAAGAAAAGCAGAAAGCCTTAATAAGCCCATTAGATCTTGTGAAACTTACTATCACAAGAGTAGCACGGGAAAGACTGGCCCCCGTGATTCAGTTACCTCCCTCTTGGTCCCTCCCACAAGATGTGGAAAATCTGGGAGTTAGAATTCAAGTTGAGATTTGGGTATGGACACAGCCAACCCATATCATTCTGCCACTGGCCCCACCAAATCTCATGTCCCCACATTTCAAAACCAATCATGCCTTCCTAACAGTCCCCCAAAGTCTTGACTCATGTCATCATTAACCCAAAAGTTCACAGTCCAAAGCCTCGTCTGAGACAATGCAAGTCCCTTCCACTTATGAGCCCGAAAAATCAAAAGCAAGCTAGTTACTTCCTAGATACAATGGAGATACTGGTATTGGGTAAATACAGCCATTTCAAATGGGAGAGATTGGCTAAAACAAAGGGATTGCAGGGCCCATGCAAGTCCAAAATCCAGTAGGGCAGTGAAATTTTAAAGCTTCAAAATGATCTCCTTTGACTTCATGTCTCACATCATGTCACACTGATGCAAGAGTTGGGTTCCCATGGTCTTGGGCAGCTCTACCCCTGTGGCTTTGCAGGGTACAGCCTCCCTCCCAGCTGCTTTCAAAGGCTAGCACTGAGTGTCTGTGGCTTTTCCAGATGTATGGTGCAAGCTGTTGGTGGATCTGTTATTCTGGGGTCTGGAGGATGGTGGCCCTCTTCTCACAGCTTCACTAGGCGGTGCCCCAGTAGGGACTCTGTGTGAGGGCTCTGACCCCACATTTCCCTTCTGCATTGCCCTAGCAGAGGTTCTCCACCAGGGCTCTGCCCCTGCAGAAAATTTTTGCCTGGGCATGCAGGCGTTTTGATACATCTTCTGAGATCTAGGTGGAGGCTGCCAAACCTCAGTTCTTGAATTCTGTACACCTGCAGGCTCAACACCACTTGGAAGTTGCCAAAGGCTGGGGCTTCCACTCTCTGAAGCCACAGCCTGAGCTGTATGCTAGCCCCTTAAAGCCAAGCCTAGAACAGCTGGGACACAGGGCACCAAGTCTCTAGGCTGCACTCAGCATGAGGAACCTGGGCCTGGCCAATGAAACCACCTTTTCCTCCTAGGCCTCCAGGACTCTGATGGGAGGAGCTGCTGTGAAGGTCTCTAACATGGCCTACAGACATTTTCCCCATGATTTTGGGGATTAACATTAGGCTTCTTTGCTACTTATGCAAATTTCTGCAGCCAACTTGAATTTCTCCCCCAAAAATGGGTTTTTGTTTTCTATTGCATAGTCATGGGGCAAATTTTTCCGAACTTTTATACTCTGCTTCCCTTATAAAACTGAATGCCTTTAACAGCACTCAAGTCACCTCTTGAATACTTTTCTACCTTAGAAATTTCTTCCATCAGATATCCTAAATTATCTTTCTTAAGTTCAAAGTTCCACAGTCTCTAGGGCAGAAGCAAAATGTCAACAGTCTCTTAACATAACAAGAGTCAAATTTGCTCCGGTTCCCAACAAGTTCCTCATCTCCAGCTGAGACCACCTCAGCCTGAATTTTATTGTCCATATTGCTATCAGCATTTTGGGTAAAGGCACTCAACAAGTCTCTAGGAAGTTCCAAACTTTCCCACATTTTCCTGTCTCTGAGCCCACCAAACTGTTCCAACTTCTGCCTGTTACCCAGTTCCAAAGACGCTTCCACATTTTCAGGTATCACCTACTCCTACTGGTACCAATTTACTCCATTAGTCTCTTTTCACACCGCCGATACAGACATACTTGAGACTGGGAAGGAAAAGAAGTTTATTTAGACTTACAGTTTCATATGGCTGCAGAGGCCTCAGAATCATGGTGAGAGGCAAAAGGAACTTCTTACATGGCAGCGGCAAGAGAAAAATGAGGAAGAAGCAAAAGCAGAAACCCCTAATAAACATTAGATCTCATGAGACTTATTCACTATCAATCATGAGAGTAGCATGGCAAAGACCAACCTCCATGATTCAATTACTTGCCTTGGGTCCCTCCCACAACACATGGAAATTCTAGGAGATACAATTCAAGTTGAGATTTGGGTGGAGACACAGCCAAACCATGTCAACAGGTGATCAGATAGGAAGCTTGCTCTAAGTTGGTAAAATGTAATTTAATGCAAGAGAGTTTGAAACTATTTGAGATAAATATGATTTATATTACAAATATTTTAGAGTAAACTTTGTATTTGCCATTGTTAAAAGTGGCTTAGATGAAAATGAAAGATAGTCTATTGACTCTTTTTTCTCAAGCTAAAATAGACAATACCAATATTAATTTATATATAGTATATATGAGTGTTATTCTTTTTGATATGAAATATAAGTCATATGTTACTATAATAATGAGTACTACTGGCAGTTTCTTCTTAATTGTGTCTTCTTAATTATTATCTTCTTTACAGCATAATGAATTCATTTTCCTATATCTAGACATGCAATCATGAAATATTTTAAATACTGAATTTCGGATTAATTTGATTTTCTATACTCTTAAATTTGAAATAACGACTTTCAGATTTCTCAACCAGTGATTATAGTAATAAACCTTTGCTTGATATGCAAAGGTACTTTCAAGCAATATTCCTTTTGTTGCTTACCATAAATTATGAAACTTAATTTCAGAAGTCTCAGATTAAGTGAGATAATCAAGTATAGTGACAAATTTGGTATTTAAACCTGGATTTCTTTGATGCATAATCTGTTGGGGTTTTCTTTTTTTAATGATGAAGCGATATTGGATTTTATTGAAGGCTTTTTCTGCATCCATTGGGATGTTCGTATGGTTTTTTTGGTTTTGATTCTGTTTATGCAATGAAACACATCTATTTATCTCCATATGTTGAACCAACTTTGCATCTCAGGAAGAAAGCCTACTTGAGTGTGGTTAATTAACTTTTTGATGTGCTGCTGGATCTGGTTTGCTAGTATTTCATTGAGGATTTTTGTGTCTATGTTTATCAGGGATATTGACCTGAAGTTTTCTTTTGTCACTGTGTCTTTGCCAGATTTTGGGATCAGTATGATGCTGGATTTGTAGATTAAGTTAGGGAGAAGCCCCTCCTCCTTGATTTTTTGAAAGGCTTTCAGTAGGATTGATATCAGTTCTCCTTGTGTGTCTGGTAGATTTCTGCTGTGAAGCCATCTGTTCTGGGGCTCCTTTTGGTTAGTAAGTTTTGTAGTATTTTTAATTGCTGATTCAATTTGTAAACTTTTTATTGGTCTGTTAAGGTTTTTACTTTCTTACTCATTCCATCTACTACTTGACTCAGCAATCCACTACTGGGTGTATACCCAAAGAAAAATAATTTATAATATCAAAAGGACACATATGCCCGTATATTCATTGCAGTGCTATTCACAATAGTGAAGACATGGAATCAACCTAAGTGCCCATGAACAGTGGATAAGATAAAGAAAATGTGGTACATATACACCATGGAATACTATGCAGCCATTAACAAGAATGAAATCATGTCCTCTGCAGCAACATGGATAAAGCTGGTGGCTATTATCTTAAGCGACCTAATGCAAGAACAGAAAACCAAACACTGCATGTTCTTACTTGTGTGAGCTAAGCATTTAATACTCATGAAAGTAAACATGGGAACAATAAACACTGGGGACCATTAGAAGAAGGAGGGAGGGAGGTGGGCATGGGCTGAAGAGCTACCTGTTGGGTATTATGCTTTCTGCCTGAGTGACAGGCTCATTGGGACCCCAAGCCTCAACAATACAAAATTTACCCATGTAACAAAACTGCATGTATATCCTTTAATCCATAACAAAAATGGAAATTAATAAAAAACAAAATAAATAGTGTTTTAAAAAACCCTAAACTTCTAATGCCAAAGACTACATTTCCAGGTATTTAAAGTAAATAGACTAAAATAATTCATTAGAGAATTTTAGGGAGGAGGAAAACACTGTTTCTCTGTGGATTAATAAAGTACCAATTAATATTTTTTTCTTTTTATTCTCACCTCACATTCCTTTATAGAGAAGAGCAATGGAAAGAAGAAGGGAGCAGGGAAACATGGTCTAGGAAGGAAAGTGATTCTCAATCAAGGGAAAAGCTATCTTTCATTGGTGAAAATTTGGTGCAGTATATCCAAAAGACAAAATCCAATTTACATTTTTATGTTGACAAATATTTTGAATTAGTAACTTAGAAAAAAATGAAATGTTTCAGTGACCCATATATTTATTTTTCTGTGTTTATGTGTATGGGTTTGGGTTTTTCTCCCTATTATTTCAGAATTGGGCTATAGCCTGCAAGTAAATTAAAGAGCACTTGTTTTCATTTTTAATTATTGATCAGCTGCCTCTAAGGTTCATTTACTATTAATGTGGAGGTAGAATTGTGTTTTTTCCTTACTCTTTAGTTCTTGATGAACCCCATATGGTTCTGGTGCTCACAGCTCTTCAATAATTCAAGATTTTCATGGAAAAAATAATCAAGTTTTGAAAATCTAGATCAGTGGTTTTCAAAGTTTTTCTCCTATCAACAATAGAAAATATTTTTTCTAGTTAAATTATAATCTGAACTCAAACTTTTAAATTGTGTTTAAGTTGAGTTGCTTGGCTTTCGTATAAGAAGGAAGATTTCTCCATGGCTAATTCAACTTTCCATCCTCTCTGGTGGCCCCAGAAGTGGCTCCTTCAAAGGCTGGGGCTTCCATTCAACAGAATTTGAAGTACACTGAAATAAATGATAAAACAGTGAGATAGGATGTACTCAGGCTGAATGCTGAGATAGAGCTAATCTGGGCTCAAACCATGAACCTCATCATCAACTAGCCTTGTTACCAACAGCAAGTAGCGGAACTTCTTTAATATCAGTTTCCTCCTCAGTATAAGTGGGGAGAAAATAATGCTCACCTCATAAAACTGCTTTGAGGATTGAAATAATACATATAAAGTGTTTGGCATGTATTGTTACTTGTGTCAGTATAATAATCTCTTCTGAGACGTATTCTATAGTGATACAATGTTGGCAGCTTGATGAAGCTGTAGAGATAATGCTACTCACAGTAGATATTTCTTTCTTGATGACAGACCTGAATATTTCAAATTATAATCCTAGGAGCCTATAGTTTATGCTTCTTTTCTCAACTCTAAGATTTGTATAAAGACATATATAAAACGTGTCCATTTTGAATAATACATTTGAAGGGATACTTTATCCCTTAAGCTGTGGCACTGGTGAAAATCCTTAGGATAATATGTAATTTTCTTTGACAGTATGTACACCTAAAATAGTTTCACAAGTGCAAGATGGCAAATGTAATCTTTCAATGTGCAAATAGACCCTATTTCATTGAGAGTAGAGTCTCTGAAGTAGTTTTTTTAATGCTATGATATCATTTATCTAATTTTTTAAATAGCATTTTAGGTTTTTGGGTTCATGTGAAGAACATGCAAGATTGTTGCATAGGGACACACATGGCAGTGTGATTAGCTGCCTTCCTCCCCTTCATCTATATCTGGCATTTCTCCCTATGTTATCTCTCCCCAACTCCCCACCCCGCACTGCACTGTCCCTCCCCTATTTCCCCCCAAGAGACCCCAGTGTGTGATGCTCCCCTCCCTGTGTCCATGTGTTCTCATTGTTCAACACCCACCTGTGAGGGAGAACATGTGGTGTTTGATTTTCTGTTCTTGTGTCAGTTTGCTGAGAATGATGGTTTCCAGGTTCATCCATGTCCCTACAAAGGACACAAACTCATTGTTTTTTGATGGCTGCATAATATTCCATGGTGTATATGTGCCACATTTTCCCTGTCCAGTCTATCATCGATGGGCATTTGGGTTGGTTCCAGGTCTTTGCTATTGTAAACTGTGCTGCAATGAACAGTTGTGTGTATGTGTCCTTATAGTAGAATGGTTTATAATCCTTTGGATATATACCCAGTAATGGGATTGCTGGGTCAAATGGAATTTCTAATTCTAGGTCCTTGAGGAATCGCCACACTGTCTTCCACAATGGTTGAACTAATTTACACTCCCACCAACAGTGTGAAAGTGTTCCTATTTCTCCACATCCTCTCCAGCATCTGTTGTCTCTAGATTTTTTAGTGATCACCATTCTAACTGTCTTGAGATGGTATCTCAATGTTGTTTTGATTTGCATTTCTCTGATGACCAGTGATGATGAACATTTTTTCATATGTTTATTGGCCTCATGTATGTCTTCTTTTGTAAAGTACCTGTTCATATCCTTTGCCCACTTTTGAATGGGCTTGTTTTTTTCTTGTAAATCTGTTTTAGTTCTTTGTAAATTCTGGATATCAGTCCTTTGTCAGATGGGTAGACTGCAAAAATTTTTTCCCATTCTGTTGGTTGCCGATTCACTCTAATAACTGTTTCTTTTGCCGTACAGAAGCTGTGGAGTTTGATTAGGTCCCATTTGTCTATTTTACCTTTTGTTGCCAATGCTTTTGGTGTTTTGGTCATGAAGTCCTTGTCTACGCCTATGTCCTGAATGGTTTTGCCTAGATTTTCCTCTAGGGTTTCTATGGTGTTAGGTCTTATGTTTAAGTCTTTAATCCATCTGGAGTTAATTTTAGTGTAAGGTGTCAGGAAAGGGGTCCAGTTTCTGCTTTCTGCACATGGCTAGCCAGTTTTCCCAACACCATTTATTAAACAGAGAATCCTTTCCCCATTTCTTATTTGTGTCAAGTTTGTCAAAGATCAGATGGTTGTAGATATGTTGTGTCGCCCCTAAGGCCTCTGTTGTGTTCCATTGGTCTATATGTCTGTTTTGGTACCAGTACCATGCTGTTTTGATTACTGTAGCCTTGTAGTATAGTTTGAAGTCTGGTAGTGTGATGCCTCCTGCTTTGTTCTTTTTGCTTGGAATTCACTTGGCTATGCGGGCTCTCTTTTGGTTCCATATGAAGTTTAAGGTGTTTTTTTCCAGTTCTGTGAAGAAGGTCATTGGTAGCTTGATGGGAATAGCGTTGAATCTGTAAATTACTTTGGTCAGTATGGCCATTTTCACGATATTGATTCTTCCTAACCATGAACATGGAATGTTTCTCCATCTGTTTGTGTCCTCTCTTATTTCGTTGAGCATGGAATGTTTCTCCATTTGTTTGTGTCCTCTCTTATTTCGCAGTTCTCCTTCAAGAAGTCCTTTATGTTCCTTATTAGTTGTATTCCTAGGTATTTTGTTCTCTTTGTAGCAATTGTGAATGGCAGTTCATTCTTGATTTGGCTCTCTTTATGTCTGTTATTGGCTTATAGGAATGCTTGTGATTTTTGCACATTGATTTTGTATCCTGAGACTTTGCTGAAGTTGCTTATCAGTTTCAGGGGATTTTGGGCTGAGACGATGGGGTCTTCTAGATATATAATCATGTCTGATTCTTAAAAAACAATCTACTTTGCTTTCTTTCTTCTCTCCCTCCCTTTCTTCTCTTCTTCCCTTCCTTCTACTTAGTGCCAAACACTGTGTTTTATTTATGATATTAAAAAGTAAAATGTATGTGGTGGTGGCTGGCCACTCATTGTTTTGAATTAATAACTTAGAAAAAAAATATTTCTGTGGCCCATATATTTATTTTTATGTGTTTTTGTGTGCGGTTTTGAGTTTTTTAGTCTCTCTATCCCTAGAAGTCACTTTGATCTCGACACTGTACAAGTAAACTTTTCAGCAAAAGCACCAGGTGAGAAATCTAGGAGAAGCCATTCTATAAGACAATGTGAACGTAGTGGACACAACAGAGTGAACACAACACTCCCATTCTTTCTCTAGCCTCCAAACCATCTTTCTTCTTATAGACTCCCTGCCATGTGTTGCCTGGCTCTGGTTCTCCTTGTTCATCCTGCCACATTGGCACTGGCTTCTTTGAGTTTTAGCGCTAACTTCTGAGAGGGTGGCACCTTATTCACTACTAACTCCCAGGACTGCTGCATGCTATGCTTCAATTTATTGTATTTATTAAAAGGACTCTTCTTAAAAAATCATACATGCTGCTGGGAAACATAAACACTTTAATTTTATTTAGAATCTTAGTTGGAATGTGTTGGTAGCCAGACAAAAAAGTAAGACTGATTCAGGAAAGAAGCCAGAGAGAGGGTAGTGTGTCAAGCAAAAGTAGACAGCAGCACTAAATTGAAAAAAAAAAAAAAAATTGGAGGAAGTGGAGAAGAGGCTGAAGATACATCTTTTTCTTTTTCTTTCTTTCTTTATTTTCTTTTTTTGTTATTTTGCCTTAAGCTTTCCATTCAAATCATCTTGTGCTTCTTGGATTAGCTATTAATATTAGAGTTATGGTTAATTAGCATTTCAAAGAGATAGAGAAAATGGATGATGATTCTGTGAGTCAACTACTCCATTGAATGACAGCTTGACTAACCCAGTGACACACACAGGTTTCAGCCACACCCCTACCTTACAGGTGACTTCTCAGAATTCTCTCCCTTTATCTTGATCTTTATGTTCCTCTCTCACTTTCCATTTTATGTCTCTTTTGCCTCTTGTAATGAACCCTCGGCTTTCCTAATCTTCCCCCTTATCTCTTTCAGTGTCTGTGTATTTCTTTCTCCCTGTTTGTGAGTGAGTGTTCTCTCCCTTTCTCTAATGTTTTGCATGCCATTAATTCTTATCTGCACAAGCCATGGATTTTTAATTACATGTTTGAAATATTAACTATAGCTCTTTAATAAAGATTTACAAATCTAGGTTTCTGTTAAATAATAGGTAAGTTGAAAGTTAAAAATTTCACATTTCACAGGAGAGATTTTTTTTTTTTTGCTATGTAAGCCATTTCTTCTTTAGACTTTAGGTCAGAATGTTTCAGTAGAAAAAGAACCATCAGTTCTAATTTAAGCTGTTATTTTAATGTTATAGATAATAAATTTAATTTATTGGCATTGTGGAACATTTCTGGGTTTCCCGATCCTCTAGTTTTAGGCTACAGTGTTTCATGAAGTGGCTTAACTACAAAAACCATTATCTAAAATCTATACCAAATATTAAAAGGGCAGAAAAGGGGAGAAGGCATCCAGACATTGAAAAATTCTGCACAAACTTCAGCCTGTAAGTGCACTGAACTCACACAACCTTTAATATTTACCTTGTATTCTTTGAATGAACCTTGGTTTTTTGCTCAGAACCCTAGCATGTCTAGGAACTTACACTGCGTGTGCTCAATCGTGGAAGTGACCATATGACGTTTTTATTTCTCCCTCTATTTGGCTCCATCTTCTCTAGCTTTTTCCTCTCTGGTCATAAAGTTTTTATCTTACCATTCAGTTTCTCCCAGGAAGCCTCTGAACCAGCCCAACATTCTTATTTCTGTCTGCTACCTCACTTCTTGCTGGAAGTGTGGGTGGGGATGGGGGATTGTTTAAACTTTTCACTTTTAGGTTACCATCTTATCTTCTTGCTCTCCAGTATCAGTATTTTCTCTGCTAGAGAGTAACTTAGCTTCTCCAACTACTTGGGTCTCTTAGGGACGTCTCTGCATTCTAGTCTTTCAGTACTTATCTGCAATCCATTACTTACTCTCATTATATACAGTTTGGATCATTTCCCAGAGTCAGTGACAAAAATAAAAATGAATTTTTAGTTTAATTAAAGACTGGCATAATTTAAAATTTTTTTGGACAAATATTAATTGCATATATTTATGGGGTACTATGTGATGTTTTGATACATGTATACATTGTGGAATGATCAAATCAGAGTGATCAGCATATCCATTACCTCAAATATTTATTGTTTCTCTGTGATGAGAACACTTAAACTCCTCTCTTTTAGCTATTCTGAAATATATGCTGCATTGTTAACTATAGTCACCTTCCTGTGCAATGAAACACCAGAACTTATTGTTCCCATCTAACTGTAACTTTATACTTATTGACCAACATCTCCCCTTTCCCTATTCACTTCCCCCACCCACAGCCTCTGGTAACCACCATTCTCCTCTCTACTTCTATGAGTTTAATGTTTTTAGTTTCTACATATGAGTGAGATTATACAGTGTTTGTCTCTCTGTGCCTGGCTTACTTCACTTAACATAATGTCCTCTAGGTTCATTTATGTTGTTGCAAATGACAGAATTTTCTGTTTTTGTCAAGGCTGAAAAGTATTTCATTGTGTATATATATCTTACGTTTTAAAATCATTCATCAGTTTATGGGCAAAAGTTATTTCCATATCTTGAGTATAATAAATATTGCTGCAATGAATATGGGAGTGTAGACATACTAATTTTAATTCCTTTGGGTGTACACCCAGTAGTGGGGATTGCTGGATAATATGATAATTGTATTTTTCGTTTTGTGAGGAACTTCCATACTAGTTTCCAAAGTGGGTGTGCTAATTTATGATAACATCAATAATGTAAAATCTTCTCCTTTTTTCCACATCCTTGACAACATTTGTTATTTTTCATCTAGCCATTCTAACAGGGTGAATTGGTATGTCATTGTGGTTTTAATTTGAGATTTACTAATGACTAGAGATGTTAAGCATTATGGCCATTTGTATGTCTTCTTTTGAGACATGTCTACGCAAGTTCCTTGCCCATTTTTAAATACAGTTATTTTTTTGCTTGTTTTTGAGTAAATCTGGGTTCCTTGTGTATTTTGGATATTAGCCCCTTATTCAGCATATGATTTGCAAATATTTTCTCCTAATCTGTGGGTTGTCTCTTTACCCTGAACTGTTTCTTTGCAGTGCAGAGATTTTTAGTTTGATGTAATCCCATTTGTCTGTTTTTGGTTTTATTGCCTGTACTTTTGGGGTAATATCCAAGAAATTTCTTCCCAGACCAATATCATGGGTACTTGCCCCTAGGTACTTTTTAGTAGTTTTACAGTTTCAAGCCTTATGATTAAGTCTTTAATCCATTGTGAGTTTCTTCTTGTATTAGGAGTGAGATAAGGGTCCATTCTGTTTCTTCTGTATGTGGATTTCTGCTTTCCCAGCAACATTTATTGAAGTAACTGTCATTTTCCCATTGTGTGTCCCTAGCACCTTTGTCAGAAATCAATTGACTGTAGACTTGCGGGCTTATTTCTGTGCTCTCTGTCCTACACCATTAGTCGAGGTGTCTGTTTTTATGCCAACCAATATCATGCTGCTTTGCTGTTTTGATTACTATGGCTTTGTATATTATTTTGAAATCCTGTAGTGTGATGACTCCAGTTTGTCCTTTTTGATCAACATTGCTTTGGCTACTTGAAGTCTTTTGTGGTTCCATACAAATTTTAAAATTGTTTTTTCTATTTCTTTAAAAAATGACATTGGGATTTTGATAAAGATTGCATTGAACTGTTGGTCACTTTGGGCAATGTGGACCTTTTAAAAATATTAACTCCTCCAACCTATAAACATGGGGTATCTTTTCATTTGTTATCAATATTTTATAGTTTTCAGTATATAGATCTTTCACTTTATTGGTTAAATTTATTCCTAAGTATTTTAATTTTTGATGCTATTTAAATAAGGTTGTTTTCGTATGTCTTTTTCAGACACATTGTTGGTAGCATATAGACATGCCACTGATTTTTGTAAGTTGATTTATGTATCCTGCCACTTTACTGAATTTGTTATTCAGTTCTAGCAGTTTTTTGGTAGAGTCATTAGGATTTTCTTTATATAAGATCATGTTGTCAGCAAACAAAGGCGATTTTTACTTCATCATTTCCTATTTTGAAGCCTTTTATTTCTTTCTCTTATCCAACTGTGCTGGCTAGGACTTCCAGTACTATGTTGAAAATAAGTGATTAGAGTGGGCATCCTTTTCTTGTTCCTGACCTTAAAGGAAAAGCCTTGAGCTTTTTACCATTAGATACGATGTTAGGTATGAATATTGGCATCATTTCAACAACAGAATTGTTTTTAAAATTTTGGGTTTTGGCAAAAATTGCCTATGCAAGATATTTTTATCATTTTATAAAATATTGTGTATCAAAAATATTAATGAAAATAAAAGAAAATATATTAAAGCTTCCCCTATTATCCTTATTCAACTTAAGTATAAATTGTATGATAAATCAGAAATGGAAAAGATTAACAAACTAAAAGGCTTTATAGAACTTTTGTAGAAATTTGAAAGATTTACATAATTTGGATAGAGTAAAATTGGGGACAGTTTTCCATGAGATCATAAGTACAGGGTAAGAGGGCATTAAGGTGATGGACTAAAATTGGTACATACTGGTATAGGACATAATTACAGCAAAATATGTGCAGTGGATAGGATTCATTTATTTAGTCAGTTGGACAGCCAGTTATATATTTTTTAAAAATGTCTAGTTGCTCTGATTTTGTGCCAGTCATTACGCTAGGTTTTGGAATTTCAGTGGTAAATAGAAATAGACAACATGAAATGTAACTATATAAGCATTCATTGAGAAATAACACAATAATTTAATGATTATGTATGTGTTTGGCAGGAAGACAACTGAAGCCATAGAACCACATAGCTGGGGGTCTTGTTATGCAGAGTGCAGAATCGGAGATTTCCATGACGAAATGATATTGAACCAAGTATTAAAGTGGGAGTGGAGGAAACATCCTTTTTGTTTTGTTTTAAAATTGGCAACTGTCCGCATTCTTAAAGTTCAAGGGGAAGGATTTAGTACCTAGGAATAGTGGAAAATATGGAGGAAAAAAGATATCTGCAAGATATCTGAGATGGTAGAAATAGGAAATGAAATTGTAGGATTTTGTACAGCAAGAGGAGAGCAGCAGTTTGGTGCTTTTCTTTAGACAGGAAAAAATACTTGAGAAAAAATACTTGAGATTGTTTTGTAAATAGGTTCTTGAAAAGGGAGGAAACTGGTGAAGGTATTGCTTTAAGGATGGTGGCAATAGATTGTGAGCAATTGGAGTAGTTTAAGGTTGAAAGACGAAGTCAGGTGGTAGATACCTGCCTCTAAGCAGGCATTGAGTAATAAAGTCATGAATCAAGACAGCTTGATGTCCAGGTGAAAATTATCTTCTACTTTTATGACATCTTTTCACTCCTATTTTAAACAACAACAACAACAACAACAACAACAACAACAAAATGAAGTTGTGTGTATCTCTGAAGTCCTATTCAGTAAAATTTTTCCTTATTCTCTCAGGAGTAGTTTTATTGCGACTCCCCTGGAATCCCACAGAATTTTATTTCTACCTCTTAGTGCATCCTCTATGAAACAATTACTTATGTTCTTATTACCTGAATAAAACTGATAATTTATCATGGGCTTGGAGAGTTGTTATTTATTTTTTTATAGCGTACACATGGCAGAATTTTAAAAAGTGGACAGATAATTAGTTATTGTTTTGATTGAGCGCCTAGATGAAGAGAATCAACATTTGCGTTTTTAATATTTTCCTGTCTTGTTGCTTTTCTTCTTAGTGTATCTTTAAGTAAAATAGTTCATAATTTGTGAAATGCCAATACCTTTCTTGTTGGAATCAGGTCCCTGCCTAAAGCAGACAGATTGGTTGCTTTTCAAGACACAGAGAACAAATGGTAACTGACCTGTCTAACAGTATTCTTATTATTCAGTTTCAGTATAATACACAGAAAAATATGTTCTGTTTTCCCATTCTTAGTGACTGTACTAAGATGTTCACCAACAATGTTGGTTACTTCTCTCACTCTCTTAATTTCTCTTGTATCTCTATATATCTAAAATCTTTCCATCTATCCACTGATCTATAATCACATGTACATACATATATGTATGCTGAAGCCAGATAAACACAGATTTAAATTGTGTTGGCTTCATTTAACTGTGACCCAGAAATGTCATATAGTCACTGAGCCTCAGTTTCTGCCTCTGAAAATGGTAAATAATTTCTCTTGTCTTGCAGACTTTAAGAAAGGGTTAGAAATAACAACTGTAAGGTATTTAATAATTGGTATTCAATTCACAGTGGCTATTACTTTCATATATCTTTTATAGTACTGGTTGTTATGCAGTTGTATATAGGCACAAATGATTATTGCTTTTTATAACTGACAATGTATTCTGATCCATTTTGGTGGACACCTGAGAGAAAAGTTTGTGGTTTCAGATTCTGTCCCTTTAGGAATGGGTATTTGGGAGGAAGAAGCTGGGATTCTGCATTCCTTTCCCTCCGTCAGCATCCAAACTGGTACCTTAGTGATGGAGGATGGAATGGTCCTTCTGTTAGAGAATATAGTTGCAGCATCTGAACACTGGTTGCTCTTAGGATTCTGTTTATCTTTTAGCTTTTTCAATGAGGACGACTATTGTATTGGCAGAAAGATTGCCTTTTGATATAGGCTTATGTCTATGCCCAACTCCTAATGCATAAACCTGTTAGCAGAGGACATCCAGGATACTTAGGCCCTGACTACTGTTGAAGAAAAAAACAAGAACCTTATTTAGAGGAACCACTTCAAAGTCTCTTACAGTGATGCTCAATTCTCTCCCCTTCCAAACCCACCAGGAAGAAGGGGGCTGGAGGCACAAATACATGTTTCTTCCCACTCATAAAGAGAAAGGCTATGCAGTGGGAGTAGGCTGGATGTTACAATTCTTTGCTCCATTAGGGGATTAAAATGACAGGTGACACTTCTCTTTTATAAGCCAAGCACCTAAGGAAAAAAGGTTGCTTGCTTTCGGTTTGTTTTATAATAAGAAGACTATGCTAAAGCACAGGGTGCTAGAAAATAAAAGGTGGGTAAGAGGTTTGATGAAAGGCTGGGAATAAAAGTGGTTACATTTCTAGAACAGCATGAAAATGTAATCCTACAATGTTTGAGATTGTCTTGAATGCAGTTTTAAAGAAGTGGCTTTGCTTAGGAAATAAAGTTTTTGATCAAGAGAGCAAAGATAAAGAAAGTATTTTCAATTTGGTGCCAGGTTTACAGAAGAATTCAAGTGTTATATAGAGGCCATTTGAAATGTCAGCCCTTAGCCTAAAGTATTAAGAAAGGGGAGTGAGAGGAAGGCTTTTAAAAGGAAGTAGGAAAGATAAAATCATATCTTATTCACTTGATAATTTAGCTTAAAATCTGATGGGACTGAACTTAGTGGCCCCATCTTTTTAAAAACCTTTTAGCTCATCTTTTCTGGAATTGGTAAGATTAGGAGTGGATAGCAGCTGGACGTGTCTTCAAATTATTTGTTGTTGAATAGAATAATTCCTTTTCTAGAACTAACCCATACAAAGGTGTTGTAAACAGGTGGAGTGGGTGGTGACAGCTAGTTATTTCTTGGGCAAACATGCTAAGCAAAGTAGCTTAAAAAGCATGAGGACCCAAAGATAAACTGTTGGCTTGCTTCCTGCTTAGTGGAATATTGTTTATGAAGACTCAATTCATCGTTGGCCTCTGATTTTTTTTTAGCACCCAGTACTCAAAGATGTGCAAAAATGGTACAGCATTTGGTCAATGATCAAATGATCGCTTTCTTTGTGTGGACAATCTCTCTTGATATTAGCTTGTTCCACACGCTATCCAAGGCCAACAATGGTTATACTAGCCTCAAGCTTTTCATCATGACAATTTACTGACCTCTTCCCTTCTTTCTCTTTCTCCAACTTAAGACCCAGGTATATAGAACCATTTGCAATGTCCACAACACACTGTCTTTGCCTATGCTGTACCCAGTGGTCGGAACATTTTAACTTATTTCTTCACTTGCCTCACCCTACTGAGTTCTCAAGACAGGGCTCAATGTCCTATAGGAAGCATGTCCAGTTGCAGGATGAAGTCAAAGGTAGCTGTGTCTCCTACGTGCTCCTTCTGGGCTTTGTGACAGCATTAATCACAACATATAGCATGTTGTTTTCCTGCTCCTCTCTTCCTAGGTCATGAATAACTTGCAGAGGAAGAATCTATTTTACTTTTTCTTTGAAATACACACACACACACACACACACAGAGAGAGAGAGAGAGAGAGAGAGAGAGAGAGAGAAAGAGAGAGAGAGAGAATACCTAATGTATGCTTCAACATAATGTCTGGCTTAATAGGTCATCAGTAGATTCAGAGAATAAATGAATATATGAATTGCAAGTGCTTTACATAATGGATGTATAATAAGTAACTGTTAAATAAACATTTTCAAAGGAGTTACTTTTCTTAAAGAACACAAACTTATTTATTTATTGAATTCACGGGACAGACAATAAGTTCAAAGAAAGTACAAGGTATCGCAAGAGCTGGGAGGTATCTGAGGAAGATAGTAGAGTCAAGTAGCACTCAAACTCTTACTTCCTCACTTAATACTTCTGAAGCTTGATAAGTTATTTATCAGTCCCTTTTTCTAGTTTAGTACAGGTTGGTAATGTTACCTGGTTCAAATTGCTGAGAGATTTGAAAGAGATAATGTAGGGAAAGCACTCAGTCCAGTTTCCAGCATCCAAGCTCTCCATAAAGCATGATTTCTCTTTAAAGGATATTGTCCTTAAGGCAGTGTGTTGCACTAGTTTTGCATCAGGCAGTCTGGATTTAATAAGATATTTCCCTGGCATTCAAAAGTTTCTGATCTGTTAAAGGTAGAAAAATTTTTTATTAAAAAGACTATTTTGTATTAGCAAAAAGTGGATATAATTGTTGTTACTGTAAAAATAGATTTGATGTATTACTTAAAAAGTTTTAACTATCCAATATCTTCCAAATTTCCAAATACCAACAATAATATAAGCCCAGTAAGCAGTGAATCAAATTGAAACTGTACCTCAGCAATGGTGTAGATCTTTGCAGTGCAATCTATTATGTAAACTGTTTTCTTACTGTGTGAAATTCATGTGTTCTTTCCATAGACTTGGGATTATAAAAAGTCTAATGTGATATGTGAGTTTAAGGCTATGAATCCAGCTTTAATGAAAATGGGGACAGATAGATCTGTGTGCCTACTGTGTGTTATAGTGCCTTTTGAGTGCTGTTGGAATAAAAAGATGAGCAAGTCTGAGCCTTTTAACAATAGCTCCTTAGAGCCCTTGGAAGGAAGAAAGGATATTAAAGAATACTTCTTCGATTTTTTTTGACAAGTTATAACATTTTTTAAACAGTGAAATGAAGCAGTCAAGTAATTGGATTTGCTTCACTATTTCAGTCAATCTGTGTTGAATCTTTGAGTGAAACTGGTCGAGCAGCTTACGTGACAGCTCTCCAAGTAAATGGAAAGTTTCCCAAGCTCATGCTGGTTAGGAAACAGAAGGCCTCTTTTAAAGCAGTACAGAACTCAGCAGTTTGGGTTTCATTGAACTGGTTTAGTGGTTTCAACTTATATAACTTCCATGTGGAAAGCTAAGGGGAACATAGAAACCAAACCCTCTTATTGTACCACCTGAGAGCAGCTGCTCTTTCGGGGGTTGCTGGTACATTGCCTAGGACCCTGGAGATCTTTCATTTTTCCTAAAAATCCTGAATTCTTTCCAAAGACCAACAAAACCATGAAAGTCAAACTTACACAAACTAATTTCTAATGGTAGTGAGAGGAGGAAATCCAGTTTAATCTCCTTTTTAAAGTACACGAACACCTGGAACTAGTTCACCTAACAGTCAGCAAAGGGTCTAGAGAGAACCAACATCAAATGGGCAACAGAATTGTTTTCTGTAGTAAATCATGGATGGTGCAATAATTTTGTTTTTCTTTTGAAATAGCCTAGAGGCAAATGAGAATATTAGGCTGAACATTGTAAATTACAGACAGTTAGGAACCAAGGTTGATAAGGACTAAAGATGCAATTTTGAAACTAAAACAAACAAAAAACTGCTATCTCGCTTGGTTATGGGAGGGCATTGAGAATCACTGAAGGTCTCCAAGTATTATACTTGGAGGTATAATACTTGAAGGTCTGTCAAGTATTATACTAAGCATATTATAGGTGCTTTGTCATCTGATTTTTTTATCACTTCTGTGGGAAGGAATTATTTCAACCTAATTTTTTCTTCTGAAGAAACTGACAGATACATGAAATATCTTCCTAAAGGTCACCTGACTGAAAAGGGGTAAATTTAGGATCAAATCTCAGGTGTGTCTCTACTTTTTTTAAACACACCACACTCTATTTTGAGGTGTTTATAATATTTCTTTTAGATGTATGAATATACAAATGGTAAAAATGGGTTGCACCATTCTTAAAATATTGGCAGTTAAATGAAAAATATTGTAAAAATCTTTTACATGCCTAACATTGATTACTCCTCTGAGAAAGTTTCTACATGATTGAATTTGTGTGGCCAAATGAAAAGACCTGTGTTTTAGAAGAGAAAAGTAATGAATAATTTGATGATTGTGCAGTGTTTCTATCCAGTTATTTAGAACTCAGCTTATTTGAATTGCTTTAGCAGAGGGATCACAACAATATATTTTTTAAATAAATGTTTATAACATTGGCTGTATCTTTAAATAGAGAAAAATTTCTAGACTCACAATGAGCAGAGGAATTTAAGAAAATTAGCATAGTTAAAACTCAGATGTCCAGCAAGTTTGTATTATATTTCTTTTGTGCCTCATAAGATGTGAATAAGATAATCCAAATAATTTTATTTTTAGACATTTGAATGAGAATCTCCCTTTAAAATCCACATTGCCATGCCATATGTGATCATTTTATGAGTAAAATTTTACCTTTCCTAGAATCCAAGAGCAATACTTAAACATCAGCTACTGAGTTATCCTGTTAACTGCCATTGGTGCAATTTTTATGAAATACAAACTTGAGTAATAACTGGTCCTAGATTTAAAAAAACAGAAACAAAAATTACCCATTTAGTTGTAATAATAAAATATTTTTAAGTCCTCTATAACTGGAATAAAATAACCAACCACTATGTGTATCTGATTCACCTGCATTCTCATTTCAACCGCATGGTGAAGGTGAAACTCCTGCTCAATGCATGATCTTTGTCATGGGGTGGAGCTTACCAGGACTTACGAATGTTTACAGACTAACCTTTTCCTTCTTGGACTCCTATATTTTTCCTAGTACATGTGCTGCTGAAGTAAGCATTCTCCTTTGACTTTTTTCTTTCATTTTATTATTATTTTTTCAGTTTTTACTTTCAAATTTCTGTGGGTACTCCTCTCATTTTAGAATCTCAAAATAGCACTTGGTCACCACATGTCTGTTTCTTCTGTTTTCAAGGTTAATTTAACTCCTCTGGCTCCCCTGAGCTAACACTGATTCCCAAAGAGAAGGTGTCCTTAACTCAAAGTTAGAAATATAACCAAAGTCCCTAAGTTTCCTCAAGCATCTCCTTCTAGCATGTCTTTCTGAACTCAGTCTTATCAGAAATTTCTCCTGCAAAAATACTTTCCTGGCATGTACCTTCTAATTTTATTCAAGAATGTAGCAGGAAGTTCACAAAGCACTGATGAAGTGTCTGTTACATGGAAGATGCTCTTAGGTGCTACACACACAAAGGTAGCTAAGACACATGCTCATCCCCCAAGATGCCTGTGTTAAAGTGGGGGGCAGGGACATAAAGACATAATATATAGAGAGATGATTGTAAAATGATGTATATGAGATTCAATCAAAGCAAAGATGTTGTTGAAAAGTAAATCTCAAAGTGTGTTTAAGATTCTAAGAATATGGGAATGAGCATGATAGGCAGTGGGCTGAGAGATGTGCAAATAAATGCTGTGTTTAGGACCCATGTGCAGTTAAATAATGTTGATCATAGAAGAGACGGAGGTGGGGAGTGGAAGGAGAACAGGTTGTAAGGGTGAGAACCAGATCAGGAATGAGACCATGCTAGGGAATCAGACTTGATTTTACACATGATGGGGTGATTTTGGAGTGTGTTTATTTTAGATAAATTATTCTGTAGCAACAGTGCAGAAGAGATATTTGAAAGGGGTAACACTGGAAGCAGGGAAACTAGTTAGGAAGTGATTATTAATTGTCTAAGCTGGATAGGATAAAGCTTTAGACTGGGTCCAGAGTGATAGAAATGGAGGAGAGAAAGCTTAGAGAAATATTTATTAAATATACATGGTATGGAGAGTTGTAAATGTTTACATTGAGCAGCAGGAACAGATACAGATTTTGTGGGGCCTGAAAAGAAAGTAAAATTATTAATTTAAAAGTAGGTATGAATGTAAATATTTATATAAAATGAGAGAAGAAATCACAAAGTTACACACTTTTAAAAATGATAGAAGCCACAAACCTCACAAAATTGGGAATTCTTAAATGTATTTTATATAAGCACAAACTCAATATTTCTTCAGTTCAACTTCCCTTTAGCCATATTCCCAAACTATCTATATTCATTCCAGTATCTCCCAACATGAAGAAATATGACAGAGATAAAATCAGAATTCAAAGAGAATCAGGAGCAAGCAAGATACATCCCAGAACCTTTTGTTCTTGGTGGTAAATTAAGCAATCACATCTGGCAAAAGTCACCCCTTGCTATTTCTTCTCTGCATAAAATGTTTTCCATTTTAAACCAAGAAGATTCTAAATTATCAGGAATTACATGTTGTTGGCTATAAGAGTGGAATAATGACTGTAATGAGGGAGGCTATTCAATGAGGAAAGAAATGTGTAACATTGGTTCACTTAGGAGTATTATTCCCCTCTACTATTCATTCTTTTAGCGCCTTCCTGAATAGAATATCCTCCAATATTCAGGTACAATGGGATCTAGTATGGTCTTTAAGAACCAAAAAACTTGAAATCTATAATGAGTCAATGCACATAAACTTTTCTGAACTTTATTTAGATTTTTATCTAATTTGATATGTATGCACAGAAACAAGATAGCAAAACTAAGAATAAGTCGGATTTTATAAGTTGTCTTATTTAAAGAATAGCAAATATTAACTTTAGGGTATTAATTCCTGTGATTTTTTTTGACATTTTTAAAGACAACCAGTGATTCCAGTGAGAAATGTGTCAAGACTGGTGAAACATGCCATCTATGAAGCTTTCTGTTCTTCCTTTGAGAGACAGTACAGCATAGAGGGATTAAGTGCTGGAATCCTGGAGTTTGACTGATTTAGTCAGACCCCAGGCTGCTTACTGGTTATATTCTACCTAACCTTTATTTGCCTCAGTTTCTTTTTCTGTTAAACAGAGATAATAATGACACCGATTTTACTGGGTTATTGAGTGGATTGTAGGGGTTAATGTATGAAAATATCTTAAAAGCAATGCCTGGCACTTTACATAAGCATTATATAGGTTGTTATTGTTGTTATCCAAAGAGAAGGAAACGTAGTTTTTCTTAGACTAGCCTAGAAGTCCCTGTATAACTGAGTCAGTCAGTTTTCCAAACTTTTTTCCTAGCTACTATACCAGGTATGCTAAGCTCTAGCCCAGTGTTGCTCAAAGTGTGTTCCATATGGATGTTCTGATATGATTTGTTATGTACAGTAAGTATAGAGGCGAATTAAATATTTTTGAGGTGGCAGAAAGTTCCATATAGTTTTTCATGCTTTAGACTCATAACTCCAAGACTGTATGGATGGTCTCTGAAGATGATGGAGCAATATCCTTCCTATTTGTTACCTTGAGCTTTCACTGAACATAACAATACTTGACTATGCCAAGACTTTGGCCTTTCCTGCTTTTGTGATATAAGTTCAGACCCTTTGAAGAAGCTGTTAGTAAATGCCAATTAAATAAATTTCACCCCAACACTAGCTGTCCTGTCCTGCCAAGGGAAGTGTTGCTTGTTTACTTAGCACTTGTGATCTTGTTAATACGGGTGATGGCTGTCTGTGGGTATGAAAGGGCTAACAGCTATTAAGTGACAAATAATTTCCATAGGGCATGGATATAAATTCTTTCTTTGGATGGTGTCTAGAGTTTGTCCTCGGCAGACCATTTAAGGGTTGCTTCCAGTATCCTTTTTTATGTGTTGCCTCGAAGTAACGTGTCCCTTCACTCAAGCAGAAAGCTCACAGTTCTCTCATTGTTGTACTTCTTGTACTGGCCTCTGAACACAATGTTTAGGTGACTATCATTAGCACTTCCTTTGCCTTTTGGTCACTGAACTTCCATTATCCAGGCATCACTTGTATTTATGAGTAAACTTTTCATTTTGCACCACCCCCATACACCAGGCCTTCTAGATGAGTCGTTTCCTGACAGCTAAGGAGCAATCAACTCCACTGTCCTCCTACATAATAATGAATAATCTTTTCTGCAGTCAATAAAACAGGCTCCCACGATTGTATCCTTTTATGACTTGGAAATGCTGGTGAAGAATCTTGACCAGATATTATTTGATTTGGGAGAATAGAACAATGTAAATATGGTATTCAATATGCTTTAAAATAATTATCTGGAAGTTGTGACTATCATGCTAAACATGATTTATGCTACAAAGAGAGTAGTCTAGGAGAAATAAACCATGAAATTCATGGGTGTTTAGTGATAAAAGGAGTAATATAATTGTCTAATCTAGCTTCTTTATTTTAGAGCTGTGGATGCTGGGGCCAAGTAGAGCTGACTGATCAAGGGCACATAGTCACAGAGCAGTGGATATGCTGGAATAGAGTCTTCTGATTCACGGCCCATTGCTCTTCATTCTCAGATGTTTTATAACTGATAATATATTTGAAAATATCTAAATATTTTTGTTGGGAGGTTACTTGAGATCACTTCCTTTTCACTGATAGGTCAGAGGACACACAAGAAGTCCACTCTTAACATATCAGTAAGTCAGTGATGGATGAAGTGAAAGGTTAAGTGTAGATGCCTCCACTTTTAAGTTATATTGTTGAGGAGAGAAGAGGAAATGCTCAATGAATTAGATCTCTGTCTTTATTCAATCTATCTACTATGATCGATCCAGTAATGTATTGGCCCCTGAACTTGGTGCTTTTACATTTAATACATCTCCATATCTTATATTTGAGTTAACTTTTAAATATTAATTACTTGTTATTCTGAAAGTGGAAAGAGCATAAGCCTAGAATAAGGAGATTAGGCTCTACTCTGAATTCTACTGTGAACCTGAATCCTATTCATGACAAAGTCACTACTCTGCCTCAGCTTCTTCACATGTAAAATTGAGGTGCCACTCTAAGTAGCATCATCTAAAATTCATTTCAGATATTATGAATGGAAAAGCTACACTGTCTGAATATTACAATTGTCAGGTCAGTTACCATCATGCATTTCATACATTTCCCATGCCTGGTTGTTGGCAGAGGGACAAGAGTGGGAGTTTGGTGTCTGTGCTAGTATTGCCAGCTGACGGGCTTTAAAACAGGAGTGGTATGGTTTGAGTAGCAAAAATACCTTCTTAGGGTGCCTCACCAAATAACAGAGGGTGCTGAAGGGAATGTCTAAGTACGAGACCTGGCTATTTCTGGAGGTTTTTCAACTAGACCCACATTTAATATTTACAAACATGAAAACTCATGTAATTAATATATAACTTATTTGTACTAAAATTAGTGTGTTGACATAATATTTTCTAAAACTGGATCACATATGCATGGGTTTCCTAAATAATTCTTCAAGAGAATAGAGCAGGAAATGAAGTGATATGCTCACTTGCAGTGTAGCATGGGGCTTCCTGAATGTATATATATGGAAGGCAGCAAGGTGGGGCTGGATACCAGTGACACTAGGAACCTAATCTCAGCATTTCAATCACTGCTACATCCTCAAAATACCTTTTACTTTAATTTTGTACAAACACAAATTGGAACCTGGGTTACCTTTTGCTTTATAGATTATATATTTACGTTTCCCACATAACTGCTGAGAATTAAAGTGGTGTGAAAACTCCACATAAATAAATAATATATTTTAAACTATTTCTAGAAGAATAATTTGAAAAGAAAGTATTTGGGGGAATAGGCAACAAAAAGTCCCTTTTACCTAGATTTCTTTGATTCAGAGATTCATCATACAGATTTATGGAGACAGATATGTCCACAACAAATTAAAGAATACAGGATATACACTGTTGCCTGTATTATACAAAGAAACTTTAAAATTTGTTTCCATGAATTCTATGTTCAGTTGGAAATATATGTTCAATTGAGTATCAGTAGAAAATCTGTTGTTTTTACTAATGACTCAGCTGCTTAAATCATCTATTGTATCGGTAGCCAGTGGCAGGAAGGAGGCTCTGTGCAGTATTGTTGTAACCATGACATTAATGACATCATTTAGCAGAAATAGAATTTGGAACATTTGGAAAACAAAGCAGTGACCTCTTTGCTCAACTTTGTTAGAAACTAATTCTAAGAAAGTATAATGGACAGTGTTGATTTCTCCATGTATACTTAGTGATTTTATATATATGCACACACATACCTACATACATGAAGTATTTTATTTAAATTTACCTGCTAATATATGAGATTCCCAATGCCCTATAGACTCTGAGAAGAATGTTAACCTTGAATTGCAAAGCCATGCTATACTTTAAAAGCAATGCCTTCAGATATACAGCATACTCAACAGGGCCAAGAAAACATGTAACATTGATTCTGTTCTGAGACATGCCTTTGTTAAAAAGAATCCCTTCAGTTTTTTCCTGTCTGACTGAAAGTGATGAAAGGGAGGGTATCATGCATGGCTGTGTTAGAGCATCGAGGTGTTGGAGATCCGTAAAGGAGCATCATCATTACTATGGAAACAAATGCTGCTCCTGTCATGGACATACAAAGGACGGACTGAAAAACGAGGAGGGGAAAAACAACAAGAGGACGAGGTGCCATCAAATGAGAATAAAGAAATTGCACAGGAAGGCCCAAACTGAGAAAAGAACAGCCTTAAGCAGACTGGGGAGCCTAGACACTGAAAATTTCCAATGGAAATATAAAAAACTGGATCACCACTTGGGTGGGTACAAAGAAATAATAACTTTTCTGTTTTTAAAAGTTAAATTTTCTTCTAAAATATACCTTTTTTTTGTTTGTTTGTTTGTTTTGTTTTTTGGTTTTTTTTTTTTTGCTTTTGGAACAACTTTTTGAATCCCGAAGTCTCTTTAAAAAAATAAATTTGAGAGAAAACAAAATAAGTATTGAAATTTGTAATAGACTACGTATTTGAATACCAAGTCTTAGAATTTGTGACAAGTCACTTGACCTCACCTTAAAACAGGGAAAATAATAACAACCTCATGATTATTGGGTCAGTATATGAGAGAAGCAAATTCAAACTCTGCTCCATAGAGTGAACATTTCTATTTTGGGGAAAAGATTAGAAAATGGAATCTGGGAATCTAAATTATTCATTTTAGTGTTTCAGAATGAAGAGAAAAGAGAAGATTTCTTTTCCTTTATTCCTCCCTCTGAAAAAGAATAATTTGTTCATGTTTAAAGACTGTGAACAGAGGTAGAAAATGTTTATTATACGCACGTAAATATATAATTAAATGACAGTTTACAAAGTTAATGAGTAGATGCTATTAAAATACTACTTTTGACCTTCAAAAATATCTTAAACGGGTTGATTATTATTTGGTTATTTGTTAATTTGGATAAATTGCCAAGCAAAATTTTATTTTAATCCTCTCATGTCAAGAATAGAACATAAAATATAGTTCTATAACATTTGATGTGTTTTCTGGGAATGTTTACTTATAGATTATTAACACTCATGTGTTGTGGTAGACAAGGTGATGTGCCATCCAGATACCCCTCAAACTGACATAAGAACAGAAAACCAAACACCACGTGCTCCCACTCACAAGTGGGTGTTGATCAATGAGAACCCATGGACACAGGGAGGGGAACATCACACATCAAGACCTGGGGGGTGGGGGGCTAGGGGAGCAATAGCAGGGAGTGGGGGTATTGGGGAGGGATAGCATTAGGAGAAATACCTAATGTAGATGACTGGGCGATGGATATAGCAAACCACCACCATGGCACGTGTATACCTATGTAACAAATCTGCATGATCTTCACATGTACCCCAGAACTTAAAGTATAATAAGTAAATTTTTAAAAACAAAGGAAGCACTTGCCAGCTGCTGCCTCTTTATCCAAAGTTATACTATTCATCCCTTAGGACAGCCTACTTTCATAGCTGATAAAGGTTGGGGTATAAAGGTCTAGCCATCTTCTGGGTTCTGTTAGGTTGACTAAGGTGGTGGTGGGGCCTGCCTTGAAGCTCAGCTTTTCTTCAGCCAGTCCTGCTTCTTCCCCATCCCATTCATGTTGTTGAGTCTAACAAGCAGTTATTAATAAACATCCTGCAAGCTAAACTCCAATTCAGAGTCTGATTTCTAGAGAACACAGCTGGCATCATGTACTTTACTATTGCAAGTAAAATATATGGATAAATATTTTCCATTTGAAATGTCCATAAAGTTTTACTTTTCAAGTGAGTTTTCACATGTACGCATAGCATCAGATTACCTGCACTATCCTTTAAAAATTCACAAAGAAAGCCAAAAATGCTTGCAAGAATTGTTAGCTAATGTTTTATATGCAGAATCTTAGTGACTAAGGAGTTTTAAGAAAATACTTATAGGGCTTCAGGAGATCCTAGGGATCCCATCAAACCCACTAGATGAGAAAGCTGGAGGCTAGAGGGCTAAGAGGGCTCATTCAAGGCCATTGTAGGGCTTAGAACACAGTGAGGCCTACTCCTCCTTTAGCTTTCTGTGTCCAGAGACCAATTTTTTTTTTTTTTTGCCTTTCTTCTCTCTTTCTTTCCTCCTCTGTTCCTTTAACCTAATTTGCTTCCTCATATTTGTAAACCACAGCTATTTCCCAGAACTGTGAAATCCTTTCTGAGAAAGGATTAGGAGTGTGGTGTGTGTAGGGTGGCATACAGAGGGCACCTATAACTTCTATAATTCTATCAACTTGTAACTGTGCTGAAAATTTATCAAATTGGAGGGTGTTTTCTGAACCTCATGACACTAGCAGTTTTCTCAGAAGAAGTGAATGTTAGCCAGATTTCCGATGAGAATCCAGGAGACAGGCTGATGGGCAGCTTCTTCATTTTACATTTAAGGCTAGACTTTATACCTTCCTCCCATGAGCACAAAAAGTATAGTCAATATTTCCTAGGCATTAGATTTAATAAAGTGCCCTTAGGAGTTTTATAGTCTAGAAAAATGTATTATTTCAGAGCTCATTTTAGCCTTTCTTTGTGGGAGACAATGTATTTACTGCTAAACCTATTCCACAGTATATGGCCTGGATATAGTCTACATTTATCTCATAGCTAAGCAGATATTTAAGTAGTGAAGATCCATTTGTCTTTCCTGAAATGCATTAATAATATTTTTATAACTCATTAGCATGCACAAAATGCTTTTACATATGTATATTAAATGTTTGTTGAATAAATTATACATGTTTTTATATTCAGACATTAGAAAAGCAAGTTGTATAATAATCTCACTTAATTTAAGTCTCACTCTATGAAGTAAATATTATCTCCATTTCCAATTAGAAATCTAAAATTGTGCAAGTTTAAGTTTTGATAGCCACTGGCTTACACTTGCTGTTTATTATGTCCCAGGCATGCTCTAGGAACTTTATGTGTATTTATTATTTCTTATACCCACCCAACTAAAGTTGGTACGATTGTTATCGATGGCATTTGACAGATGAGTTCGCTGAAACACAGAGAGGTTGAGTAACCTGGCCAAGGCCACATAGTGAGTGAATGTTAGGAATGGGCGCTGGGCACAGTGGCTCACGCCTGTAATCCCAGCACTTTGGGAGGCCAAGGTGGGTGGATCATGTGGGGTCAGGAGTTCGAGACCAGCCTGTCCAACATGGAGAATCCCCATCTCTACTAAAATACAAAAAATTAGCCGGGTGTGGTGACACGCACCTGTAATCCCAGCTACTCAGGAGGCTGAGGCAGGAGAATCGCTTGAACCTGGAAGGCGGAGGGTTGCAGTGAGCCGAGATGGTGCCACTGCACTCCAGCCTGGGTGACAAGAGTGAAACTCTGTTTTAATTCTAAAAAAAACAAAAGGAGTGGGATGCATAGGTAGAATGACCAACTATCCTGGTTTGCTCAAGACTGAGGGGTTTCCTAGGACACAGGATTTTCAGTGCTCACAGCATAACAGTCTCAGGTAAATGGTCGGCCTAAATCCAGGTTGCCTCCTCAAGGACCTACACTCTTAAGCACCTAGCTCTTCTGTTTCTCATGCAGAAGAAGGTATTGGATCCAGGGTTTGAACTCTTATTGAGCGACTCTGAAGCCTGTGCTTTTATATTTCTATCATGCTGCCGTAATTTATATTTTAATACAACTATGTCACAAAAAATGATCATAGATTACTAACTTATAATATGTTTGGTTAGGTAATCATATACCAAAGCCTAATACATTTAGTTAGACAGGAACATAAATTCAGATATTTGTTGTGATTCTTTTGTAAACAGCTTTATCGGGGTAAAATTGGTACCCAAAAGCACATATTTTATGCATACAATTTGGACATATGCATACACCCATGGAACAGTCACTATAACCCAGATAATAAACATATTCATCACCTCCAAAAGTTTTCTCCTGTACCAACCTTTTAGTAAGTTCTAGAGATCTGTTCAACATAGTGCCTGTAATTAGCAATACTATGTTGTGCTCTTTAAAACTTGTTAGGAAAGTAGACCTCCTGCTTTGATTCCTAATTGGCTTCATCTCATTTGACAACTTGCTGTTTAATTTTTTTTACGCTTTGGTTTCTCGCAAAAGCCTATTCCATATTTTCCATAAGTTACTATGGACTTGTAGTATAAATTAATACTTTAGTCTTCCCTGTCCCTTAGGTCACTCCTGAACAATATCTTTCTCATGTGTACTCTACTTCAACTTCACTTTCCCTAAAGGGTCTGAAATATATGATGTATACAGTCAGTATCCACAGGTGCCTGTCAGCTTCCTCTCTGTCGTGGTTCCTCCTTATCTATAAACCCCTCCTTCTCAAAGTGTTATTGTCTCCCTAATCCCAGACCCTCACATCCCTTTAGTTTTATGACATCTTCCTATAATATAGTGCCAATAAAACTGCCTTCAGATCTGAGAAAAGAGAGAAATCGATTTAAACTAGTGTTGTGACGGACACCTTTATAGAGATGATATTAGTCAAGCTGCATTTTAAGGAGTGCAAATTATTTAGATGAGCATCAGTAATATCAAAGCCTTGATTTTGCTGAATTATATTTTGAAGGACAATTATAGCCTAGAAACTAAGAAATATTAAATTAGTTTTTCTTTTTGATTTCATGAACTTAATCATGATTTAACTGAACCACTAGCTGACTTATGCAGTTTCTAGACTCTGTCTTTGAAGGCAGGGTTCTTGAATCTGTGGAGGCACATGGTGCTTAATTGTATTGGATGTTGGCTTTGCATTGTAAAGAGCATGTTTGTATAATACTTATCAGGTAAGGAACTTTTGGCTAACATTTATTTAACTTCTTTGAGCCTCAATTACCTTTTGTCAAACCATACTTAACATGTAGAGTTGTTGTAAGAATAAAAATAGATAAAATATTAATAAAATATCTAGTTTAGTGCCTGGCACATAGTAGCTATTATTAGTCGTACCTGAAGAGTTGTTATTGTGTTCATGGATGAAACCAAGTGATTTTCTGCTTCTTTCAATACTCTGATGAGATAACAAGTACATGAGAACGGATGACTGTAGTTAGTACTGTAGGTCAGGAATAAGAAATTATTTTTAAACTCATCCCACTCTTTCCCTCTATAGCAACTCCTTCTTTGTCTGGATTGAGATTTATGTAGATGCTTTCCCCCAGTGCAAAATGTTTAAGAATGCCAGATATTTTAATTTTAAAGCATGCTTTTTCATCTAAAATGATGCGTTAGGCATATTAATGTTAACATATGATTTATGTTAACATAGATAAAATTTTGAGATATAAATACAGCAAACTCTGAAAAAATTTTGCATTTAAGCATGTTGATATGTTAGTTGTTAGACTGAGGTAGACAGAGAGTTTGTGATTACATATTTGTCCACTAAAAGGTAGCTATCAGAAATGTTCTATTGCTCAATATTGTTTACATTCATATTTCAACAGAGCTACTGCTTTTGATAAATACCAATATGTGTAATTTTTTCTAACTACACTTCCCTAGAACAGAATTTGTATTTTTCCTATGGTTGATTTAACTTTATTATTTGAATATATTTTATAGTCAGGTATGTAGGTGATGCTTACTTCATTTATGCTACTACTTTTTTAAATACTTATTGAACAGTGCTTTTCAGGCTGATAGGGCCTCTGAAGGCAATAAGAAATAACTGGGGAAAATAGGTGAAATGTTTTATTTTAATTTCAATTGTTATTTGCATGCAATTTCTTTTCTTTCAGACCTTATGTCTATTACAGGAATTGTGGGGGTTGGAGGAGAGAAAGGGAAAGAGAGAGAGATGTGTGTAAAATTGCCTTTCCTGGCTGTGGTCAGAGGTGTATATGACTATGGAAGAATGGTTGGAGACATGCAATGCTAATGGCTTTGAGGGTGGAAGGTGGAGGAAGGTGGCCAGAAGCCAAAGAATGCAGGTAGTATCTAGACATGGAAAAGGCAAAGAAAGAAACACACACACACACACACACACACACACACACACAGGTGTGTGTATATATGTTTTTTCATTATTCTTTTTTTATAATTCATCTTTATTATTGTGATGGGCAGAAAATAATGACCAACAAAGACGTCCACAGATGTCTACACCCTAATCCCTGGATCCTGTAAACATGTTTCCTTAGTTGTTAAGGAACTTTGTGGATTGGTTAAAGATATGGAGCTTGAGATGGGTTTCATGATTGTGACCAGTCTAATCACATTAATCTTTAAAAGTGGAAAATCTTTTATGCCTGTCCTGGCTGTGGTCAAAGAGAGATGTGACTACAGAAAAATCATCAGATAGATACAATATTGATGGCTTTGATGATGGAGGAAGGTGATCATGAGTCAAGAAATGCAGGCCACGTTTGGAAGCTGGAAAACGTAAGGAAGTAGATTCTCCCCTAGAGTCTCCAGAAAAGAACACAGCTCTGCCAATACCTTGACTTTTCCCCAGTGAAACCTGTCATATTTCTGACCTCCAGAACTATAAGATAACACATTTGTGTTTAAGTCACTAACTTTGTATGATTTATTACAGCAGCAGTAAAAACTAATACATGTACATATTTCATATTATATTGAAGGAAATATATATACTTTTATTGTTTTGAATATATGTGTATTCATCTCTGGCATAACCTATAGTAATATATGCTTGAATTATCATCCCCTACCCAAGGCAAATTTATTTATAGGAACCCCCAGTTTGCTGCACCATGAACTTGCATAGAGGAAACTCTGTCCTTATTTCAATAGATATTTACTGAGCACTTAGTATACACCAAGTGCTAAGTGCTGAAGATGCTGTAAATAATAATAGACATGTTTCCTACTCTAACTACATTATAGCAACATTAGTCATGACTAGTTCTGCCATTTTTGCTCTTTTTTAGATTGTGCTAAAAAGGAAGAAATACTAAAAGAGTATTGTACTAACGATCATACTAAAAGAGTCCTTGGACATGGGACTCTTTCTTTCTTGGTTTGCATTTAGCAGTTAGCACTCTTTCAATGACATAAACAATTTTTAAAGAATGGAAGGCTTTTGAGGCTAGTAATATCATATTAGTCCATTTTCGTGCGGCTGATAAAGACCTACACGAGACTGGGCAATTACAAAAGAAAGAGGTTTATTGAACTTACAGTTCCACATGGCTAAGGAGGCCTCACAGTCACTGGGGGAAGGTGAAAGGCAGGGAGGAGCAAGTCACATCTTACATGGATAGCAGTGGGCAAAGAGAGAGCTTGTGCAGGAAACTCCCATTTTTAAACCCATCAGATCTTGTGAAACTTACTTATTATCATCAGAACAGCATGGGAAAGACCTGCCCCTATGATTCAATAACCTCCTACTGAGTCCCTCTCCTAACTTGTGGGAATTATGAAGGCTACAAGATGAGATTTGAGTGAGGACACAGAACCAAACCATATCACATATATATTCATGTATTTTAATATTTTCTCATATAACGTGGAATCAAAAGAGAGCTTATTTTCTTTGGCTATATCATATTGTTTTTAAGATACCTCTTACAGTGGAACCCCTGAGAATTTAAAACACTTTCTGGTCAAAATGGCAGTGAGCAAGGAAAAAGCTCAATTAGAATTCTGAGTCTATACACATTTGGAATCCAACCCTGACTTCAGAAACAGCTTTTGAGTAAGTCATTCTGTGAAAATTAAATTTTAAATGACAGATAAGTAAAGATTAATTCTTTAACTGCTATAGCATAACATGCTCCCTGAATGTTAACAGCTCTTATTTGTTTCAGAAGGGACTTCAGGCAACAATTTATATCTTGTAGTTTTCAATATGGCTTCATTTGTCACTAGGTTCTGAAGCTTCAGGATTAAATTTTGTAGAACTAGTGAACATAGACTATTTTTCAAATGATCTTGACTACTACTAACTCTTTAGGTATTGTGCAAGAAGTAGGAAGAAAAATACATAGGACCTAAATATCGAGGGGTTTTTACTTGCTGTAAAATTCTTCCCATGTTTAAAATACGTAGTACAATACTTATTTTTTCCTTAAAAGAACATTCAGAAAGATGTAGCACTCTCTATGTGCTTTCCAATGTAGTAGTCATTAGCCAGACATGTGAATATTGAACGTTTAGATTGTGGTTGTCCAAACTGGATACAAGTGTAAAACACACACTAGATTTTGAAGATTTAATACAAAATAAAACATTTTAAATATCTCATAACAAATTTTGTATTGATTACATGCTGAAATGGCAACATTTTGATATATTTGGCTGAGATATATTGTTTAAGTTAATATTGCCCATTTCTTTTTACTTTTTTAAAAAGATGGCTACTAGAATTATAATTCTAAGTGTGCTTTGCTTTTGTGACTCACATATTTCTATTGGACAGTGCTGTTTTAGATGTTAAGTTAGTTATTCCAACTGTAGGACAATATAGGGAACCAGGTTTGGATTCTTAAACATTAAGTGTGAGGTCGGTGTCTCTTGCCTTGTGAAGACACTCCTACTTCGTCCTTCTCTTCTTCCTGAGTCTAGTATTTCAGTGGGGATATCTTTCTTGTAAAGAGAGAGAAAAATAGGTGTAATACATATAAGAAAAAGATTAGAATTTCATTGAATGCCATCAAAAGAAGTGAACAAAATTGAGAAAGAAGAATGGGGAGCGTATTTATTCTGTCAGCAATAACAATATTCTTTGTCCTTTTTCAAGGAATCTCTAGAACATGTCCTTTGAAAATGAGAAAGACAGCCCATTTATTCCCCCAGGTAAAGATTACATGTGGTCTTTAGCAAGAAATATTAACTCAGGAGAATGTGAGAATGACAGATTTTAACCTTAATTTGGATGGAGGGGAAGAATTGTGTAGGATGGATTAAATAATGTGACTTCACACTGTCTTCATACTAGATAATAACTGAAATTGATTGACAATATAGCATACTGTTATTAGAACACAGGGAAGTGGTTATCCAAATACCCATGCTTTCTAAAGAAGAAACCATAGGTCTGATATCTGGATATGAGTTCCGACTGTCTTCCCACTAAGAATAAAGACTTCTTGGTTTCATGAGGGACAGGATGGAGAAAGACAAAAAGGCCACCTATAAAATGGATACAGAGAGGGGAGATTAAATCGTAAAGTCTCTAAGCCTTTGTCCCATTATAAGTTTTTTTTCCTTTGTTTCAAGGCTTTATTGAAGTTCTATGAGCTACACTGATTGCATAAAATTGATAAAGGTTAATATTATTACCATCTAATTTGTTGAATATTATTTTATTTAAACTGATATACCAAAGGAAATCATAAGCTTTGTGTTAGCAAAAGGGAGAGATTTTCAATACCTTCTTACTGTTTACAAGTAACTGTTTTATCACACACCAGGGCCTGTCAAGGGGTTGGGGAAAAGGGGAGGGAAAGCATTAGGACAAATACCTAATGCATGTGGGGCTTAAAACCTAGATGATGGGTTGATAGGTGCAGCAAACCACCATGGCACATATATACCTGTGTAACAAACCTGCACATTCTTCACATGTATCCCGGAACTTAAAGTAAAATAAAAATAATTTTAAAAGAAGTTCTTAATTATCTCTAGGGAGAGAGGAACATAATTGTGAGGTTCATAAAGAAGCAAATTAAAAGTGGTCATACTTAGTTTCCCAAATGGATCTTCCCCTTTTTTAGGAGCAAGGATAGGAGGTTGCTTATACACCTAGTTTTGCAAAAGGTTGAATACTTCTGTCTAAGCAAGCAAATCCAAACACCAAAATATTTTAGTAAAATGAAAAGCAGGAGCTACTCTGTGTTTCTTCACAAAATGCAGTATTTTACTCTACAGATAAACTCACTGGTGCTAATCTTGGAAACAGTAGTAACTATGGGACCTAAATAAAAATGGCACTTCATCCATTAGCACCATAGAGAGTTTACAGGAGATGACTCTGAAATGTATACTCAGGGAGGTAACCAGGGGGTTCTGTAAAACTCTCTTAAAAGAATTCATGATGCCCTCAGATGGTAGAGGAATTTAGACTTCTTCTGAATGACTTCAGGTGAACTAGGAAGAAGGAAAAAATGTTGAAGGAAAAGGAGAGTTTGTTCAAGTTTACCAAAGAGCTTTCCAACAAACAGAGATTACAGTGAAGTTGGTGGCATTTGGAAGCCCTAAAAGTTCAGTCATGAAATAAAGTGTAAAGCAGAGGATTGAAAATTGTCATAAAGTATGCTAGAGTGGAATTTCAATCTTAAGTAGAAATTAGGTAGGATACTAGGCAAGCTGACCTTCAAAAACCCTTCAATGCTAAAATTCAATGAAAAGCAATGATCAATTTGTGTTAGTTTTCTAAAAGGAAACTTTCAGTATCTGTATTGCATTAAGTATTGCAAATCCAAATGAAAAGCATTATTATTTAAAGTTGTTGACCATTTTTAATGCAATTCATTGTGATCTCTTTCACATCCCTCTTTAGTGCAGTGAAGAACATTCTTATTAGTATGGATCCTCATGTTCCAGAAGAGCCCTTTTTTTTGAGCGGTAAATCAAGCATGTAGGTGTTTCTGCAGCAATCCCAAATACAACATAGCCTGGGAGCTAATGGTACTGCTGGCACTGTTTGTCTCTGGCTTGACCTTATTAAAACATTGATCAGCAATGGCCTCATGTAGCTTATTTACACACAGCTGCCTCGTAGTAGATATCATTTGTTTACTGCCCTAGTGGTTTTGCACAATGAGTAACTTAAAAGACACTAAACTTAAAAATCCTCACAACACTGCAAATATGGGAATTTGTCTTTAGTTTTTTACTCAGTTGGAATGACAAAATGTTAGAGCAAAGAGAGAAGATGAATATTATTTCCTTGAATGGCTCTAAACCATCACTGCCTTTTGGAATTGCCTGATGAGTAAAAAATAATTACCAGAGTCTGGACTCCCTGCCTAGGGATTCTGATGTAATTTATTTACAGTGGCTGCTAGGCTCTGGTATTTTTCGACGACAGCTCCCCAGGTAATTCTAATATGAAGCCCAGGTTGGAAAACACTAGGCTTTTCTAATCATTTTCTTATACTTTATTTTATTTTTAAATTGACACATAATAATTGCACATGTTTATGGGATACATAGTGATGTTTTAATACATATATAATGATCAGATCGGTGTAATTAGCGTATTCATCATCTCAGACATTTATCATTTCTTTATGTTGAGGATATTCAATATCCCAACAGTTAGGGAACTGTTGTGTCTTCTTTTTTAAAATCTCATTTAAACACCTTATAAATAATGAAAAGAGAGATTCTTTATTTCAACAATTGAATCGTTGAGCCAATATAAATTTCTAGAGAGACATATTGAGCTGGATCTTTTGGGAAGAGTTAGTGAAACAGTCTTCCCCAGGAAGTAATGCCACCCCTCTCTCTAAGATAACATGACAGCCTCAGCAGTGATGAGTGTTTCCTTGAAGTAAGAGGTTAATACTAAAGGTACAAGGAAAAGACTGGTCTTTCCTGCCTTCAAATCTTTGCAACTACTATGCTGTCAGACTGGTGTGTTCATTTCTCACGTTAGACTGGAGAATGCCTATTCATTTTTTAAAATCCCATGCCAGTATCATTGTCCCTAAGTCTTTCTTAATGTCTTCCAGGAAATAATTAGCTGCTCACCTCATCTGCATACTCAGTTCACATCTCTCCTACAGGACATATTCCCAGTTGTACAATTTATTTACTCACACATAAAAATCTGAACTCTTCAAAGCTAGACTCCCAACCTATGGCTAACCTATTGGTGTATTTTCTAGTATAGTTAATGGAATGTATTATGCACTCAAGAAATGTTTATTAAAATAAAATGAATAATTGGGTTGGTGCATGAATGAGTCAATATAAGTGAAGTTGCAAATATTCTTGCTCTCGCTAGGGAAGCTGAAACAAATTGATTGAATAAACATAAAAACCATAGGTTTCTGCCTTGAACCATTAAATACAAAGTATATAAATAATTTCCCAAGAACACTCCTTTGATGTACTCAATAAAAACATCTAACATCTTTGGCCCTGGTAGTGAAAACTGCATAAAATAGCATAGTGGAGGACCCTCACAAACTGGTTACGTCAGCCTGTTTCCTAGCAAAATGTTGTGGAAGATGACATTTTAGCAGTTGTGAGAATAAGACTTTATTTTTCTAAGTGTCCCAATAATGTAAACTGAGTTATGAAAATCTTGGATCCAGAAACATATGACCTACAGCCTTCTGGCTGGTTTTCTAACTGTGAACCTAAGAGTAGCTGGAATTCGTTTCCTATGCACTTGCTGTGACCTTGCACTTCCCAAGGAATCAAACTGTCTTTATACTACTTATCCTGGTTGGTTTCCCAACTCTTAAATCTCGAGTCCTGAGAAAAATATTTAAGTCCTCGTCCAATAGATCCAATCAACTGCTACATCTACAACATAAAGAAGATAAGCAGTTGTCATCCAGGTGATCATTAGCGAGTCTGACCACCTCTCAGGTTGTCGTCATGTGACATCTATCATTTATTTCTTGCGTGCTCCCACTTCCTTTCCCCTGAGTAGCACCATGTCAACCACTTATGCTGCCCCAAGTTCCCAGGAGACACCTAGCTATAGTTCTGTCTGTCTCAAATACTATTATAAACATATGATTTAATTTATATTCTCTCAAGTCCTTTAAAAACTTAGGTAACAACCAGAATAGAGGAATTTTTTAAATTAACGTTGAATAAAATAGTTTCTTTTTTCCATTTTGATATGTTTGTTTCTTAAATTTAAAAGTAGAAAATGTCTAAATGTGTTAAAATAAATGAATAATCAAAGCCAAAATCAGAAGCAGGTTTTATATTTTATAGAGGTACTTTTGCACAAAGTAACCCTCAAAGAACATCCAGTATGTTTTCTCTGAGTCCTCTGAAATGAACAGGTGCTTTTCTGTTTAGTGAGACTTCTCACTACAGAACATTATAATAATGTTTGGGAAAGATCAGAATTAACAGTGAGTCAGTGAGTTACCCAAAACTGAATCAGTGCTTTTCTTTGGAGAGTGATGAGATAACCTGTGAACAAAAATTGAGGTATGATTAAACAGAATTAGATTTTCATACTCCTCAACATTGTTTACATTTTAGGTTTCACTCAAGTTTTTCCTAGCCTTTGTCAGTCATAAGCCCAGCAAAAACAGAAATTTCCTCCAGTGGTTCTAATGAAGTGTTGTCAATGAAGGAATTATTTACAGAGGTGTCAACGTACAGGACAAAGCAAAGGTTGAGATGCCAAGAAGCTAATGACAGTGGGGAGCCTAGGTCTGAAAAAGTGAAAGTGCAGAAAGTAAAATAGAGTTACTGGAGCAGGAGCTGATGCAGAAGAGAAGGGTCACTCAATGGAGCTATGGAAATGGAGGTCACCAGCTGCTCTGCACTACTAAAAAAATAAAGAAATAAGGAAAGATGAGAAAAGGAGGCAGTCCAGAGGTAGAGGGAAATACAGAAGCAATAGCAGTGGTCTCACTTTTGCCCTCCAATTTCTTGCTGGTGTTTACTATTAGCCAAATGAAAGCCAAGTGGAGCTTCCTCCTTAGCCCATTTACCAGTAGACTTCTTATGGACTCTTTTTCTCTGGCTTACTGATTTTCTGGACTCTGAAGTCTAATTTTTCCTGCTACTTCTATGAAACCTAGAGTTGCAGTGTGTTTTACTGAATTCTTGGACGCTGCACTTTGCTCTCCCATCTTTATTAGAATGTTACATCATATGTTTTAACTTGAGTGCCAACTCTTAACTATTAGTAGCATTTACTTAAAAGTATTCTGAAAGAGCTTTATGTCTTTGGTATTTCTTGCCAAATCAGAGGTTTAAAAGAAAAAAAAGATTTCAGAAACCTTATAGTCTTTTCCCCTAAACTATATTATTGCTTTTCTCATTTTATGAAACTCTGCAACATGTATTTGGCTTTTAAATAATAAATACAAAGTTAACGTTTTCTTATTATTGCTATTTAAACATTTCTATATATTTCTTTAGATTTCTGTGTCAAACTTTTTCTTTCAAGATTTTTAATCAAAGCCCAAAATTTGCTTAAAGGTAGATTTATAAATAATGTATTAAATTAATTTGTTAAACATCAAAGAAATCTCTTATGGTATCATTAATGAAAGTGGAATTAAACATTAAAATCAACTAGTTCTTAGTTAACATTAATCTTTATTAATTCATCCATACATTCATTCATGGAGCTAAATATTTATTGAGTGACTATTATCATATGTCACTGAATGTAAGTTGTCATCAGTTGTAAGTAGCATCCTGATTTCAGAAACATTAAAATGTAAAAAAAAAAAAAAAGCATACTTTAGAATTAATGAATAATATGTGTGCTGGGCGTATTTCAATTTAGAATAACTTATGGTTGGGAAATAGCTTATGATCTAGAATTTATACCCAAAGGTAAACAAAACAAAACCAAACCAGATTATTGGAGATTCAGTTGTCATTTTTACATGTTTCTCTTTGTTTTTCAGTAAGTCTGTTTATGTCTTGAATGCAGAAACTGTATTATACTTCTTTGACATTCTCTGTGGTGTCCTTACAAAATGTAATCATAGAATGTTAGTTATGGAAGAGACTTTGGTGATCATTTAGTCATCTAGTCCAACTTCCTCATTTATAGAAGAAGGAATCAGAGAAGGGCTAAGTTGCCCTGATCACCTAGCTAGATAGTAGCTGAGTGAATGAACATTGCAATTCATTTCTCAAATTCTTGTTACAGTGTTTTATCTATTATTACACAATGTAGGTTTTAAGAGTAGGTATCAATGAATATACATATGCCTATTGTATGCTCACAAGGTTTATAATTAACTCTAATACTAGTCTTCCACATATGTGCTAGGGTTTTACTTTAATTTAACCTTAGTACAAAAAGGCTTAGTGATATCTTTTGTCACCTTTAGGTATATACATGTGTTTGTAATAGGTTTTACTTTAGCAAAACTTCATCCATTTTCTGTTGTATTAAATGGCTCATTCAGTCTTCTTTTGGGTTCTTTTGTTCTTCCTCCTAGTAAAAAAAATTAGAATTTAGAAAAAAAATGAGGAATTTATATGTATTTGCATATTTAAAAATAGAATATGGATCATTTGGTCTTTTATTTATTCATTCAATCCTTATCAAGCACTTAACTTTTAATTTCTATGATGAATGTTCTCATATATTTAATTTAGTTGTACTTAGTAATGAGATAATTCCTATTCCCAGCCTACTCTATCCCTACATTACCTAAATTAACTAGAATACATTTTTTAGTAATGTAGATATAGAAAAATCTTGCCCTGAAGCTTTGCACATTTGGTGAGTAGTATTTATTATACAAATTTCCTAAATGTTCAAAAATAAGTTATTTTCCAGCATACATAGGAAATGTTTGGTAGTACTTCTGTTGAGTACACAAAGCTGATTTTGCCTTGGAATTTAACTGCCACACTTTAGCATGGGGACTTTATTGAAATGTTAATGCAGGTGTGATATGTCAACATTTAGAAAAATGTAAATAAAATTGGAAAGCTCCAGGTGAATTTATATATTCCTTAAAAGCTGCAGAATATAATTACTTCTTGACCTTCTTCATTCTGGCTTAAAAGTTATAGTTTCATGTTCATTTCTGCTTTTCAATGCCTTGTATCATGTCTTTTATTCACCCTTCCCCACTAACCTTCTGGAAGCATAGCACATGAAGATTAGTATTTAAGAATGTTGGCTTTTTAGTTTCAAAGTTTAAATATGAATCTTGGCTCAGACTTCTAACTAGTTGTGTGATTTTACATATGCCACTTGATCATCTTAGACTTAGTTCTCATATATATAGAATATTAAAAAGATTAAAACCTCACAAGATTATTCTGAAAATTTAGCAGGAAAAGTAATATAATCTTTTTTGGTTCAGTTCACAGTTTTAGATACATTTAAGCTGATTTTTAAAAATTTTGTAATATTCGCACTACAAAACGTAGATTGCTGAGGCTAAGAAACATAAGATACAGTAACCAAAAATCAGTGCCCTGGGGAGCTAAACCTATAATTGTCTCGTTTCCCTGAAAAGCTAGGGAGAAAACACAACTTGGAGAACTCTCATTGAAAGAATAGCATGGGGCAGAAATACAATTCAAAAACCAGTGAAGCTATTCCCAGGGAAACAGAAAGAGTCAGCAAGTATTTTGCAAAGCACGCATTGAAAGAGAGTTGTGCAGCAGGGATTAGAATTAAGCAATAGCTAGAAATATAAAAACAGAATTGATAAAGAGTTGATAAGATTTTGAGAGTAATGACATATTTTTTAAAGTTCAAAACACAGTGAATCTTTACCCCCTAAAAGATTTATATCTTAACATTCCTAAATTTGGAATTGATTAATATTTTGTTTTCCCCCATTAAGTTGATTTTCTGTCTTATAATCAAGTCATATTCCTGGATCGGGGTAATAAGACAATAAATGCTTTGCTATATTAACTAATATACTTTGAACAATTGCGGATGAAAATATAGGAAAATTCTTCTCATTTAAATATATTCTCTCCTACAAATATACTTTTATATAAGGCCATTAAAATATAGACAGAAATGGGATATAGAATATAATGAGACACTGAAGAAGAGTAATCTGGGATCATGGAAAAGGGAGATCCAAATGAGATCATTTTTCATTGCTTTGATCAATTCCTTAATTCTACAACTACAAGTCTGCTATTTATGGTTTGTAATAGATAGGTAGATATTCACTTCACTCTTTGATTAACTTTAGGTAAAATTCACCTCACAGTGTGGCTAAATCACTTTGAATTACATTTTTTGTTGTTTTCATAAAGTCCTGAATTAGAAGAATTCCATTCTTCTATGAGACATAGGTACTAAATAAAACTTTAAATTGCATAGTAAGAATTATTTGACAAGGAGTGAATAGAACAGGCAATGGCCATTCTAAGAATGATTTCCAGATAAGTCTATTTCTGTTTGGTAACTGTATTAACACGCTGATAAGTTCTTATATGGTCCTCTATTGTGTATTTCAACTTGGGCATTGAAGTGCATTAGCAGTCAAGGTGTGACCAATAACTCCAATTGACCTTCCAATCATGTTCCCATTATTGGGTCTTTGACATCCAAGCAAAGCATGGTCTTTCTCTGAGCATCCTCTATTTCTTTTTGCCTCCTATGATGCCACTCATAAAGCTTCCTTTATTGTGAAATACCCTCTTTGACTTATCTCTGTATGATGAAATCCTAACCAAACTTCAAAGCAAATCTCAAATTGTCACTATCAAAAAAGACAAATTGATTATCATAATATTGATTTCTTTTCTCAGCTCTTCCATAGCATACGATTATACTTCTGACTTTAGCGTTTTCTACAGTTAGTTTTGCATCATGCTATTTTCTAGATTTACGGCTCTAATTATCTACAATTCTGTCTTTCCCCCTAGAGGTCACACATTTATTGAGTACATACTATATTTGGGCATTAGCGGTGTAGAGATGAAATGGCCATGTTCCTTGCTCTCCCAGATCTCAAATCTGCTGAGGAATAGAAAAGATAATCTCTAAAATTGAATATATTTGCCATTATAGATAATAATAGAATGTCGTGGGGCTAGGTAATAATGAGGGCCTGGGTCAGAAAAAACTTACTGGAGGATGAAAACTCTGTAAATTGGCCCTTCATTGTATCTCTCTTTTAAACTATTTTGGGTGGAATTATTTCCTGTGAATCCTTAACTCATATTTATCATTACAAAAATAAGATTTACTCCTTTTTGTTTCTTTGTGCAAAGCTCTTAACTAATATTCATTCCATGCTTCCTTATATTTACCTGTATGTACATGTGTGTGCATATATGCATGTGTGTACTACGTATTTTTGTGTTTGTTTATCCAGGGGGACTTTGAAATTTTGATCAGGGTATACACAGTGTTTCTTTACACTTGTTACTCTGAAATTTTCTGTCTCATGTTCATACATTTTTACAAAGCTCTGAATTCTTTTTAGGCAAGCGTCACCACCTCCACATAATCATAGTCACAGGTGGTCAGCTCATACAGGCCAGGCACCCTGTCAGTGTGTTCAGCTAGATTCATTAATGTGTCTGTATTCATTTTTTTTTCCTCAGGAGAAAAAGGTCTGTTGAAATTTTTAGTTGGAATACGTGAATATTCTTGTTACTATATATAGTCTGTAACTACATGGAGGAAAGGCTTTGAGGGTGGAAGAGACATTTGCAAGCTGGAGAAGTAAGAATGTGTCAGTGTATGAGAGAATGGGAGAGGGAAAAGGAGATGGAGTGGGAAGCTGGGGGTGGTGAAAGGTGGTAAAGTGAGACACTAAGTGACAACAAACCATTTAAAATTAATTTGTCCCAAAGTTCTGGCTATTCTAAATTCACCTTTGCTGAGAAATTTTACATTTTTGGCTCACCTTTTGGGAAGGTGGAGATTTAGGCTAGGGAAAAAGTAGACAAGTACAAGTTTCCATGGAAACAATTACCATAAAATATCGACCAACAAAGATATTAGGAAGCAGGAAAGGAAAGAGATAGTTACCATGGAAACATGGACAATCAGAAACATGCACTTAAAGTGATTCCTTCTTATCTATTTTAGCTAAATAACTGATTAAAATTGTTATATCTTAGTTTGTAGTTTATTTTTAAATATTCCTAAAGATTTATTTAAGAACATGTTTTTCTATCTTGGTGTTATAAATTCAAAGGAATTCACAGGAAATCAGGGAATATCCTTTTATTTTTGATTTGATATATCATCATTTTATTGATTACAAGAGTTTAAAATGTGAAATTTAATATATAAGCTATGAAAACATTATTTTATAAACATGACTTTTAAAAATTTACTTTCTTTAGAGTAAATGATGTTAATAATTTTTCTTAATGAATGTTAACATTTTTCTTAATGAAGTTTAAATTATTCCTTTTAATTTGCATTGACTAGCAGCATAAAATACTCTAATAATATTAAGAGAAGGTCATTCCAAGCATTTTGATGCAATAAAAGCAGGCTCACTTTTTTTCCAAACAATTTTGTATGACTTAAATTTTGAGATCATTTTTAGGTTTACAATTTTATTTTGGTTATTTCGGCTGTGCACTTACTATATAAACATGAAGGAGTTACTATTAAGGACAATATATCTGTAGTGGAGAATTATGTAAAGATCAGATAATTCAAAAATATCCCATACAACTCAGAGAAATTTGGATTGCTAAAGCAGAATATTAAACTTCAACGTTGGCTATTTTTGTAGGATTCAATTTTAAAGTTCCCTTTGCAGAGGATACTTTGGGAATATATTCTGAAATAATTTCTTACTTTTTCATTGCTATAAAACTGAAATGTAAGGCGCTTAAAGAGAATAATACATCATTTCCTACCAGATACTGATATACCTTAAGTGTCAACTTAAATTGAATTACCTTTTTTGAGAATTACTTTCCCCTCCTGGCTGTCACCTCTTGTCATCTTCCTTGGTGTTCAGAGTTCAGCATTCTAAAAGAGGGCCATGTAGACCTCTTATGGACAGCTTCCCTGTTATGACTGATCTTTTGTATCTTAAAAAGTAGGTTGCAAGAAAAGCTTCTTTATATGCTATAAAGCTATGTTTTATCTATAACCTTTCCAAAATAAAGCATGTTGATTTTTTAGACTCCGTGGGCAACTAAAAAGCCCTCTTGTTTTCTTAAGGTCATACAGCTTTATAGGTAGGAAGGACTCAGAGGTTAACTTGTCCAACTCTTTCATTTTAAAGGGGAAAAATTTGAGGTACAAAGAGCCTACATAACTTGCTGAAGGCCATGTATCTTGCTTTTCAGTTTAGTGTTCTCTTCATAGCATCAGTACATCTCCACAGCATGGCTTGAGTATGTTTAAACCTACATCTTCATCTCTCTTAATCTGCCCCTAAGCCACCAAAAATAAATGTATGCATGTAAACAATTCATAATGCACAGGAAGCTTTAAGCCAAATCATTCACTGCATGCTTCTCCTATAAAGAAAATTCTGAAGTTCCATGAATACCACATAGAAAATGCTGCTTAAGAAATAATGAGTAAGCAGTGAAGTAAAAGAGTGGTGTCCTTAGGTGTAGATAGGATTAATCTTCCCCTCCAGAAGATACACATCCAAATCACTGTCAAGTTTAAAAGACAGAGCTGACTTCCAAAATAATTTGATTAAGACTTTCCTTCTCCCTTCATAGTGCTAACATTTTCCACCCATGTTGCTAACGTTTTTTCAAATGTATTGATATTTCCTTATAATTTCTATAAGAGAAATTCGACTAAAATGGTTTTACCAGTTTAGTTTTTGGACTTAATATTTCTGAGAAGGGGGCTGCAAGCAGCTAGGTAGCCCTCCAGACAACTAACAAGCTGAAGAGTGGAGTTTTTCTTGTCAAAAAGTGACCATGGCTGTTTTGAGAATCTTGATGCCTGTACAACACAGCCTTTCAAAATGGTCCACACATGGCCAACTCACTAGGATTCTCTGTCTTTCCATTCTAGTTTAGTTATTAAATTACACAGAATTATTCAGATATTTGGTCCTGAATGCCTGCTGTATTCTAGGTAACCTGCTAGGTTCTAGGAACACCATGACAAATTGTATATGGTCCTTGCCCTTGAAGTTTTTTAGTCTAGTCATGTCAGAGAGGAACAAATAGAAAATAAAGTATAATACATTGCCATAATAGAAATGGGATCTAAAAGCAAAGGTCCGTAATGCACATCTGTGGAAACAGTAAGACTGATGAAGGTAGAAGTGAAGTAAACAAACAAAATTTTAAAAGCAAACAAAAAAAAATCCTACTCCTGTAACACAAATTGTACTCAGCCTTTAGCCTTTTTTTTTGACATTTAGCCAGTTCCTTATAGAAAAGTATTTGCCATTGTGCAGTGACTTGGCAGTGTCCTCACTGTGGTTTGATAATCAGGCCCGGCAGATCTTGTGATTATTTGGGACAGGGATTATGTCCTGCTGTGTTTGGTATGAATTGGCATGTCCAACAGATCGAACCCTTCCATGGCACAGCTACACACCTTTCTTTACAATGTCACCTAGTGCTCAGCAATCTGTGGGATTAGACAGATCTGTTTGATTTGAGGCTTTGCCACAAACTGTTTGCATTATCTTGGGCAATGAGACTTTATTTCTTCAAACCTGTTTCATGTCATTATGGTGAAAATTCAATGAGGCAATGTTGGCAAAAGTTTCAGAAGAGTACCTGGACAGTAAAGTCTCAATAATATGTCAAGTGTTTTATGATGATATACATGACGGGATGGGGAAACTAGGTGCTAGCATTCTTAGGAGCCCAGATCTGTACAACCAGCTCATATCACCCTCCTCTACTCTCTCTGCTCCTACCTCCCTTTTCTTTCTTGGCATGTGGTGATGCAACTGTGTCTCCCCCGTGTGCTTTTTGAAAAAAAAAAAATTATTTGCAGCCAACTCCAAGTTTTAGTTGGCAACAAATCCGATATTAAACCAGATAACATGATTCTCTCCAAAGCAAATATAAACTGTATCAATAGAAATGTAGTTTTCACAACTCTGGAAATTCTTCTCTGGTACCGTTGTGGACCATATTTGAACACTTAGCCTAGTTTCAGATGCTGCCTGTAAGGACAGTAACAAACAAGAAAGCATCCCAGGAAGGGTGTGTGTATTACTTAATGGTATGAAAACGATGTCATAGAAGAAAAAAGTTCAAAGACAGAGATATTAGAGTGGAAAAGAGTAGACCCAGGGTATATGAGAGCTACATTTCATACAGAGAGGGCTTTAATGTTGAGTACGATGTTCCTTGGGAACCTCAAGGCTGGAATCCCTCAGCCATTGCTTATATGTTTTGAGCACTGTAATAGGTGGGGATAGCTCCTGATCTTTAGGCAGGCAGTATTACCCATTTGAGACTCACTACCTGTGTCAGAGAAGGTTGTAGAGATGTGATTTCTCATGGATATGTCCTTGGAAGATGGACAGTAAGACCTTTTGTTTTATGAATTCATCTGCACATTTATAATGGTGAGCATATCCAAACCTTTTCTTGGTCCGAAAAATTTAAGTATTAATAATACCTTTCTTTTGTGAGGAATAATCAGCTCTTGCTTCATTTTGCTCAATAATTATTTAATCTCTCTTCTAACAGTGCTGACTAAGCCATTCATTTATTTAAGAAAATCTTGCTGAACAAAGACACTTTGACAAAAGAGATCAAAGCCACTGCTCATTGAAAACCTAAGTCCTATGAGCAGTGCCTTCAAGTTGTACTAATATCACACATAACAATATTTACCATTTTAGCCACTTTGAAATTTACAGCTCAGTAGCTTTTAGCACATTCATGCTGTTTTGCAATCATCACTACCATCTAGCTCCAGAATATTTTGATCATAACAAAAAGAAGTTCTGTACCCATTGAAGCAGTTGCTTCTCATTTCCCCCTGCCCCAGTCCTTGGCTGCACTAATCTGCTTTCTGTTTCTGTCTGTATGAATTTGCTTAAGCTGGGTGTTCATATGAATGAAATCATGTAATATGTGGCCTTTGTGGTTGTCTTCTTCCACTCAGCATAATGTTTTCAAGGTTCAACTATGGTGTAGTATGTATCAGTACTTCATTCATTTTTATGGCTGAATAATATTTCACTTTATAGATTCACCACATTTTATGTTATCTGTTTGTCTGTTGATGGACATTCAAGTTGTTTTCAGCTTTTGGCTATTGTGAATAGTTGTGGTGTAGAGCAGGTGAGCCTCCAAATTGGGGCTTAGCTGAGGAGGGTTTTTGGCTGTGCCCAGGAAATAATTCAAGGGTGAGTTGGTGGTGTTAGACAGCAATTTTTATGAAAGTGGCAGTGCACAGCAGTAGCAGAAGTATTGCTCCTTGCAGAGCAGGGCTACCCCGTATACAGTGTGCCCAGAGTAGCCCCGCTCTGCAAGGAGCAGCACCTCTGCTGCTGCTATACACTGCCTCTTCAATAAAAAGTGCTGTGTGACACCATCAGCTCACCTTTGAATTCTTTCCTGAGCAAAAGCTCTCCCAGGCTATGCCCCAATTTTGAGCCTTACCTGTCCTACATCAGCTGGGCTATGAACATTTTTGTGCAAGTTTTTGTTTGAACGGCTATTTACAGTTATGTTGGGTGTATGCCTGAGAGCATTATTATTGCTGGGTCATATGATAATTCTATGTTAAACGTATTAAGGAACTATCTGTTTTTTAAAATGAGATTTCCAGGGTTTATATTTACTGGTTTACATGCTATTTCTTTTTAAGAAATTTAGCAATATCCTCTTTGACGTGAAAATTTTAAAAAATCCATTTATAATACTGGCCAAAATTATAATCCTGTGAATAAATTTTTAGGAAAGGTCTTATCTAGAAGGGACTTTCTATATGTCCTACATATCATTCCTGTTTCACAAGGCATTGCACAGTTGGAGCTCTGGCCTTGCTACCTCTAGTTGGTCTCTGGCACCATACAAGGGGAAGAAAATCTCTGGGCTTCTGAGCTAAACCTTGGCTCATGTTGATGTTCACCAAACAGAAATGTTCTTTCAGATTTTTAGGTTTTTCGGGAGACACTAAATATCTACATTTTTAGGTGATGATCTTCTATATTTTCAATGCTGGCAATTCATTCACTTTAAACAAAAACAAGCCAAACCAAAAGAAAACACCATAGGCCAAGCAAAACAAGTCTGGGAGCTGAATTTGACTTGACAGCCATTGATTTACCATGGCTTTGTTTTTCTTTCTTGTTTTTTCTTCTAACTTTTGTTATAGGTTCAGAGGGAACATGTGCAGGTTTGTTATCTGAGTATACTGCATGACACTGAGGGCTGGGGTATGAATGAATCCATCTTCCAAGCAGGAAGCATAGTACCCAATAGGTAGTTTTTCAGCCCTTGCCCCCTTCTCCTATATTTCCCAGTGTCTATTCTAATCTTTATGTCCATGTGTATTTGATGTTTAGCTCCCACTTGTAAGTGAGAATATGTAGCATTTGGTTTTCTGTTTCTGCATTAGTTTGCTTAGAAAAATGGCCTCAAGCTACATCTATGTTACTGCAAAGCACATAATTTCATCCTTTTTCATGGCTGCATAGTATTTCATTGTGTATGTGTAGCACATTTTCTTTATCCAATCCAGAGTTGATGGGCACCTGGGTTGATTCAGTGCCTTTGTGAATAATGCAGTGATGAACATACAGGTGCATGTGTCTTTTTGGAAGAACAATTTATTTTCCTTTGGGTATATAGTCAGTGATGGAATTGCTGAATGTAATGGCAGTTCAACTTTTAGTTCTTTGAGGAATCTCCAAACTGATGTGCACAGTGGCTGGACTAATTTACATCTCTACCATCAGTGTATAAGTTCCCCTTTCTCTTCAGCCTTGCCAGCATCTGCTATTTTTAGACTTTTTAACAAAGACCATTCTGACCCATGTGAAATGGTATCACATTGTGGTTTTGATTTGCACATCTCTGGTGATTAGTGATGATGAGCATTTTTTCATATCTTTGTTGGCTCCTTGTATTTCTTCTTTGAGAAGTGTCTGTTCATGTTCTTTGCCTACTTTTTAATGGAGTTACTTGTTTTTTGCATGTTGATTTGTTTAAGTTTTTTATAGGTTCTGGACACTTGGCCTCTGTCAGATGCATATTTGCAGATGCTTTCCCCAGTTCTGTAAGCTGTCTGTTGAATCCCTTGATAATTTCTCTTGGTGGCAGAAACTCTTTACTTTAATTAGATCTTACTTGTTAATTTTTGTTTTTAATTTTTGTTTCCGTTGGATTTGCTTTTGAGGACTTAGCTGTAAATTACTTGCCAAGGCCAATATCGAGAAGGGTATTTCCTAGGTTTTGTTTTCAGATTTTTATAGTTTGAGGTCTAACATTTAAGTCTTAATCCATCTTGAGTTAATATTTTTATATCATGATTGGTAGGGGTTCAGTTTCATTCTTCTGCAACGAATTGCTTTTTTCTTTATGAGTATACCACCACACAGATGATTATAATTCAATAAAATCAATAATAGCTAGTGCATTTATGCTAAATATTACGTTCTAGGCAGTAGTGTAAACATTTGACACATGTCAATTTAATTATTATGACAATTCAGTGAGGTAGATGTAATTTTATTGCGATTATTCCCATAGCACACTTCTCAGAGTACTTTGGTTATTTATTTATGGACTTGCCTTTATATATTGAAGGTTCCTTGTGGTCATGGACCATGTTGTACCCACATTTGTGACCTCAGAAATGAGTCCAGTGCCACAGATATGTAGATATTCTCTAAATTTTGGTTAAGTGAATGAATGAACGGTATCCTGCCCTGACTGTAATTTTGATCTGTTCTGCAATAGTAAGAAGAATCACTAATATTTAAGGCTTTCTGTGTGTTTGCAACAGTGCCAGGTACTTCTGACAGATATTAGTTTATTGTTAAAGGCCAAATTGTGAAGAATTTGGGTTCTCAATCTCTAGAAATAGACTTCCTGATTCAACTCTTGCCTCTACCAGTTTTTGTTTGTGTAATCTTGGTCAAATAACATAACTCTATGTACTTTATTTTTCATATCTTCAGATGGTGACAATGATGTCATAATAGTCATACCCAACCTGTTCAAATGATTATTACATGCTCTGTTCTGTTCTAAGCAATTTGTAAAAATTATCTCTCGTAATGGTATCTAGCTCATGGATTTTGTGAGAATTAAATGAATTAATTCATGTAAAGCATTTATATTTTGCTTGGCACATAGTAAGCACTGAAACAGTTGGTTCTTTGTATTATATCCATTTCACAAAAAAGAAAATTAAGTGGGAAAGATATTGAGTCCATTTTTTTAAGGCTGCATAACTAGTAAACTACAGAATTGAAATTGAGACTACTTTCTGTCTGGTTTAAAGCCTCTTTCTTTAATCACCGTGCTGTACAGCCCATCATCTCCTTATATACACCTTCCCCTTTTCTCCACCTGTGTAGCATATGCTTAATCCCTAGAATCGAGCCAAAATTGGTTATTTCTGCCTTCTCCAACCTGCTCTAGTGTTTACTGGGCAATTCATCTTTTAAAAAATTGTGACATCTCCCTCATAATCATTATCATAAGTTGTACTTTAAATCTGCTCATAGATTTTAGATCTTGTTTTTTCATTTTTTTCTGCATTGCAGCCTAGCACAGGACCTCATATGGAAATGTACCCCAGAACTTAAAGTATAATAAAAAAAAAGTTTGAGATGATGAACATGCTAATTACCCTTATCGGATCACTATACATTGTGCATATCAAAATATGTACCCCATGAATATGTAAAATTATTTGTTGATAAAAAATAAAATATTGAATTTTTTTTTTTAAAAAAAGAAAGAAAAGCACATAATACCTGAGGGGTTCTAGCAGGTGGGAGGAACAACTTTATAACTTTGATCAAAGAACACTTCCGTTCTCTTGAAGTGTGGGTCACTTACAGTTTTGGAGGAATGGGCATAAGGGAAGGAAAGAGACTCAACCTAACCCCTGCAATCCACTCATCAATTCCCTTATTTATTCAGAAAATGTTCTTGGTTTCAGGGCTCTCTACCAGGTATTTATGTTAGACTTGTTCCCTGTCTCTGAGGAGCTTAATCTCAGATACATGTAGATGAAATGAATAAACCTGATGATAAAAAAATGTGACGGATTTTGCCACCAGATAGCCTACACATCTTTCTCTTATACTGTATATTGATTATCTTAAAACAGAATTAAAAATAAAAATGTATGCTGTGAACACATTCTCTTACTGTTTCAGTTTCTGTCTCTCTCTGCCTCTGTTTTCTTTTTCTCTTGGTCTCTGTCAATGTCATTTGACACTTTTTATTTTCAGTGGACCCTGAGGTGTGGACAGGTGTTTCTAGTTAAAATATAACTACTTATAGTTAAAAACTCCTACTGATTGTGTCACAGTTACACTGGTGCCCTATATGGTGACTTGAGGGAGCTTGAGGATTAGGCCCCTTTATTTCTGTCATTTTGTATACCTGGCAGCCTACAGGTTACATGTGAAATATGCCATATGAACCTGCTGGTGCTCTAAATTCCCAGCAGATATTCTGCAGAGTAGTTAATCAAGTGTGTAGCACATCATTTTTGTAGTATACCTGTAACGCCATGTAATGCCACTCATCAAATTCCAGCAAATTAAAGAAACTTCAGAGAATGCACCACAAACTGATTAAGAGAATAGAGGTAGTTATTTAGAGAAAAGATTAAAGGAGCTAATTATCACAGCTTGACTGAGCGGGGACTAAAGGGAGAGCTAATGGCTGTTTGATATTATTTGAAGATACTAAATGTTGAAGAGGAAAAAACATTTTGTATAATGCAACAAAGAGCTATTAAGAGCAATGAGACAGAACTGAGAATGAAAGTATTGAAATGAAATATGTGAGAACTCTATCAAAAATACAATTTGTGAAATTATGAGGTAGTCTTTTCAGTTATAAGGTAGAAGATTTTCCTCAAAGAAATAAAAATAAGCATATAAATATATACTAACAAGCTTTAATGAAAATAGCTTTAATACTTATTGGACAGTTTAAATGGGCTGCTATTTTTTAATGTTTATCAATTCAAATTTAAGCAATTATTTCATCCCAATAAGGGCCTGTTCTGTTCTCAGACATTTTCATATGTCCTGTAATACCCTAGGTCTCTAACTGTGTAAGAGAGGCTGATAATGCCAATATTTTAAAAATTATTTTTTAGGATTTTGCTTCATTGGCACATCTCTGAGAATAATGGGAGCTATTGACCAGACTGACATTTCTGTGACTTTGTGTCATGGTGTTTTCCTTTCCCAAGTAAGAAAGTTATTCCAGTTCAACAGAAAAATTGTGTCAAAATGTTACCAACCAAACTCCACAAATCATCATGACACTACCAATAGAATATGTCTATAATATAAGTTGTTGAGAGCTGAGCAAATAAGATGCTTTGACAAAACCAATCAGTCTGTGAATATAGTTATCTTTTTAGCAAGTGAAGAAATACTGCTTTATAACTTGAATTATAGTATTCGGGAAAAAACAGAAAAGAAGCTTCATTACATGAGTAAAAATCAAAAACACAATTATTGAAAACATTGGCAAAGGTTTTTTTTTTTTTTTTTTTTTTGAGACAGAGTCTTGCTCTGTCGCCAGGCTGGAGTGCAGTGGCAAGATCTCAGCTCACTGCAACCTCCACCTCCTAGGTTCAAGCAATTCCCCTGCCTAAGCCTCCTGAGTAGCTGGGACCACAGGTGCTCGCCACCACGCCTGGCTAGTTTTTTGTTTTGTTTTGTTTTGTTTTGTTTTTTTAGTAGAGGCAGGGTTTCACCATGTTAGCCAGGATGGTCTCAATCTCCTGACCTCGTGATCCACCCGCCTCGGCCTCCCAAAGTGCTGGGATTATAGGCGTGAGCCACCGCGCCTGGCAGCATTGGCAAAGGTTTTAATGTCTGGATATTATTGCAGAAATAGCCTGAGTTTATAATAAAAATGATAGGAAGTCTGTAGAAAACAAAGTGGGAAAAGCATGTCTTCACCAGTGTGTCCCCAAATGCTGAGAGGTCCCATCTTAGAGGCAACATCCAGGTGTCACTGCATGTTACAGGTACACTCTGGCTTCTTATCCCTTATTGGAGTGTCGGAGATTTTTATTTTGAAATTTTAAATTTATTTTTCTTTTCTTCTTTTTTAACTTTGATTTTAGAATCAGAAGTCCATGTGCAGGATGGTTACAGAGGCATATTGTATAACACTGCGGTTTGGGATGTGACTGAACTGCCATCCTGGTTTTGAGCACAGGACCCAATAGGTGGATTTTCAGCCCTTTCTTGAATCCCTCTCTCCACCACTAGGTAGTTTTTCAGCCCTTGCTGCCATCCCCTCTCTCCACCGGTAGTAGTCTGTTGTTCCCATCTCTATGTCCATGTGTATCCAATATTTAACTTCCACCTGCAAGTGAGAACATGTTGTTATAAATGAGAAAGAGATCTCCCATCTTCCATTTGGCACCTAGTCCAGGCCTTTTAAACTATTCTTCCATTTTTTTGTGGTCTTACTGACTCATGGCTATTGCATCTTTTACAGAGCTGTCTCCATGGTCTTTTGCTCCATGTGAGGAAATTCAATTTTAATTTCATTTCTTGCTTTTCCTCCCTAAAAATTGCTGTTTAGTCATAAGATATAAAGCCTCTAACATTGGCATCAATTGAGATTAATTTGCATACTGCATATATCTCTTCTGTTATCAACATTCTCCATTTCATTCAAAAACTTTACTGCTAGGTCCTCTTCACTTGAATGTTAAGTCTCACCAGCCTTTGAGAATCTTACGTAGATGATATTCCATGTCCCAAACGTTCTGAGGTCTACGCTTTCCACATAAAATTTCAACAAATTCAGCTTATAAAAGGAATTTAATGAAAGGAAATCTCTTTGAAGTAATGTTTAAAAAATCTTGTTGAAATATGTATTCTAATAATCATCTATCTTTACTAATTTCTGAAGTAGGATAAAGTATATATAATAAATAATTCAGAGATGAAGAAAATTCTGTGTATGGAATTAGCAATGCAATTCTATATTGTTGAAGATTCTAAAGGAAATTTTATTTTTTGTCAGGAACCCTGGTAGCAATGTGAACTAATAGAAAGTTTCCAGGCTATAGTGATAGTGCTAGAGAAATTTGGTCAGTTGGTGTTGTAACAATTTGCTCTGTATGACAGGCAGATATATAAAAGCCCATTTTTACTATAAAACATTTTACATAGGAGTGAAAAGTAAAACACACACACACATTCTCTCTCTCTCTCTGTTTGCGTGTGTGTGTTTAGCTACAAATACTCTGGATTTGCATAAACACCACTTTGCCCGTTAAAATGGCATGTACTCATTTCACAAGTCACCTAGTCTAATGTGTCATCAGATTCCTGGAAAGGAAGCTTTTAGTAAAATACTCTTTAGATGGACTAATATATTTTATATAGCCTTATAAAAGAGAAGGAGAGTTGGAAGTGCATATGCAGAAAGAAGTAAGAAAATAAAATCAGAGGAACATTAAAATGAAGGAATTTGATAGCATTCACTCTCATTCCCCAAATCCTGGCATTGATTAACCTGCATCCTCATCACATACTTCATCAGGTGCTACTTTGCAGTCTTCTTTTCCTACTGTCTTTTATGCTTATTTTACTTTTCTCATCTACTGTCCTCTACCTGCTGAGAACAAGGAGCCTCCTTTGTTCTCTCTGGGCACCTTGCTTACCACAGTAAGAGAGCATTTTAAATCTGAGTGAATATCTACCTGTGGAATTTGATATGAAGATGAAATGCTTATGAAGTACACAGTATAAAAAAAGTTAATTGGTTTCCATTACTTCTGTTTCTCTTTTGACAGGACTCTGTCTTTTTCCGAGGCCCATTCTCATTTCCTTGAGTAAGTGTGTAGGCTCTGGCATCAGAAGACATAGGTTTGAATCTTGGTTCTGTCATTTTCTGGTTAAGTAAACTTGGGTGAGTTGTCTAAATGTGTCGTGCCTCATTTTGTCAGTTTTAAATGGAGAAGATAATAGTATCTACTGTATAGGAATTTTGATAGGATTGAAATAAGATAATTTATATACAGTGCTTACAAAGCACTCAATAGAAAGGGCCCAATTAATAAATATTTGTGGTAGTCATTAATATTATATATTTATTCATTTGATTTATTTTCCAAGAACAAACTTTAATTCATTATTCATTGATGAAATTTGCTTTAAAACATTATGAGTATCATCTAGGCTTGAAATACTATATGCTAGGCATCTGTGAACAAGAGAGAAATGCTGTTTTTCCGTATGAGCTCAGAATCTGGCGGGAGATAAAGACAAACAAGAGGCAATCGGTAGGACAATTACTATGATTAGGTTTGACCTTTGACTCATTCATCCCTCCCACACAGCCAGTCATAAAATCCTCTCCAAGGAAAAAAATAACTTTCTTCAAAGTATTTCAAACTCTCTCCTTTGCTCTTCTGCGGCCCTCCTCTTCCTGTGGTTTGCTGTCGCTTTGTGCCCATTACCACAACGGCTTTCTAGTTGGTGTCCATGCCTGTAGTGTTTTCTCCTTCATTCTCTGCCTGCACGGCCACATTAATCTTCTTTAAACACTGCTTTCATCATGTCACTGCCCTGTTCAGTAACTTTAAATAGCTCTCTTGTTCCTCCTCTGACAAGTCCAAAGTTATCTGCTAACTTATAAGGCCCCCCACCATCAGTTTCCAGCCTAACAATATAATCATTTTTTCCACTTCTCACAGCATAGCAGGCATTCTAGGGAGCATGAAAACTGCATGCCGGGAACACTCAATCCTACCTCCAGACTTAGCCACTATTGTCATAGAAATGACTAACCTTTGAGTGCTTAAGGGGAGCTAGGTATATTATACTTGCTGTTTTCCACAGTTTATCTTTAACTTTTTTTAAAAACCAAGACTCTTCATAGACGTTGTTATCCTGATTTACAAATGAGGAAAAGTTCTCTGAGAGGTTCAGGAATCCAGGATCTAAATTGTGCCAGTTTCATCTCAAATTCCTGTTTCTTTTCACTGCACCTCCACTCCATGCTGCTCATTTGACCTGCTATGATTTTCTCCTCATTCTATCAATACAAAAACTTTAAATTATCTTCATAACCTAAGTGCTGGTTTAAGTTCTATCTGTTTTGGAAAATCACTAACTCTTTGGAAAATCTCTAACTCTCCCTTCACTGATTTCCTTCACTGTTGAACTCCTGAAATGCTAACCATCAATATCACCTTGTTCCTAACCTTTATACCTACATCATGTAGTATTATTCTGTATGTGCCAGTCTTCCTACATTGTAGGTATACTAAGCGTGAGCACTCCGTGTTACATCATAGTCTCTCAGATGAGTTGCAGTTTTTCTGAGTATCAGGTGTATATATGATACACACTTGTCAATAGGATTATTTGTCATCCTCAACTGTTGAGTTATCTTATTATCTTGGGTCCCTGTGGTCAGTACCGGAAAGGGTAAGCCTTAATTCAATTAAAGAAAGTAGACAGTTTACAAGAGATATAGAAAATAGAGTATATGTTGGGATGAAAGAAAGTAGAAAAATAAAAATGGGGACAATGTTACTGGCAATGTGACTTAAAAAAATACAATATAATGCTGGAGGTAGGTCCTGTTTCTCACCAGTCAGAGGTGAAAGAACAAAAGTCTGCTCTCTTATAAAATTTATTGTTCAGAAGATAAAAAGCAAATCAATTGCTCATAAGCAGTAAATCTATTTTTAGTATCAAGACCAGACAGAAATTTCTCCCCATGCATTCTCATTAAGAGGAAATTGAGTAAAGTAGTGAATACCCTTGCACACATTATTACAGTAGTTACAAAAAAGAACCTCATAGGAATCTTTCTTATAATGACCTTCAGTCTAGCCAATGACATCATAGCAACAAATTGAAATACATTAAGAACAATTCTTCAGGTGGGGACCAGAGCTAATTCTGTTTTCGACCCCAAGAGACTCATCCAGTAGAAGGGCAGAGGGCTCAACCCTCAAAGAAGGTATTGTTCCAAATCAATGCTCTAGGGGTCTGGAGGCTCAGGTATGGAAGTGAGGATCAGATATGCTAGGTCTGGGCAGCTTTTAGTCTTTTTTCACATATGTGGTAGTATTTTCATTCTACTTGGTGATCTGTCTACATTTTGGTAGAAACTTAGGATGTGGCTATCACTAGAGTGGAAGGGATTCTCCCTGCTGAGAACAAGGCAGAGTCCCAAGCATTAGGCTGAAATTACAGGGACAGTTCTTGTTTTGGTTGGAAACAGAGGTACTGATCAAGAAACCAAAGTGAGCAGTCAGTCAGTCATATGCATAGAGTTAGGGCGGGGATGATGGGGGATGTGGGATGAGCTTGATGGATTTAGGAATGTGCTGGTTCACTCAGTTAGGATGCACCAAGTATCAGGATTAGTGAGGTTGGGGCTGGAAATATGCCTATGCCAGGCTTTGTTCTCATTGGATCAGCAGTGGTCCCCAGCGTATAGAACGGAATCGCCTGGGGATGCTTGTCAGCATGCACATCCCTGTGCCCTACCCAGGACCTCCTGAGTCAATGTCTTTGGCATAGATAGGTCCTGGGAAGCTGTGTGTTTAACAAACCCTCAGGTGATTCTCATGTAGACTAAAGTTTGAGAACCATTGAATTAGGGAATAGTGGATGAACCTACAGGTTTGAGATGTAAGTATCTGTTCTTAGGCTGACTTGCAGCTAAAACTGGACACAGAGCAATTTTAGTGGGACTTAGAGGATTAGACACCATTAAATTTTTCATAAAGCATTGAATGATGAAATGGCTTGGAACAAGTCATTGAATTAAAAATGGAATTTTTATGACAGAAGTGCAGACAGGAAAATTTAAATGTCTTCTTAATAATGACAGAAGGCGCAAATTCAATGAATGGGGAAGTTTTAATATGAGCTAGCAGCACACCTGCATTTACCTTCATGGGAAGCAGCTCTCAGAGCACCTGAGAAGTTTTATTTTTGGGAGAAGGGAGAGCTAGAGGGCCCTACATGCACCTAGGGAAATAAGAACTTGGTAGCTGATGAAAACAAAACGGTAGGTTGCTGTAAGAAGCAGAGTGGCGGGGTACTCTGACTCTAGAATGTTTTTCTGGTTCTGAATACATTATAACAGCACCAGCACAAAGATCCAGGGCATGCAGTGCACATTTCCCTTGGTCTTGACAGGTTATGGGGAATCATGACAAGCTTTGCCTCTGTTAGTCTAAAAAATAGGTGTTTTGACTGCAAGTCTGTGCAGCTGTCTTTGATGATGAGGAGCTCTCATCCCACGCTCCTGCTTGTGTTATTTTTTCATTTGTTTGTTGTTGTGATTTTAAATAGAGAAAGAAAGGAATTGGGAAAAGGTTTGAACCAAAGCAATCAGACAACTTTAATAATGAAATGCTACTCAGGCTTTTGCAATAAGAAATCTGTGCAATCCTATTGCTAATACTGTTCTCGCTATAGGGATTCATCGAGCCTATTTTATCAGCTCAGTGGAGTTCAATATCTCTCCACTCTGAAGGGTAGAAAGTGGAATTATCACTAAGGTAATGAGAAACACCCCATCCCATGTTTATAGGGTGTTTTATTAAAAGTATGTTGCTTTGGCCTCATATACCGATTGCAATATGTGAGTGTAAGATGCCAGAATAGCTCTCAAGGGAAACGCTTTCCTTTGTGCTAATTTAAAATTCCTTGAAGAGCGTGCAGTGAGGTGTGATCTTAATATTTTGTATCTTTTCTACCTGAGATTTTCATAAAGGAGATGGTAGCTAGAGTAGAGTAAAGGGTCAGCTGAGTTTTGGAGCCACCTGGCCAGGGCTGCCAGTTTACTATGATTTGCTTTCAGAACTATTCATTAAGTTTCTGATATCCCACACTATCTTATTTTATGTCATTAGTCATTAGGGAATTCTAATGAGTGTTCCTATTATGATTAGGTGAATAGCATTTTACTTATTATTCCTGTTAATAAACACATTTTACTTTATATAAATTAATGTTCTATTACACCAGTGGAATTTTCATATTTGACTCTTTGTTTCTGAAAACCTTAACCCAATGTTGATTTTTTGCAAACTCCACCATTAGTTCCATCCAATTAACATTTCATTCTTCAGCTCATCTTCATGCTAATTCTTTAAGAACTTTAGGGCCTATGTTACATTCTAGGACAATTAATTCCAAACACAGTGTGTAGTTAATTAGAGGAGATAGACTTGTAAAGAAACAACACCAATACAGTGTGACAAAGATAATAATAGAGGTGTTTGAAGACAGAAGTTTAATTGAGAAATGTGGTATTTCAGTTAGATCTTAAAGGACTGAGTGAAAATTCACCAGACTTTGAAGAAAAAGGGAGAGAGACCTGCATGTACAAGGGCATGCAGTTATGGAAGAGCAGAGTGCCTGATATGTTCAGAGACTAGTGGGTAAGTCTGCCTGTTCTTTATACTCACATATTGCCATGAAGGCTTACAGGCAAGCGATAAAACCAGCAATGAATGAACAAAACTTTGAAGGTCCTCATGTTCCATACTGTTGGGCTTGGTCTTTCTCCTATGGGTATTGATACGAAGTCAATGGCAAGTAGCCCAGTATTTTTAAAAGCATATTAGAAAGATTACTCTGGCAGAAGTATGCAAATGTTTTGGAGCAGTCCAGACTAGAGGCAGGAAGGTCAGTTAAGAGCTTATGGCAATAATTCTCAGCTTGGGCTGAGGTTGTTGGGAAGGAGGAACATTGCTAAGTAAGGGTTAAATGAACTTGGTGATTGCCTGTGTGAAGCAATGAAGAGGAGTGGAGAGAACACAGTGAATCTAAAGATTCTAACTTAGGGAATTGACTGGTGCTATGTCAACTCAGATAAGGCATCTGTGAGGAGTGGGCTATTTATTTATTTTTTAAGAACAGGAAGTTAGTAAGTCAGTGTTGGGATGATGAGATCCAAGAACCTCTGAGTATCCAACTGGAGATGTCTAGTATTTAGTCAGATGAAAAGGGGCTCAGGAGGAAAATCTAGACAGGAGACGTGGATTTGAGAGCATGGGGACTAATTTTTGGTCTGCCTGAATCATGATTTACAATGCTATTAATATAACCTATTCATGCAGCTGCATTACATAGATAGCTCATTTACAGATTCTATTCTAATAATTCTTAAATATTTTAACATTTTCTGTGCTGTGTCAGATCTGCCCTATGCTATACTTGTATTTTTGTACTTTTTTTGCTGAAGTGAAGTCGAAGCCTGTTAATTTATCTTTTGCAATGTCATACTATTGAATATGCAACAAGGTCAAATGGTCAGAATTTGGACTTCAGAGCCTGTAGGCTTTGTTTTTCTTCTTCTTGAAACAATACAATTATAACCCTCCTCTTCCCTCATCTCCAAGTTAGATTTAGCTATGTGACTAGCTTTTAGCTCTTGAAATGCAAGTAGACAGATCATGTCATTTCTAGGTAGAAGCTTTAAGAGTTAGTTTGTCATTCGTCACATCCTTTTTTTCTGCCACTGCAGCCCTTGGAGATAGAAGCCCTATCAACAAGGGTTCCGAAGTGACTGTACTGAGCAGAGTTCCCATATGACCCACATTAGACAGGTGGTGAGAAGGAGAAATAAAAGGTACTGCATTAAGCCGCTCGGATTGACATTGTTGCATAAGCTAGCCGATCTGGCTGGTAAAGAGGTAGCTAGACATGGGCTCAAGTCCTGGCTCTGTCACTAGCTGACTAACTGTAAGAAAGTTACACAACTTCTTAGGGTTCCAGTTTCTTCATTTTGGGGAAAAATGACACTGAATTTGCCAAAACTCCATGAGAATTAGAGACAGGGTATACAAAGTACCTTGTAAACAATAGCCGTCCGCTACATAGCAGCTATTATTACAGTCTCCATCCATCCTTTTAGGTAGTTACTCAATTTTAGTATTTTGATTTTGTAATACCTTATGGTGGCTATCCCAATCAGACTGGTCTTGTGTTCAGATTTCTTGAAAATGTTATGTCTGTGTTTATCTGAGAAATTAAAAAAAAAAAAATGAAAAAACAATTAAAGCAAGATAGGGCCAAGGACAGGACTGGGTGGTCATGCCAACATAGATCTTCCCACAGATATTTGGTTTATTAATGGTCATCTTTAGAGAAAGTTGTAAAATTAATTAATCTTGCAGTGGCCGCAAACTGCTCATCTTGTTTCTGAGTATATAGAGCTTTTTTCATAGCCATCCTATAAAAGCGTTACTTAGCCACACACCTTGCTAAGACTGCATATGATATAATAAAATCAACTTCCTAAACATGTGTAAACTATTTGTTTTGTGTTATGTTGGCTTTTTGTCTCAGACAGCTGATTATTCAGTGTATTATGAAGTACACAAATAATTTCTGAGCTATTATCTTTGCTCACAGTATAATTCTACACCAAAACTTCTGTCATTATGCTATTATAGAGTTATTTTTCTGTCATGATCTGATTATCTGCTTATGCCACCCGTGCTATTTATTTATTTATTTTCTTTTTTAAAAAAATCATACTTTAAGTTCTGGGGGACATGTGCAGATCATGCAGGATTGTTACATAGGTATCCACATGCCATGGTGGTTTGCTGCATCTATCAATCTGTCACCTATATTAGATATTTCTCCTGTTATCCCTCACCAATCCCCCATCCCCTGCTATTCCTCTGCTACCCCCTCACCCCGCAATAGGCCACAGTGTGTGATGTTCCCCACCCTGTGTCCATGTGTTCTCACTGTTCAACACCCACTTATGTGTGAGAACAGGCTGTGTTTGGCTTTCTGTTCCTGTGTCAGTTTACTGAGAATGATGGTTTCCAGCTGCATCCATGTCCCTGCAAAGGACATGAACTCATCCTTTTTATGGCTGCATAGTATTCCATGGTGTATATGTGCAACATTTTCTTTATCCAGCCTATCATTGGTGGACATTTGGTTGGTTCCAAGTCTTTGCTATTGTAAACAGTGCCGCAATGAACATATGTGTGCATGTGTCTTTATAATAGAATGATTTATAACCCTTTGGATATATACCCAATGTGGGATTGCTGGGTCAAGTGCAATTTCTATTTCTAGACCCTTGAGGAATCACCACACTGTCTTCCACAATGGTTGAACTAGTTTACATTCCCACCAACAGTGTAAAAGTGTTCTATTTCTCCACATCCTCTCCGGCATCTGTTGTCTCCAGATTTTTTAATGATCGCCTTTCTAACTGGCATGAGATGGTATCTTAATGTGGTTTTGATTTGCATTTTTCTAATGACCAGTGATGATGAGCTTTTTTTCATATGTTTGTTGTCTGCATAAATGTCTTCTTTTGAAAAGTGTCTGTTCATACCCTTTGCCCACTTTCTGATGGGGTTGTTTTTCTTTTCTTGTAAATTTGTTTTAGTTCTTTGTAGATTCTGGATATTAGTCCTTTGTCAGATGGGTAGCTTGCAAAATTTTTTTCCTATTCTGTTGGTTGCCAGTTCACTCTAATGATTGTTTCTTTTGCTGTGCAGAAGCTCTTAAGTTTAATTAGATCCCATTTGTCTATTTTGGCTTTTGTTGCCAGTGCTTTTGGTGTTTTAGTCATGAAGTCCTTTCCTATGCCTCTGTCCTGAATGGTATTGCTTAGGTTTTCTTCTAGGGTTTTTATGATGTTAGGTCTTATGTTTAAATCTTTAATCCATCTGGAGTTAATTTTTGTATAAGATGTAAGGAAGGGGCCCAGTTTCACCTTTCTGCACCTGGCCAGCCAGTTTTCTCCACACCATTTATTAAATAGGGAACCCTTTCCCCATTGCTTGTTTTTGTCAGCTTTGTCAAAGATCAGATGGTTGTAGATGTATGGCATTACTTCTGAGGCCTCTGTTCTGTTCCATTGGTCTATACCTCTGTGTTGGTGCCAGTACCATGCTATTTTGTTTACTGTGGCCTTGTAGTATAGTTTGAAGTCAGGTAGCATGATGCCTCCAGCTTTGCAATTTTTGCTTAGGATTGTCTTTGCTAAGTGGGCTCTTTTTTGGTTCCATATGAAGCTTAAGGTGGTTTTTCCAGTTCTGTGAAGAAGGTCAGTAGTAGCTTGATGGGGATAGCATTGAATATATAAATTAACTTGGGCAGTATGACCATTTTCACGATATTGATTCTTCCTAACCACGAGCATTGGTCACAGAATATTTTATCTATTTGTATATAAACTAAAATTCAAACTCTTCTTATGGAAAAACATCTCCTGTATCCTTGATCTATGTAGATGACAAACTCAACTCTTAGAAAAAAGAAGAAGGGATGATAGGATTACATCTCATAATTTCAATTTGAAAAACAAAATGCCTGGTATCATGGAAGAGATAGGAATTTCAGGACAAAGTGACCTTAGCTAATACACAGATAACAAAACTGTAGAAAGACAAGAGTATTAATAAGGCAAATGTATGTGTAGAATAGTAGAAATAAAAGATTACCTTCAGAAGTAGGCTTGATATAAAAGGAGTATCCCTTCTTATGATGGCGTGGTCAAGCTATAAAGCCTATTTCTTCCAGGGATGATACAGCTGGAAATATATTTAGATTCTAAATAGTTATCAATAGATTTATAAATACATCAACAATGTACCATGGAGGGCAGGACAGGTCATGGGAACATAAATATGATATTTGAGAGGAGCATTGGGTGGCCTATCACCTCATACTCTAAGAAAGGACTTATGTTGGATGGTTCAGCAGCTTGACCAACTTTGGCCATTCCTTTGTTCTTATAAATGTTATCATACTCAAATTACTCAGAGGCACAAATAGTTACAAGTTCACTGAGGTCTTAGATGACAAAATATATGTATATATATTTGTATTTGTATATAGGTATATAGACACTGACTTTATGACATTGTTAATTTAAAAAGCATCTTAACATTTTTAGGAAAGAGGCACGAATTCTTTTACTCTGTATGAAGGAAACTAGAGAATGCAGAAAGTCATAGGTCTGAACATGTTTAATTACAAATGTGTTTTCGTTAAAATCTATCCTTCAGTCGAAGTGACAGTAGCTGTCACGACACCCTTTTCCCTAGGTAGCCAAATTAATTGGGAAAAGAAAAAAATGTGTGCATTGGAGTAGAGTCTCACACACTATCACAGTGCCCTTGACAGCACCCTGTTGTGGCCCCCGTTCCACCTATATGATGGCCTTTTAGACATGACAAACAGTTTTTCTAGTTTCTCTAGGTGAAAAGATTTAACTGCCAATTAACGAGGCATCCTAGGTTTTAAAAAAAAGTGACTGTGACTTCATAATTTTATTTTCCTAGCATCTGTTCTATTCAAGCCAAGCCTACTGCGGTGATCTTCATCAAGACAATTCAGGGGTTTCCTAGCAACCAAGTTTCCTGTGGTTTCCTTGGTTATATGTGATGACATAACTCTTATGGGCAACTTCAAAAACACAGGAGAAAGCCCTCCTAAAGAATGAAATTCTAAAAAAATCAGGTTACTGCTCACTGAGTGTTTAAAATGGAGAAATTTATCTTCATGAGCATTAATGACACTAATAAATGATTAGCAATTGCAAAGTAGAATCACGTTAGATTATATGATTTTTTCATTATTTTTGTTATATGCCTGATCCTCATATGATTTCTGAAATCAGAATCCTTTTTCCACCTCTTCTAATTGACTGCTGTACTTAGACATATTCAGCAGATGAAAATTAAACACTTAAAAAATTACATGAGAGGTCATTTATTAAAATAGCAGAGTTGTAGTTGCTCAAGAATAGGAACCAATAATACTCCCTGTTTTTACTAATAAAGTATATTTCAGAGGCTTATATGGCAATATCAAGGGTTACTGGTGGAGGCCATTAAATAACTGTGAATGTATATTGACCAGTAAATTTTCTGTGCCAGCATGATCAACATTAAGTACTTTTATGTACTTAATTGCTTTTTCCTTCTGTATTTACAAAGACAAATTTTATTGGGTAACTTTACTTTTGGATGACATATCTAAAATCTGTAATATGTCAACTGAAGGAGGAAATATAAATTTTCATAATTAAGAGTAAAATTGTGCAACATAGACTATTCATCCTTGGATTTTCAGTGCCTATCATATAAGGTGGCTAGTAATAAATACGAAAGTTTGGATTATAAATGACCAAGCATCATTCATAACAGCTCCTTTAGTTTTTCCAGTGGAAATCAGAATTTAATATGGGGAGCTAAAGTAATGTACATTTAGAAAAGGAGTAAAATATAATTAATACATAAGAAATTTTTGAGTTAGAGTACAGTATGTCCTCACTTATTGACAGGTTCTTGGAAACCGTGACTTTAAGTGAACTGACAAACTGGATAGTAGAACCAATTTTACCATAGATTAATAGACACAAACAAGAGTTAAGTTCCTACAGCATACAGTACATACAGCACATTGTTTCACTTAAAGTCACACTTTTCAAGAATCTATCCATGAGTACTTACCATATATATTCCTCTGTGTACTAATCATTTATTAATTAAATATTTATTATGTACTACATATTAGTTGCCTGGTTCTATGCCAAGTGCTCAGAAAACAACTGCAAACAAAATTAAATATGATTACAGCCTCAAGAAGCTTGAAAATACAATGATTAGGAATTACAAATTAGCTAAATGATAGTACAAACAAAAGTAGAAATATCACAATGACAGATAGATTATGCCATGAGTTTAACAAAGAAACCTTTTCTGACTTGGGGGTAGAGTGTCCAGGGATAGCTTCTCAAAGGAGGTAGCATTTAAGCTGAGAGATGAAGACCTAGCATAACTGAAAGCAAGTTGGGTGTGGGCGGGGAGCAGCAGAGACAAAAGGATGAGCATGTGCAAACGGCCTGTGAGACTTTAGAGGAATCCAAAGAAGCCAGAGACCTGGAGCTCTCATTCCAGTCAATGGGGATGAGCCTAGAATGAGAAGAGATTTCAGAAGGTTTCAAAAGGATTCCTATAGATCATGTTGAGCATTTAGCAGAAACAGTCTAGAAAAAAGTTTGGAAACGTAATTCATAGTTGCAATTTAACATTTATAGTATTAAATGTACTTTAAAAACCACTTAAGACCTTGAATTGAAGGTGAAAATTTAGTTCTGAAGTTACTGAAATAGTTGACCCTCAGTAGGATAGGAATGTGGAATGAATGGGGCATTTGGTCAGACTGTGCTCCTTAAGCTGATAAGCAACTTCAACAAAGTCTCAGGATACAAAATCAATATGCAAAAATCTCAAGAATTTCTATACACCAGTAATAGACAGAGAGTCAAATTATGAGTGAACTCCCATTCACAATTGCTATGAAGAGAATAAAATACATAGGAATACAACTAACAAGGGATGTGAAGGACCTCTTCAAGGAGAACTACAAACCACTCCTCAAGGAAATCAGAGAGGACACAAACAGATGGAAAAATATTCCATGCTCATGGTTAGAAAGAATCAGTATTGTGAAAATGGCCATACTGCCCAAGTTAATTTACAGATTCAAGGCTATCCCCATTAAGCCATCATTTACTTTCTTCACAGAATTGGAAAAAAATCACATTAAACTTCATATGGAACCAAAATGAAGCCCCCATAGACAAGACAACACTAAGAAAAAAAAAAAAAAAAAAAAAAAAAAAAGCACAGAGCTGGAGGCATGAGGCTACCTGACTTCAAACTATAATACAAGCCTACAGTAATCAAAACAGCATGGTATTGGTACCAAAAAAGAAGTATAGACCAATGGAATAGAACAGAGGCCTCAGAAGTAATGCTACACATCTGCAACCATCTGATCTTTCACAAACCTGACAAAAACAAGCAATAGGGGAAGGATTCCCTGTTTACTAAATGGTGTGGGGAAAACTGGCTAACCAGGTGCAGAAAGCTGAAACTGGGCCCCTTCCTTACACCTTATACAAAAATTAACTCCAGATGGATTAAAGATTTAAACATAAGACCTAACATCATAAAAACCCTAGAAGAAAACCTAGGCAATACCATTCAGGACAGAGGCATAGGCAAGGACTTCATGACTAAAACACCAAAAGCACTGGCAACAAAAGCCAAAATAGACAAATGGGATCTAATTAAACTTAAGAGCTTCTGCACAGCAAAAGAAACAATCATTAGAGTGAACTGGCAACCAACAGAATAGGAAAAAAATTTTGCAAGCTACCCATCTGACAAAGGACTAATATCCAGAATCTACAAAGAACTAAAACAGATTTACAAGAAAAGAAAAACAACCCCATCAGAAAGTGGGCAAAGGGTATGAACAGACACTTTTCAAAAGAAGACATTTGTGCAGCCAGAAAACATGAAAAAAACTCATCATTATTGGTCATTAGAGAAATGCAAATCAAAACCACGTTAAGATACCATCACATGCCAGTTAGAATGGCGATCATTAAAAAATCTGGAGATAACAGATGCTGGAGAGGATCAGGAGAAATAGGAACACTTTTACACTGTTGGTGGAAGTGTAAATTAGTTCAACCATTGTGGAAGACAGTGTGGTGATTCCTCAAGGGTCTAGAAATAGAAATTCCATTTGACCCAGCAATCCCATTACTGGGTATATACCCAAAGGGTTATAAATCATTCTATTATAAAGACACATGTACATGTTTGTTCATTGCACTACTGTTTACAATAGCAAAGACTTGGAACCAACCAATGATAGACTGGATAAAGAAAATGTTGCACATATACACCATGGAATACTATGCAGCCATAAAAAGGATGAATTCATGTCCTTTGCAGGGACGTGGATGCAGCTGGAAACCATCATTCTCAGTAAACTGACACAAGAACAGAAAACCAAACACCACATGTTCTCACTCATAAGTAGGTGTTGAACAATGAGAACACATGGCCACAGGGAGGGGAACATCACACATCAGGGCATGTCATTGATAGGGCTAGGGGAGGCATAGCAGGGGGTTGGGGGATTGTGGAGGGATAGCATTAGGAGAAATACCTAATGAAGATGACGGGGTGATAGATGCAGCAAACCACCATGGCACGTGTATACCTGTGTGACAAATCTGCACTTTCTCCACATGTATCACAGAACTTAAAGTATAATAATAATAATAATAATAATAATAATAATAAAGCTTTAGTTCTGTAAACTTTTCAATTAGCAATAATCGCGACTGGGATAAACCTCATTGGCTCTGCTACTGCTACTGCACAAAGCTGATTTAGACCTTTAAAGACTAAAAGCCACTCTCTTGACTTATAAACTTTGAAAATTACTTTAGAATTGTTTAAAGCAAAGACCCAAACTGGGTTATTTTAGAGTAAAGTTGGTTTTCTGTTGTTTGCACAGTATTTTATAAATTAGAGAATCATAGAACATTAGAACTTAAAGTGGTCTCTTAATTCATCTAAAGCACCATGATAACAGCTAACATTTGTAAAGCCAGCTGCCATTTTAAATGCTTACCTTATAATAGTAAATTTTGTCCTCATAACCTTTGTAGATGTTATTATTATGCCTCTCTTTTTAAATGGGGGAAATTGTGGAATACAGGGGTTAAGTAACTTTCTCAAGGTAGCACAACTGTTAAGCAATTAACCCATGCAGTCTGACTCTAAAGTCTTTGCATTTAACCATTGCATATTAGACAGGTGAATAAACTGAAACTGACTGGTGAAGTAAAATTCAAATTACAGCCTTGAGAAGCAAAGGTGGAATTTCAGCCTTGTCCTGTATGCCCTTAGAATTTGAGTTCTTTTTTTTTTTTTTTTTTTGAGACGGAGTTTTGCTCTCGTTACCCAGGCTGGAGTGCAATGGCACGATCTCGGCTCACCGCAACCTCCGCCTCCTGGGTTCAGGCAATTCCCCTGCCTCAGCCTCCTGAGTAGCTGGGATTACAGGCACGCACCACCATGCCCAGCTAATTTTTTGTATTTTTAGTAGAGACGGGGTTTCACCATGTTGACCAGGATGGTCTCGATCTCTTGACCTCGTGATCCACCCGCCTCGGCCTCCCAAAGTGCTGGGATTACAGGCTTGAGCCACCGCGCCCGGCCCAGAATTTGAGTTCTTAATCACTGCTCTGTGCTGCAAGCCTCATCCATCTTGGTGAACATCTAGTTTAAACTCCATTTTGAGAGGTAATACTATTCAGTAGAATGTGCATGGACTTTTTGAAATAGAAGAGTCTTTGTTTAAATTCAGTTATATACTTGCTATTATAGCTTGCAATCTTGAGCAAATAACATTTTTAAGTCTCGGTTTACTTGTCTATAAAATTTGGGTAATCATACTTACCAAATTACACTGTAGAGAGAAATAAATGATGTATTGTGTCTAACATAGTATTGAGTATGTATGAGGCAATTGACATATGGAGCAACTGCTGTAATTCTGGAAAGGAAACTAAGGTCAAAGGAACTGTGTCACATAGTTAATAGTGGAATACCTGGGATACAAATGAGGTGTCCTGATTACTATATTTCTTGCATTGAACTACAAAAGGACTAACTATTGACAAGATTCACAGAAAAATAACCTGCCAATTTCTTTCTATGTCTCTTGTTATTCCAGCTCAGAATCTGTGATATTACTTGCCACAGCCAATTTGCTGGAATGCTAGTGTGAACCATGCTTGTTCCGTATTATATATGATGTCATGGATTGCTGTGTAATATAATATGTATCACTCTTGCTTTCCCAGTTAGATCATAACAGTCCTCTCACAGGGATTTGTTTATTGTTTGATTGTTTTTGTGTTTCTTCTGTATCCTTGAGCTTCACCTTCAAGTGTGGAAGAAAAGGTCTTTAATGTTAACAAACCCACAAATCAACTACTTTAACTGTTTTGTCAATATTTTATTTTATTCTTTTAATCAACATATGGTATTGTAAATGTTTATGGGCTACGCAGTGATATTTCAATACATATAATGTGGATTTATGAGATCAGGATAATCAGTATGTCCATTATCCCCCTAATTTATCATTGCTTTGTGTTGGGAACATCCAGTATTCACCTCCTAGCTATTTTAAACTATAGATTATTGTTGACTGTAGTCATCCTACAGTGCTATAGAACACTACAACTTATTTCCCCTATCTAGCTATAGTTTTGTATCCTTTAACAGATCTGTTCCTATACCCTTTTCCTTACCCTTCCCAGCCTCTGCTGTCCTCTGTTCTACTTGTTACTTCCATGAGATTAACATTTTTAGTTTCCTCATATGCGTGAAAACATGTGGTGTTTAACGTTCTGTTCCCAGGTTTTTTCACTGAAATTGCTTTGTTGAGAGATAATTTACGTGCAACAAATAGTACCAACTTTAAATATACAATTCTATGAGTTCTGACAAACGCATACAGTTGCATAACAACCACCACAATTATGACATAGACTACTCTGTCCAAAATGGTTGCCACTAGCCACTTGTGGCTACTGATCACTTGAAATGAGGCTAGTCCTAATTAAGTATGGTATAAGTAAAAAAAAAAATAATAACAATGGATTTCAAAGACAGTATAAAAACGTAAATATCTCATTAACTTATGTTAATTATATATTGACTATATTTTGATATATTAGATAAAATATGTTAAAATTAATTTTACCTTTTTTACTTTTAAATATAGCTAGTAAAATATTCAAATTGCATGTGTGACTGGCACTATATTTCTATTGGGCAATGTTTTCATAGAACATTGTGACAGCTTCTAAAAACTTATTTTTTGCCACTTTCTAATCAGTCTCCTTCTTGCACCTCAAAGAGTGTGTAGTTTTTTATACCTGATTTCTTTCGTTTAGCATACTGCTTCTGAGAGTCATCCATGTTTTTATAAATCAGCCATTTATTCCTCTATTGTTGAGTGGTATCCATCATGGATATTCCATAATTTGTTTATGTGCTTATCAGCTAATGGACATTTGGGTTGTTTCCAGTTTTTTATTCTTAATAAAACTGGCATGAACCTGTGAGTACCAGTTTTGTATGGACATAGGCTTTCATTTCTACTGGATAAATATATCAGAAGGGATGGTATAAATATATGGATGGTATGTTCAACTTTAGAAGAAACTGACAAACTGTTTTTCAAAGTGGTTACAATACTTTATATCCCCACCAGTAAGATATGGGAGTTTAAATTGCTCCACATTTTCAACAACTTTGTATTGTCAATCTTATTAAATTTTAGCCATTCAAGTGGATGTCTTTGGTATCACATTATGATGGTTTTCTTTTATGTTTTCCTTTATAACTAATGATGTTGAAGATATTTTTATGTGCTTATTTGCCTGCCATTCATATTTCTTCCTTGGAGAAATATGTCAATCAAATCTATTGCCCATTTTTAAATGTTATTTGTCTTTTAATTGAATTGAAAGAGTAAAGTTATTTATAAACACTGGATATGATAGTTTCTATTTTTACATCTTCAAATGTACTTATTTTTTTCTGCAGTGTTTAATATGATGGCAATACAATGCATTGTAATTTTTTATTGCAGATTTTCTTTTCTCTGAATTTCCAGTTGGTTCTTTGTTGTAGCTTACAATTTTTCTTCTATTATTTTATATTACTCTTTTTCTCTATCTTCTTGAACAGATGGAACATATTTGTAGTACTTTTTAAAAAATATTTTTGTCTGCAAATTCTATTATATCTGTTATTTTTTAGTCTTTTAATTTGTTTATTGTTTATTATCCTTATTTTTCTATCTTTTTATTAATTATTGGACTTTTTAGATAATACATTGTTTGCTGCTGGATTTTTTTTGTATTTTTTGAAGTGGTGATAGATTTTGTTCTGGCACAGTTGGGCTAGTTGGAATCCGTTTGATCCTTCTGAAGCTTGCTTTTAACCTTTATTAGAATTGGTCCAGAGTGCCAGTTAGTCTAGGGTTACTACTATGGTGATAACTATATGATGATTCTTGTGGATGCTCCATGTAATCACACTGCTTGTTAGAAACATGAATTATGACTAACTCTACGTAAGCTCTGACACTTGTTCAGACTGAGGTTCTTTCTTCAGAGTTGGGTAGTTTCCTCTCACACAATTATCAGTACTCAGCCAGACTCAAGGGGACCCCTGAGCAGATTCTCAGAGCTCTATCTCAGTGCAGCTCCTTCATCTCTGGTACTTATTCTTGAAATCTCTAGCCCTTTTGCCTTCCATAAACTCTGATCTCTACCTTAACTCAGAGTAAATGCCAGCTCTGCCTGGGTTCCCCTTCTCTGCTCTTTAGCCTCAGACTTGCCTTCAGGCTGTACACTGGATGTTCATTGAATTCACCCTGTTTCTTTACCTTTTCTCAGGAACCATGACCCCTCATTTCCTAGATTTTCAATTTCATTATTCCATCATGGCTGGAAACATAAGGCCAGATATTTTAACTTTGAAATAAAATGTCATCTTTGAAGGCTACAAAGGTTACATAGACAGACTGTTTTTCCTTTTCATTGACAGTTCAGAATAACAGCACTCTGCATGGGTCTTCAAGAGCTTAGTTTTAAATTTTTGCTCCCTATGTTCCAAGTAAAGCCTAGTTAGAGATGTTAACATTTTAACATTCAAGAAAGAAACTCTAAAGACTATAATGAACACACCTGTTTCTAAATTTTTAGGGCTTCATTTCTAAATCAGATTAGAGCATTAAAAAGCAACTTAATTGGAGTAGTTTTCTTTAGCTCTCCCATAAATGGCTTTGCTCAGCTATATTTCATTATTGTGCATTTAGCTTCCAGTCAAGCCATACAAAACATATTTCACCTTCCCGTAACACATGCGCACACAAACATAGATACAATGAGAATCGAATTACCATAACACATCTCCCATCACTTCCTACTACTAAATCTAATTCTCAGATTCTTTGTTCCTGGCATGGTGAAAATCTTGAAAAATTTTTTAAACAATGAATTATATTTTATTTTAAGTTCTGGGATACATGTGCAGCACATACAGCTTTGTTACATAAGTAAACGTGTGCCGTGGTGGTTTGCTGTTATCTATCATCTCATCACCTAGGTATGGCCATAGTGTGTGTTGTTCCCTTCCCTGTGTCCATGTGTTCTCATGGTTCAGCTCCTACTTACAAGTGAGAACATGTGGTGTTTGGTTTTCTGTTCCTATGTTAGTTTTCTGAGGATAATAGCTTCCAGCTCCATCCATGTTCCTGCAAAGGACATGACCTCATTCTTTTGTATGGTTGCATAGCATTCCATGGTGTATATGTACCACATTTTGTTTAAGTCTATCATTGATGGGCATCTGTGTTTATTCCATGTCTTTGCTATTGTTAATAGTACTTCAGTAAACATACACATGCATATATTGAAGTAATACATTAATGGATGCCACTTAATGTGTTTTTGGTAGTTTTGACCCTTATATATTTCAACTTTGTTGTTCTAATGCCTTTTTCTTTATGTTATTTTTATTTTTAATGGAATAGTGTTATTTTGATTTTTAATGGAATAATATACATTTTAAAACAATTTATTAATTCATTGTTTTAAAATGTATATTATTTCATTAATATTCCACATAGTTGATATTCAGTAAACTCTGATAAAATAAGAGTAATTGCTGATAGACTAAGCTAGTGAACATATGCAATAAATAGATTAAAAGTCCATTTATCTCAGTTCCAAGCACATATTGACACCCACAATGTACAAAATATTGAGGCGGGTGCTAAAAACTAAATTGACTGAGATGTGGTCTTATCCTCATGGAGCAATCACTTATGACTGATTCTGTATTGATGCAATCAGAACAAATTACTTTTCTCTGCTTGGAATGCTCCTTCCTCCTGCAACACACCCTACTCAGATAATCTCTCATCTTGTTCTTACTTCATTCAAGTCCTTCCTTTAATATCACTTCATCAAAGAAGTCTTCCCTGGCCATTTTTTCCAAATACAACTGCCCATTTATACTTTAGTCTCTTACTCTGTTTTATGTTTCTTCATAGCTTTTGCCTACTATATCATGTGTGTGTGTGTGTGTGTATATATGTATATATATATATACATGTATATATTTACAAATGCACACATCATGTATGTGTGTATGTTTGTGTGTGTGTATATATTTATATATATATATGTACATTTGAGACAGAGTCTCGCTCTGTCACCCAGGCTAGAGTGCAATAGTGGGATCTCAGCTCACTGCAATCTCCACCTCCTGGGTTCAAGCAATTCTCCTGCCTCGGCCTCTCCAGTAGCTGGGCCTACAGGTGTGCGCCATCGTGCTGACTAGGTTTTGCATTTTTAGTAGAGATGGGGTTTCATCATCTTGGCTAGGCTGGTCTCAAACTCCTGACTTCAGGTGATCAGCCCACATCGGCCTCACAAAGTGCTGGGATTATAGGTGTGAGCCACCGTGTCTGGACTATGTTTATATTTTCTTTCACTTCTACCCTTAATTTCAAAGTAAGCTCTGTGAAGATAGCGATTTGGGCTGATGTGTTCAAACAGTATCCATGAGTCTTAAAACAATGGCTAGTATAAGTAAGTGCTTAATCAATCAATTAATGAATTAAAAAATGAATCCTCTGGTATTAATCTGGTCATAGATATGTTTAAGTTTAGTCTGAATTATTTGTAGCTTGCTAGAATTTCCACTGGTAACCAGTGTGTTTGAACTCATAAAAAATATTTTCCAGCTTCGCTGTTGTGAGGAGAGTATTCTATGTGTGGAGGTTAATTGTATATCCTCAAAACAGCATTATTGCTGAATAAAGAAGTCTAAAGCCTTTACTATTAATTATCTGTGGCTAAACTAAACTCTAAACTTTTCTGGTTTTATCTTTTTATTTTAATACTTAATTTGAATAGAACCCAGTAATTGTATAATCTAAGATCTTTTAGAGTTTTTGGGTTTTTGTTTATAAGCAAAAGGTTTCTGTTTCATAAAAATACTCTCCTTTGAATGTGAAATTTTATCATCATGTTTTCAGGGAGAATAGATGTGTCTACCTAAATAGTCTTTATTTTGAAATGTTATGAAAATGTAACTAGTACCAGACAGACTGAATTCTGTAAATCAGAATTTATTATTCTACCAGCACATGGGAAATATTGGAATTCATTTTTCTGTTAGTATAGCTGGTGAAGTGAGCAGTATTATTGCATTTAAAGTCTTTGATGTTTTGGAACATTGCCGTTAAGACCTTTTAATCATACATTTTGGACTTATGAGAAAAATCCCTGGGGCTATTCTAAAATTCTAACAGATGCCTTCTGCTCAAATGCATGCAAAATATATCTCTTTTCCTATGTTAGACTTTCATATTTATTTAACAAAATAAAGCAAACAAATATGTTTTGTATAGGAAAAAAGCACAAATATAAGGGATCTGCAAGATCATTTAGATCTACTTCTTCAATTTCCAGTTGAAAAAACTGAGACTCACTTTCTTGAGTTGGTACAGGACTTTATCAATGACAGAAAATTAATAGCAGGCAGTTCTAGAAACCAGAAACCTATAATTCAATTTACTAATATGCCAAGCTTTCAAATACTTTACATATTGTGCCTTAAATATTGTTACAATAGTAATATTTTCCCACTACAATTATATATGCCAGAGAATAAACCACAGTCTACTTCTAAGGAAATTAATTATATAAAAGGAAGGTCCTGTGGTTCTTTATGAAAATAGTATTTTTAAAAACTGATAAAGATCATTATTAGCACTAAAAAAACTGATCAGTTAAAGATCATTATTAACGCTAAAGTAGAATCACTTTTCCTCCCTAGGAGAACTGAATTGTAGGAATGCATTGTAAATGTGTTTTTAAATTGTTGATTTTATTAAGAATTAGCATCTTTTGCTAAAGAGTCACCATAAGTCTTCACCAAAAGGTTGAAATGAGTTATTACTATTGTTGAGCATTACGGTGTATGAGAAATCCTGCCCTATGTAAGTTTCTTTACATTGCTTCATCCCTCTCTGTATCTTCAGGAATTTCAAGTACCTATGACAAAACTGATGCTCAGTGTGTTTCTCCAAAGAGTTGGAACTTTAAAACATTTGTCCTTTTCCTTTCTTCAGATTTCTTTTCTTATTCTGCTTCCTATTATATGCCTTAAACTTTTGATATGAGGCCAGCATATGTGGCATTGACAGTGGTCTTAGAGTTTCTCTTTTAGTGAAATTGAATATTCTCCTATATATTTTAATAGTGATATATTATAGACAATATTTTAATGAATTATTAATAATTTAATACATTAAATTAAATAATTCAATGAATCTCTAGAAGCAGCCTTGATTTTTCTAGTGAACATCATAACAATCTTTTTAACTTATTGTTTTTAGGATAATACAAAACTCACAGGAAAAAAACAAGCAAATAAATACAAATAGATAAATAAGATATTTGCATAGCATTGAGTTGGTATGATAATCATTATACACAAAAATTTTCTCTAGATATTTCCCCTGTTCAATCTCTCAGAACATTTTGGGCTTCCATGTGGTCCCTGGGTAAAATTCACTTTTCATTACAAAAATCTTTTTATACTAAAGCGTATGCTCCATTGTTTTCTAGGAAATGGGAAATCATAGCCCACTGTAAATGTACAAAAAGCATACCAACTACATACAAATGAAATTAAGATTGAGAGGCATCATTCATTATTTTCAATGCACACCTGAATTGAGAAAATCACATTAATGAACTTGGGTTGTTGATAACAACCCATTTTCCTGTAGTTATTAAAAATTATCTTGTATTCTTAGCTTAAAAATTGTGATTTCTTCACTTAAAAAAAGTTTTCAACTGTTCACATAATTTAGGAAACAGCAAAAAAAAACCTGCCTTCCCATGAGACTTCCATGGTAAGTCCACCTGGATGACCAAAAAAACTTTTTATTTGTTAGCATTCTTGCTGCAGAAATAATATATTGTTATGCAGATGTAATCACTTCAAGGCAAAACACCAAATTATTTTCCAGTGTTTTTCCCTTGAGGAGCTTTCATGATTCTAAACCTTGCATGAAATAGATAAAGCAAGTCTTTCTGAAGATAAATTGAATACTGTAAAATGCAAAATTATTCCAAGCCACCAGGTGAATATGATCAATCTCAGTTCTATAAGCCTCAACTCAAGACAGTAAAAGCTGTTTGCAGCTCTTATTGATGTAAAATAAATGTCAGCAGTCTGAGGCAGGAGAATCACTTGAACCTGAGAGGTGAAGGTTGCAGTGAGCCAAGATTGTGCCACTGCACTCCAGCCTGGGTGACAGAGCAAAACTTCGTCTTGAAAACAAATAAAATAAAATAAATTAAAAATAAACAAATTTTAGCTGGATAGAGATCAAACTAAAAATTGCATATGGGACAATCAGGACAGAATGTATGTGTGTGGATTGGAGAAACAAGTAAGAGTATTATATCTTCATCCTTCAGTTAGATGTTTTAATCAGAAAAGAAAATTGATATATATATTTTTAAATCACTTATTTAGAAATATGGATATACGTATGTAAAAAGGTAACTAGTTGAAAGGCGTAATCTTTGAGAAAAGAAATGGAGGAGGAGGAAAGAGAGAACTTCATTTTGCAAAATTGAACTTTTAGAACCATCTGATGTTTATTTTTTAATTCTACTTCTGCATGACAAATTACCATTTGGCTTTTGACAATTATGGATCACTTTTATAAAAAATAAAAGTTAAATTACTTAATAAAAATGAAATTAATAAATAAATAGACTTTATTCACTGGTGAATTTCTTTATCTTGTGATTCATTTTCTTAAACATCTATCACAATTGTTTTAATGACTGTTTTATATAACTCCAATATCTGGATTTCCTATATTTTATTGTTCGTTGTTTCTGTTTATTTTTTCTTAATTTGGTTCTGTTTCTAGACATGCTTGTTGACTTTTGATTAAATGCCATATGTTATATTAAAAAAAAAAGATAAATGTCAACATAAAACAACAGCAACAACAAATCTCAAAATATTGTGATGAAATTAGAGTTAAGATATTTTATAAAAAAGATACACATTTATTTTTAAAAAAAAATTAAATTGGCAAAAATTATACATATCTATGGTATACAGCATGATGTTTTGATATGTATATCCATTACCTCACATTCTTATTCCTTTGTAGGGAGAGTATTTAAAGTCTACTGTCTTAGCAATTTTCAGATACACACACCTTGTTATAACAGAGTCAACAGGCTGTGCAATGTATCTCCTGAATTTATACCTCCTGTTTAACTGAAATTTTGTAGGCTTTTCACCAAGGGCTTTCCAATCCCTATCACTTGCCCACCGCAGCCCCTGGTAGCCATCACTATACTTTCTGCTTCTTTGAGTTTGATTTTTTTTTTAAGATTGATCCAAATGGATTAAAAACTAAAATGCAAGACCTGAAACTGTAAAACTGCTAGAAGAAAATATAGAGGAAAAGCTTCTTGATATTGGGCAAAGATTTTCTGGATGTAACCCAAAAAGCACAAGAAACAAAAGCAAAATTAGACAGATGAGATTGCATCACACTAAAAACTTCTGCACAGCAAAGGAAACAATCAACAGAGTGAAGAGACAACCTATGGAATTGGAGAAAATATTTGCAAACCATACATCTAATAAGTGGTAATATCCAAAATATATAAGGAAATCAAACAATTCAATAGCAAGAAAACCAACAATCTAACGTTTTAAATGGGCAAAGGACCTGAAAAGACATACAAATGATCAACAGGTTTTTATGAAAAATGTTCAGTATCACTAATCATCAGGGAAATGCACATTCACATCAGTGTCTTTTATTAATGACATTATGGTGTCTCTATATATCTATTAGTATTTATTTTTAATTATAGAATCCAAAGTATTCAATTTCTACTTACAAAGCTTTTAAATTATTTTGATTCAACTCACATCAAATCAAACAAATGATTTGATATCATTTTCCAATGAAATTAAGTTTTTTAATTTCTAGTTTTTGACTGAATGCAAATAAAACTGTTGGTCATATAGAAAGTTCCTATGTCCAGCCATTGCCCTCATTTCATTATTTGCCTTTTCTACTCAATGTCTTGACTGTAGTATCGATAGTGGATAGAGAGATGAAATCTGCATTAACTGAAATAAACCAGTTATTTGAATACCCCTTGCTAATCAATAAGGTAATTAATACATTGTAATTAAAATGTAGAGCCTGTGAAACTTTGTTTTATAACGCCATTGGCAGAATACATCTAAAATAGACCAACAGATGTTTTGAGAAACTTCTTAAATTTTTCTTAAAAATTTCTTTGAATACCCCTTGCTAATCAATAAGGTAATTAATACATTGTAATTAAAAGGTAGAGCCTGTGAAACTTTGTTTTATAACGCCATTGGCAGAATACATCTAAAATAGACCAACAGATGTTTTGAGAAACTTCAAAAATTTTTCTTTGCTAAAAATTATAAATAAGAACACAAATGTAATTGGTGATGATGAGGTAATTCTTTGAGCAAAACAATAGCTCTGTAGGTGATGTTAAAAAGTTCATATTAATATTGATAAGAGATTTTAATATAGAATTTTTTTATTTTTCAGATTTTTGAGAGCTGGAGAGATGGGGATGGGAAATGAAGGAGCACTAAAGTTTGCTCAATTGATGACATGTTTATGTATAATTTTTTCATGCTTATGAAACCAATTTTATAAAAAATGATTCCAAGAAGTTATAAACACATTATAGATATGAATTAATGGCATATTATTTGTTTAAAAATCATTATTAGAGCATTTGTTACTTTTGTATATGACGTTAGATAATACAAAATTCTAATGTTTTGATTTTTCTAGCTCACAGCCCTATTGTGGGTCTCCTTTTCAAGTTTTTTAGTGCATTCATCATTTAATGTTACCTTTTAAAATTTATTTTATTTTAGATTTAAGGGATATGTGTATATGTTTGTTACATGGATATATTGAGTAGTGGTAGGGATTGGACTTCTAATGTACCCATCATCCAAATAGTGAACATTGTACTCAATACGTTAATTTTCAACCCTCACCCCTCTCCTCTTATTAGGAGTTTTTTTGCAGTAGATATTTTTGTTAGGATATCAGAGGTTGACATAGTGGAACTCTTCTTAAAATGACCCATAGGTGACTCAGTTCATTTTTGTGCAGTCCTTTAAATTAGATGTTTTCTGACTTTCTAGTTGAGAATGATCATATAATTCATTGTCAAAACTTTTCAATCAAAGTGCTAGCCTTAATATAAATTTCCAACACTGCAGTGGAGTCTGGGTACCATATAAACCTGGTTGCCTTAGCAAAAAGTTTGAAGCTTTCATAAATGCAGAACAATGCTGGTGAAGAGGAACCTGATTTTAAAATTATTACTTAAACCTAGGTTTTCAATAAAGAGCAGAAATTGATGAGCATTTGAGGGAATAATAACCAATGGTTACAGTCAAAATAGTCACTTCTTTGACATTTCTAAGTATGAAAGTGTGAGGTGGAAGTGTTTGGAGGAACTGAGAGCTCCTCACTACCTCCAACTTAGGCAGCTTTAACTAGATTGGGAAAGCTCCAGTGTATAGTACCTAGAAGCAGGTGTCCATCCTTGGAGAAAGTGGAAAAGGACAATGAATCAACAGATTCCACAAGTCTTGTCTGCTACTAAACCAACTGGTTAGTGTTATTGTGGAAATAATGCATGAAAAAACATAGAGCACAGGTCATGGCACATAGTAAATACCAAATACATGGTGGATATTACTAAGGGAGGTAGCTTATTAGCTAAAAGCATAGACTCTGAAGTTTAACCATCTGTGTTTTTGTCTTGCTTCCACAATACCAGCTGGGTAAACTTGGAAATCTTATTTAACTTATCATCTGAGGCTTGTGAGATAAAAATAGCACTACCTCATATGGTTGTCAAGGAAATAAATGAGTGAGAATATATATAATGTAATTAAAACAACTCCTAGTATGTAGTAAGCACTCAATGTAAATATCAGCTATTTCTACTACAACTACAACTATGATAAGGATGATGACTACTACTACTATCACCATTGCCTCTGCAACTGCTGTTATCTGGCTTATCTTGTTAGGAATTGGCTGGGAGCTTGTACAGGTTTTGGATAAGCAGGATTGGGTAAGTCAGGAGCTGACTAATCTGACCAGTTTGGACAGAGCTGAAGCTTACTTTGTAACACCTAGGGGGCAAATGTGGAAAAAAAGAGTATCAAAAGGATTAAACTCTCTGATAAAACAAAACACCTTTAGCAAGATTATAAAATTATTTATAAGTAAATCCTGAAATGATGCTATTTTAATCACAGATTTAAGGCACACCAAATTCTTACCCCACATGAAAAGACCTGAACCCCAATATTTATTAAGAAAAAACTTAATATGATATACACTTATATGATATACACTTTAAAATGATTTTCTAACAGTTATTTTGTGTGCTGCAAAAGAATTGACTTTTTTATTGTGTAAAGTATATATAACAAAATTTACTATTTAAAATATTTTTGTAGACTTTGGTGCCATTAAGTACATTTACATTGTTGGGCACCCATTATGACCATCCATCTCCAGAATATTTTCATTTTTCCAATCTGAAACTCTTTACCCATTAAGCAATAATTCTGCAGTTCCACCCCCTTAAGTTTCTGGCAACCACTATTCTACGTTTTGTCTCTACAAACTTGGCTATTCTAGACACTTAATATAAGTAGACTCATAGAAGATTATCCTTTTGTGTTTTGCTTATTTCCCTTAGCATAGTATCTTCAAGGTTCATCTATGTTGTAGCATGATTTAGAATTTTATTGTGTTCTAAGGCTGAATAATATAGTTCATTGTATGTATATACCACATTTTGTTTAATCCATTCATTCGTTGGCAAACATTTGGGTTGTTTCCACCTTTTTGCTATTGTGAATGATACTGCTATGAATATTGGTATACCTGTAGTTATTTTTAAAGACTATTATTTAACTTAGGCTTTCCATTAAAATATACTTTCTCCCTTAATAGCCAAAATTAATGAGCTTTTCCTGTACTTCATTTATTTGATATTAGAATGGTACCCCAAAAGTGTAGTTATCACCTACCTAGAGGACTTGTTAAACAAAGTTACTGTGCCCTACCCCAGAAATTCTCACCTAGTAATTGATCTTATCCCACAGCCTGAGAATTTGCATTTCTAATACGTTACCTAGTGATGCTATTGCTGCTGGTCTAGGGACCGTGTTTTGAGAACCACTATTTTATGATATTGCCTTAGTTGAGAAAAACCACCTCTGGCACTGGTTTTGACAATAGCTTTGTCACTTTTAGCAAGCATCTTTTCCTCTCTTCACCTAAAAACTGAGGTGAGTATACTAATATGTGTGAACTCTAGTCTAAAATTATATATATATATATATACATAAAATATATACATTAGCATCCTAGCAGGAAACAGATGGCATTCTCAAATTATGATAATTTTAGGAGATGTATACAGAGATTAAATTACAAAGGTGTGTAAAGGAAGGTGTAAAAGATAGTTCAGTTGCCCAAGTTAGAAATGGTAGTACCACTGCTTTCCCTAAGTCTCAAGGGAGAGGGAAGGGAGGAGTTATGCACAAGGATGGGTAGAGACAGCAGTCTTACAACAGATGAGCCTTTCAGTTGGCCCATGAGCTCCCTTAAAGAAAGAGGCCTGGAGAATAAACTCCTCCTCCCCCATCGAGCCTCTACTCCCCACTGGTTGAAGGCAAGAAGTTGGGGCAAGAGAGCCATGTGATGTCAGTCAGGTAGGTCAGCTCCTTGGAGCATGCAAGTAGAGGGATCAAACAGAGGATATCCAGCACAATGGGACGAGCAGATGTAAGGAGCAGCTGCTGGAAAATCTATCAGAATGAGTCTTCTTTATATGGTTAATTTTTTTTCTACTGCCACTCAAGTATCTCAAAACATGCTGTTAAATCATGTTTTTGTGTCTTTTCAGTTTCAACTGAGTATAATTGTTTGATGTCTAGCAGTTGTTGACTAGTCATACTGGTTATAGTCAGGGGCCTTTTTATGTTGCAAAAATGTTTGCAGGTGTGATACACATAGAGTGATGCTTATAAAGGAAAGGCACTGTCCTCAACTTGATTTTAGCTTTCTCATTGGCCACGTATCTACCAGTGATATGTTCGTTAGGATCCATCTATTTTGGCTTGATTTGTAGCTGATAAGAAGGAGTCATAGTTCTTTTAATTAGATGTTTTTATCTTGTCTGGTTATGGTTTGTTACCAAAAGGAACAATGCCCAGTGTTCATTATAATCATTGTTTCCTAACAATGAAGCAACTACATGGTACCAGGTTCTTTGGCAGGACTAAATGTTCATATTGGAAACCCACAATTTATGAATCTAAATGAATCTGGAGCTCTGCTATTTCAGAATCTTTGCATTTTATCCAAGGATGAAGACAAACAAAATTACCAAAGAGCAATGTATATAACAAAGTTGATTACTTTATATACATTGAGTACTTATTATAGGCAAAGAATCTCCTGAGGTACTGGAAGGACTACAGAAAACTGAAACTGAGTCATCCTTACCAGCTTACATTAATTTTTAGACAAAAGGAAGACATCCCTGAAAAATAAAGGTACTAATAAAAGGGTAAAATTTTTTCCAGACCCTTCCAATTTCAATGTTCTTGTGTTGCCTGCTTTTGTATTTTTCATTTAGAGCATTTACTACAATTTATAATTTATGTATTTGGAGAAATTATCAATTAAATGTCTGTCTCACCCCAGACTATAATGAGGACAGAATTGAGGTCTCATCTCTACCAATGTGACTTAGGAACATTGGTAAATGACCATTGAATTAATTAGTTAAGTAACCACATAAACACATATATAAAATATAAGTCATAGGTCAGTAGCTGAAAGAAAATAAGGAAAGATTTATTGATAGTCTACAATGAGCCAGCTGCTTTACAAAGGTAAAGATGGCAATTATAGGGTAGGCAGTGAGGACATATCTAACTCTGCAGGACCCTCTGCCATTGATGCTGCCTGATTGTTGTACAGATTCAGTCTCTCTTTGTCTCCCTTGTCACTTGTGTTTTCCTGTGTCACCTGTGTTTTTCTTCTGTGTCTCTAGCATCATTGCCTCCATGCCTGATCATATTTAATCATTTTAAAGTGCTTTTCAGTTTACCAAGGGCTTCATGTCCATACATCAGCATATCATCATAGCAACTCTCCACTTTACAAAGGAGGAAATTGACTCAGAGAAATGTGGTGATTTTCCCAAGTTACCGCACAAGTAAATACAAAACAGAACTTAAAACTGGGTCTTCCACTTCCAAGGCTAGTGCTGCCCCAAGCAATGGGATTACACTGCACTTTGTCTGTAGTGATTGTGACAGCTTTTGAAGTGACCAAGTTTTTTTTTTTTTTTTTCTGTTGTCTCTTCTCCCTTGGTGTTGAGTTTTTGAGACACAATTGCGTTTAGAATTCTCAAGTACTGAAAGGTGCTTTTTCCCATGGATTTGAATCAAATGTGTGAATAGCATCCAAAAAGGCTAATCTGTTTACCCAACTAGAACATTTTGCACTGCAGAAATAAAACTAGAAGTTGTATTGCTGGGCTGCTCCAGATGTCTTGTGCTTTGAGCTGCTTTATTTGCATTTGGTATTTCAAAGCTTGTGATCAATTTACAATTATAATTGTCACCAAAATTTTACTTTAGTACTTTGTGAAGGAAAACATCAATTTACATTATTTTGCACAGTTTGAAAATATCTAATGATTTATAAAACAAAAATGGGTTTCATCAAGACAAGTGAGTACAAAATTGCTGTTGCTGCTCTATGTTGTAATCATTTCCTAATACAAGATCTTGTTATTTTCATACATGCATTTTATATTCACTCTGCTAGTCCATAATAAGATAATTTTAATCATTGCGTTATACAGCTGCTCGAAGAGAATGAAGAGCATAAACATGAATGAGAAAATCAGACAGCTGATTATAAAATGTGTTATTGGATGTCTGTCTTGGTGGCACTTGTAACTAGATTAACAGTGAGCCTCATTCCATATGTAAGGTGCTTCTTACTTTTCCTATCTCCTTTAAGATATGCAAAGATATATTTACTCCATATACTATTAATAAAATTCTTGTCAGTGAAGTTAGAGGAATTCTTAGAAATATCTCAGTTTCTTTAAACTATAATAATAGCAGAAAGAAAAGACATCAAAAATTATGCATCAAATATATTGTTTTGAGAGTCAATAGATAGTAGCAAACATTTATTAAGTGCTTGCCTTTAGCTAGGCTCTGTGCTAAGAACATTATGTGCATAAAATCATTTAATGACATAATGTGCATGAGGTCATTTAATCATTTGAGAGTAAGCACTTCTACTACTATGAATTGCTGTGGCCTGAATGTTTGTGTCTCCTTAAAATTCACATATTGAAAATCTAATCACTAATGAGGTGGTATTAAGGGGTGAGGCCTTCGGGGAAGTGATTAGATCCTGAGGGCAGAGAGCTCATAAATGGGACTCATGCCCTTATAAAAGAGGCCTGAGAGAGTTGCCATGGACCTTCCAGATGTGAGGACACAACAAGGAGACGCTGTCTGTGAACCAGAAAGCAGGTCCTCACCAGAAACCAGATGAGCCAGCACCTTGATCTCGGACTTCTCAACCTCCAGAATCCTGAGAAATAAATTTCTATTGTTTATGAGATACCCAGTTTGTAGTATTTTGTCATAGTTGCCTGAGTAGACTAAGACATGTATCCTTTCTCAAAGATGAGGAAACTAAAGTTTAAAGTGGTTAAGTTTCTGAAGGTTCTATAGCCAGCAAATGATAAATAAAGTATCAAATATATAAAATAAGTTTTCAAATAAAAGTGAAATCCAAGAAAAGGCAGAAAGTACTAATGCTTGGTTCAGAACTTTATTATTAGTCTGAAAAAATAACATAATTTTTGTGTAAATTATACAAACTTAGAATGAAAAGAAGCCTTAAAGACTTTCTGAAAACAAAGACTATGTCTTACTTACCTTTTAATCTCCTTGCATGCAGTAGCCCATAATTTTTTTTTTTTTTTGAGACAGAGTCTCATTGTGACGCCCAGACTGGAGTGCAATGGTGTGATCTCAGCCCACTGCAACTTTGCTTCCTGTGTTCAAGCGATTCTCCTGCCTCAGCCTCCCAAGTAGCTGGGACTACAGGTGCACATCACCATGCCCAGCTAATTTTTGTACTTTTAGAAGAGACAGGATTTCACCATATTGGCTAGGCTGGTCTTGAACTCCTGACCCCCCTCAGCCTCCCAAAGTGCTAGGATTATAGGTGTCAGCCACCATGCCTGGTCGTACAAAAAATATGGAGTTGAATTTTGTACAGTGTCAGAACCTTCCAACATTAGAGAGTTTACAGTCCAATCTATTCTTGATAAGTTTCAGGTATCAAAAAATTCTTTTATCTGTTAAGTAATAATGTTTCTCTCCATAATTTCCCTTTGTTGAAATTGTGTGATCATGGTAATGTAATTACCTAAATGATCATTGGTAATGTAATATTAATATTCAAAATGTATGATACAATTCATTCTGACCTGTCAGCAGCACAATATTAAATTAAACTCCTGACCTACAATGATTTACCTCAGAGCAATCGTTCTCTTTTCTTACTTACTTTTGGGTAGACTTTGAAGTGCTTCAAATATACCAATGTCCAGTTTCCATTACAGATCAAATTGGTCTGCATATTTGGAGTTGATCTGAACATAAGTGTTTTTTAACAACTCCCCAGATAGTTCTGATGTGCAGCCAATATCGAGACTCATTATGATAGAGAAATGCACACTAAATACAGAGGATTATTGCCAGGCAAGGAACTACCTGGCTGCCCAGCCAAGACAATCAGATGGCATTATTTTTATGAGTTTGATAATATGTTAACTGAACATGAAATTGTCTCATATAGAATATAGAATGCTAGACTATGGGAACTTCCCACTGGGTACATTCACTGTGTGAAAACTTCTTCCTCTTTTTCAGTTAGTTTGGTAGACAAATTTCTGAGATCATTTCCGAGTGGAAATTGTTAATAGTGTTGGTATATTTTGCTTAAGGTATAATCTTGATAAAATGTCCTTGTTTTGTGATAATGTTATTTTGTTTAAATTCTAATGTCCTATACATTCAAGGTCCTCTGGGTATTCTAAATTAATATTGCCAAGCCAACTTATTTGACTCCTGTTTTTCTATGATTTTGTACATAATCCTCTTCTTTCTTTATAGATAATACTTTATCTTACAGTTTTAGCATTGGCAACATTCTACTTCTGTTATATTTCTTGATTGTGTTAGTCAAGTTCTAACACTCCATAAGCAGTTTATAGAATGCTTATCAAATACGTGGAAGACAGAAACCTTAGAGGGAATGAACAAACATTAGAAGAGCAGTTCATTCTTAACCTACTTTTCCGCTGAGATGCTCATTAAGGTTGGTGTTCACGTTCATGGGCATACTCTGATTTTGAAAACCTTGTCAAACTATCTCTATTTCTGTGTGTATGTGTGTGTGTGTGTGTGTGTTTATCTGAGTCTCTCTCATGTTTTTAATCTTTCCTCAAATGTCTGATAATTCTTGTCTGTTCATATTTAAGAATAAGTCCATAAAAAAGCTGGTGTGGACCTCTGTGTTCAAGGGTAGGTCTAGCTTTGGGATAATGAGGCAGAGAAAGCGGACAGATCATTTAACTAGGTACTTTGTGCTGGGCTCCCCTCATCCCCCGACCCCTGCCACATACATCCTGGAAGGCAACAATGCTTCTGTTTCATCATACAGTATAGTCATATTCTTTAGAGTTCTTCTTTTTTTTTTGCCTAAAGATTAGACTGAGGGTGTCACTGTCTAGAGGTCAGTATAAAGAGACTCTTACTTTTTTCCCAAGACAAGATCTTACTCTGTCGCCCAGGCTGGAGTACAGTTGCACAATCACAGCTCACTGCAGCCTCAACCTCCTGAACTCAAGCTATCCTCCCACCTCAGCCTCCTGAATAACTGGGATTACAGGCATGTGTCACCACACCCAGCTGATCTTTGTATTTTTTTTTTTTTTTTGTAGAAATGAGTTTTTGCCATGTTGCCCAGGCTGGTCTCAAACTCCTGGGCCTCAAACAATCCTCTAGCCTTGGCCTCCCAAGGAGCTAGGATTACATGGGTAAGTTACTGCACCCGACTTTTGACTGTGTTTCCAGTTTTCTAGGCGAGAGTTCATTCTGGTTCCTTTTTTGGCTACAGCCCCCAAGATGTCACCTGGCTGAGTCCATCTGTGCCCGACCTCCTTATTTGCCACCCCTCTAACCCAGTGTTGGCCTTCCAAAGTGCCAGTTACTGCCCCATACCATTCTCTTCATCATTGTGTATTGATCCCCTTTTTTTGAAAATTCCATTTTTAACTTTTAAATATCTAATGAGAAGAAGGAGACAAATAACTGTGGATAAAGAAAAACAAGACATTCAGAAAAATTGTTGAATGTGGACTGTAGCATGAATAAGTAGATTGTAGATTACACACAATTCCACCAGCTCAAGCTGTATTCCATCACTTTGTTTTTTCAAGAAAACTCTTACTAATTGCAAAAAAAAAAAAAAAAAAAAAAAAAAAAGATTGATGATTGTATAGAGATCTTCCTAAATCAAATTCATGGGCCCAGGTACTTGAGTGTTAATGAGAAATTACTTCTGGCCCTTTTCACAACTGTTTATAAGCGAACACTGTTGTGCCACTGATTTAAAATTATCATTAAAAAGACTTGGGAGGCCAGAAGACCTTCACAAGCCATAATTATAGAAACTATCTAGGCAGGTAACTTTTAATACTGGTAAATATAAGATTGTGCTTGAGAGCAGTTGGAAGAGATGTGGTGGAAACAGACATAGAATTTCGGCCTTTTTTTTCCTAAGTTTCCAGGGCTACAACTATTTCTAAAGTATTTTTGTATGTTCCTTGTAGTACCCAGTGTATAACTTTATCCATAGTGAGTACTCAGTTTTTCATTGCTAAACTGAGGTAGTTTCTGGGACCCTGGCACCCTACAGACTTATAAAATATTAGAACTGAATGGAATTTATCAGCTCATCTGATTTTTCTTTGGTTCTGGGAAATTTTTTTTAATATGCCATCATTACTTAAAAAGAGGATGCAAATGAAAATGGATATGTACAGATAAGATGTGATTGCTTTTTCTTAGAAAAACAAACCCTATTATTAAATTGACAGATTGTCTTAGAGTGGGTAGCATTTAATAATTGAGTAAATATAGTTCTTCCTTGTTCCTAATGTGCCGTATTTTTTTCTTTTCTCTATTTTGCATAAGCATTTTTCTTTGCCTGGAAGGCTCATTCCCTCTTTCTTTGTTTCTTGGTGAATTTCTAAACCAATATTTTCAAAATCACCTCAAATGTTACCACTTTGGGGAAGCCTTCCTGGATTCCCACAGGAACTGCTAATGTCATCTCCTCTAACATACCCCCTTCTTCATCTTTATGTATACTCTTCTTCAATTTCATTTTACAAGTAGCAAAAATCATCCAGAGAGATGAAGGAGTGTTTCCAAGGTTAAACATCAGAAGAGCCTCAGAGATCCAGAGGAGTCTATTTCAGACCCATGTAATCCCCATGTGGCCAGCTGGGTCGCCTAGCTGGTTTCTGGATTACCTCAATTTGGGTTGAATTTCAAAGGTGTTCTAGGGGGAAATAGGGGAGTAAAGAAGTCAGAAGTTCATTTTCAGAGATGCTTTCAGAAGACTTCTTTACCATGTAATTTGTGTATTTGGCGGTGTGTTATCCGCTGTGATTTTGGCCAGGGTGTAGTTGTACAGAGACATTTGTATCATTGAGCCTCGTAGCATCAGATAGGGCCTGACCCTTTAAGGCCATTATTATGGAACAGAAGACAGAGAGGCAACCTATGCAGCTGGCAACAAGTGTGGGTAATGGAGTATATCTTCAGTCTGCAGAGAGAAAAAGGTTCATGTGTTCATTTCCCAGGAGAAATAATATTGTCTCTAGCATTCTGTATAAACCAAAATAGAAAAGCAGTTCTGTGTTCCAGGACTCTGCCCATAACCGATGTTATTGCCACAATACCCAGTTCTCTTTTCCTGGCACGAGCTTCTGCTCAAATTTCCAATTAGCAGAGGGAGCTTTGTAAGAGTGTTGGATTGTGGACATTGTCATTGTTCTGGGTTAAATTGTGTTCCCCCAAAAAGATGTTGAAGTCCTAACTCCCAGTGAATGTGACTTTATTCAGAAATAAGAGTCTTTGCAGATAATCAAGTTAAGATGAAGTAATTAGGGTGGGCCCTAATATGACCGGTATCTTTCAAAAAAGAGAGAATTTAGACCTCAGGACAGATAAGCTCAGAGAGAAGACAATGTGAACACACAATAAGAATGCCATCTAGAAGCCATGGGATCTCTGAGGTGAGGCTACTGGAAGCTTAGAGAGAGGCACAGAACAAAGATTCTCCCTTATATCCCTCAGAGGGGTGTACCCTGATGACACGTTGACTTCAGGCTTCTAACCGTCACAACTGTGAGACAATACATTCGTGTTGTTTAAGCCACCCAGTTTGTGGTACTTTTTAACAACAACCTTTGGAAAGGAATACAGCCACTAACTTGCTCTCATCTCTGTGTCACCTCTCCAAATATCAGCTCCTTGTTTCCAAAATGAAGGAACTAGATAATGTGATCTCCAGCTCTAAACTTCCCTGATCTTTCTAGAAGTTTGATAAACTTGTTCTGCAGCTGTGCCTTTCTTCCCACTTCCTCTTTGATTCCTTGACGTAGACCCTTGGTTTGGATGGGGTGTGGCTAGGAGTAGCTCTGCCTTCTCTGGTCTCCTAGGGGAACTTAATTGAAGTGCATCCTCCTCCTGCCCAGTAGTGATGCCAAAAATTAGAGGAAAGACTTTCTGTGTCTCATACATTACGGATCTCTGATCCCTTATTTCCATTATATCTCCTGAAAGTTTCAGGCCAGATATTCTGCAGTACCCTGGACTCGGTACACAGGAGGGCTTTATTTGCCTGTACCATGTTTTATTTTTATTTTTTAATTTAAAAAATTAGTTACCAAAATGAAAAATTTTAAGATTTCACATCAAAAGCTGAATTTCTGGCATAGCAAGCCAGGACAGTAAAAGTGATCATTCCCAGCTCAGATCTGTTGAAAGGTGGCCGCTTTTGAAAAAGTCTGCACTCTGTTTTGCCACTGCCTCTACCCCTCTCTGTTCCTTCACCAGCTCCAATCCTGGCTTGTCTCATGAATGCTATCTCCATGGGCCCCACATGCATTTGAGTTTGGGACCTCTGTGGATATTATGATGAGAACTGTTTATTTCCCTACTATTTTCTCTAGGAGTACAGAATTTAAGTCATTTTATATGTCTTACATGTTATATCAGAGTACATTATATATCTGCAAATGTATATGCCCTTAAATGATTGCAGATGTGTCCCCATAGTGTCATGCACATTGTGGACACTAAACAGGTATGTATTTAAAATATTTTTGTCCACTCTCTCAAAATCAGTCTTTTTGTACGTGAGGTCTATAAAGATAGACCAGAAAGTAGTGCTGCCTCAGGGGATTACTATCCTCTCTGAGGAACTAAGACATGGAGTCATGCAGGTGTGGGATTCAAGAAGAAAGTGAAAAGTGTGATGACAAATGCAGGCATACTATGAGGAGAATTCAGAGGAAGGAACAAGCACTTCTGACAGGGGCTATCAGGGGAATTTTGCAGTGGTAGTGGGGGACGTCTTAGCTGAAACTTGGAAAAATGGTAGGATATGCTCCAACATCAGGAAATATGAACATTGAGTAGGCAGGTATGGGGTAATTTTGAGAGCAAATAGTTTAGTTTGACTGAAATCAGGGAAATCATAGGGAATGAGCCAGAGGGGATAATTTAAAACTATCTAAGCGTGGTATGAACATCAGGTGTAAAGGGTTTAGGCAACACTGAGTTATTAATCTCCTGAAGGAGCTAAGCTTATTCTTTGTCCATAAGAACTAGGCAAGAAGGATGTGTCTCACCTCTGTTGTTCAAACAGAAAAATGGCCATTTATGTTTGCATCTACTTTAAGTTTCAAGTTAGAAAAACTTCCTTTTTAATTTTCTTCATTCTTGTATGTGGAGCAATTTTCAGGGAAAGTGGCCCAGTACAGTTCTTGGCAGGAGGTCCTAAAATAGCAACACAGCATCCTTATTGCTGCTGTAACTTCCCCTCCCCCAGTTTTCTAACAGGAGCATATTAACATCCTTCACGCTCACAGAATTATGCTCAGTAACTTGTTAGCTGTTCAGTGAGAAAACTTGTCATTTTGAAACTTGAGTCAGGTAAAACATTTTTCTTCCACATTTTTCTTTCTCCTTTTCACCCTCTCAACTTTCTCTACTTCTTTCTCTCTCATATCTCTCACTGTCTCCTTCCATTCCCATCTTTCTTCCTTCCTCCTTTTTTCTTCCTTTCCTCCTCCTGTCCTTCCTTTCACCTTTCTCCCTCACTGCTTCTTTCTGATCTTTGTAATAAAGCAGTTAAGAGCAACAACTTTGGAGTCACATGGCTGAGGCTATAATCCTAGGCTACTACTGACTGATTATAGAACCCTTATTTGAGCCTCAGTTTTCCCATTTGCAAAATGGGATAATGATAATACCTATCTCATATGAATATTGAGACTATTCATGTGTTGTAACATATGCAAAACACTTAGACCAGTGCCAGGCGCATGCATGTTAAGTGCTCAGTAAGTGTTATTTGTTGTTATTGTTATTATATTTGCTGCTTTTTTCGCATTTATCCTCATCGAGTTTGGGTTCTTTTAAAATTGTGTAGAGAAACACATTATAATTGTTATTTGTTTAATTTTAGACCCAAAAATATATTTTGATATTAAAAAGATTTTTCTGTTATTATAAAATAACATATAGAATCCACAACCTTAGATCCATATAATTAAATGTATTATTGGACTCTGACTGGTTTAATTTTATACATGTAACCATGAGATCACTTTTAGAAGAATATGGTCATATTGTAGATGCCTTCTTCTATCTGCTGATTGAGATAGAGGAACTTGGCTGTGATATACATATTTTAAGTGTAAGAGAGTCTTGAGTTTCTTTAGGATTTTTTCAAGAGCTCTGTATTTTGATCATTTATCTGTTTCTCTTTTTTTCCTTTATTGGGTGTATCCAGCCTATCATATTTTGACATTGGAAAAGGTCAGTATTTGTCTACATACTAGTAAGCATATTTTACTTGAAAGAGGTAGACCCATGAAATTCTGATTTTTTTTAAGACAATAATTTTAACAAGAGAAAACAGCTTGCTTTATGTCTTTTCTAATAACTGGGTTCCACATATATGATAAATGAGATTCTAATAGTTTTGACAAAAGTGCCTGAATGTAACTTTCTTGATAGCATTTTGAATGTTATCCCTCCACAGTAGCTTTTATATCTGGGCAATTGCTTCCTAAAACACTTATTTGCTTCAGCACTTTCAGATATTTGAATTATACTTTCTCAATGGGATTTTTCAAGTGAGGTATTAGGGTATAGTTGGGAGTGGAGAATGCCTGCCTGCCTTTCTTCCTTTGTCATTCCCTCTCTCCTTCCTCCCTCCTCACCTCCCTTTTTCCCTCCATCTCTTATTCTTTTCTTTTTCTTTTATGAAAGGCTTTAACTCATTCTGCTTCTGTTAAACTGGTAAATATTGCCCTTAAATAATCATCACAGACACTTTTGCCCTCCTCACCCTCAGTTCATCAAATAAAAACAAATTAATTATGTTTATATGCATCTACTAAATTGTGAGTGCCTTTAGGCCAAGAGCAAATGCTCTTCAAAATACCTAGAAGAATGAATTTACTCACAGTACTTGTGATCATTAAATCCCTTAGCCTGTTAAATCCCTCCCCTAGCTTTGTTACTTGACTTGCACACTGGGTTAAAGATTCTTGCTCTCCCTGTCAACTTCCATAGGTTATAATATCACAATAATGATATAACAATACATAGCTTTTGTTCAGGTCATATAAGATTTTAAAATGTTCCCATATACAAAGTGATTACTGTGAAAGCTCTTTGGAAATACAAAAAGCAAAGAAAATTCAAGGTATTATTTCCATTAGCAGGTTTAAAAAAAAAAACTATTCTGCACTGAAATGTCTTTGTGGTGTCACTAAGCATTTAATTTTATTTCTCAGATTATGGATTTGTCTCATGAGAGGTGATGTGCTTAACAACATCAGCATGAGTGAAGCAGGACTGGGATAATGCATCACTGTAATTCCAGGGGAGTTGGGAAGACACCAAAAAATGTGCTTACTTTTGCCATAGCTTGAAATGGAAAATGATTATTCTCCTTTGTTAGTTCTGAAGAACTAGTAGATTGACAGTAATACGAAACAGGATCTAATTTTACACTGATGCAATTTAGATAAAATATAAAAATTCTGGTTCTAGAAAGAACACAAGTACTTGCTTATAAATTATTCAATTGGACACTTTGAAAAGAGTGCAGTGCTCCTATTTTGACAACCTCCAAGTAGATGTTACAATGACAGAATGTGTTATTTTTGAAAGTGACTTTATGGATCATCTGATCAGTTGATTTGATGGGGAAACTGAAACACAGAAAGGCACCATACTTTTGCTATGACCACATGACTTTTTAATGGCTGAACTAGTCTCTTTCAATATATCATCCCTCATATTTTGCCTATAATATTTCAAATTCTCACTAGATTGAGCTCACTGAAGGTAGGTACAGCAAGTCCTCAAGTAATGCAGTTGAAACACAATGTCATAAGTGTAGCAAATTTTGTTCAAAGTTTTGTTCAATGTTGTTTCCTTATAACATCAATGAGGGAAAAAAAGTTAATTCCTGTCTCCAGCCTCTGTCTGGGTGCAATTTATGTTCTCCTCCTGTTTGCGTGGGTTTTCTCCCAGCACTCCAGTTTCTTTCCACATCCCAAAGATATGCTCCTGAAGTGAACTGGCATCTCTAAGTGGTCCCAGCCTGAATGAGTGTTTTTGTACACTGTAGGAACTTCATTGTTGTCTACAGCAATTAGGCTATGGTAAAATTGGTTTCCTTATCTGTGATTTCCCTTAAAGTTGCAGTTTCCAAGAACCTACTGACGACATTGAGGACTTACTGTAGTCATGAATCTGTTCATTTATTCACCCATTCATCCACCCATCAGTCAACAGTTTGTTGAGCATTATTTCAAGCCACATATATTAACCTTGTATTTTTGTTTTGTTTTGTTTTGTTTTGAGATGGACTTTTGGTTTTGTTGACTAGGCTGGAGTGCAGTGGCACAATCTTGGCTCACTGCAACTTTCGCCTCCCAGGTTCAAACAAGTAGCTGGGATTACAGGCATGTGCCATCACACTTGGCTAATTTTGTATTTTCAGTGGAGACAGAGTTTCACCATGTTGGCCAGGCTGGTCTTGAACTCCAGGCTCCAGGTTATCCACTGGCCTTGGCCTCCCCAAGTGTTGGGATTACAGGTATGAGCCACTGCTCCCAGCCAACATTGTGTGGTTAAGTGATAAAAGTTCAGGAATAAATAAGAGGAGGTGGCTGATCTCAAGGAGCTTATAGTCTAAAGAGGAGAGGAGAAAGAGAAAGAGAGAAAGAGGTGTCAGCAGTTGAAACACAATGTAATAAGTGTTGCAAATATCCCTTTATTGTCCAGTAGTAACTAAGGGACAATAAAAATGAGTGAATTAATTACTCTGCAGAGTAAGTCAGAGAAATATATTGAAAAGTGATATTTGAGTTGGAACATGAAAACAAAGGTCAGTTCCTAACGAACAAAAAAACGAATATGAAAACTTTATAAGCTTCTGATATTACTTATATCAAATACAAATAAATTATTTCAGCGATAGGTTTCACTATAGTATTTACTCTTTGTACCCTACCCACACCCTTTTTTAAACTTTAAATTTCTTGGCCCATGGTGCCATTAACTCATCCCAACCCTGCCTTATTAAGATGAAAGCTTTGACCTAAAATGTATATATGTTTCAGAAAACCTAGAACAAACGTAAAATGATAATTTATTTTCAAACCAAACCAACAAAGAAAACTGTCCTTAAAGGTCCTCCTTTTAAATGAATTTCAGTTATAAATCAATGTAGAAGGAATTAGAGAAATAAAAAGTTGCCATTAGAACCCAGCACCAATAATAGTTGCAGGCAAGATCCACCAGTGAATAATAAAATTATTGGTGAAAGTTTGAGAAATGACGGATAAGTCTATAGTCGTAAAGTGTTTATTTTAAGATACTTTTAATGACAAAAGCAAAAATACTAATTTCTAATGGAGAAACCAAGCAGATTCCACCTTAACAAGGTGATACATTTAATATCAATAGTATTAAGACACGTGGGCATCAGATTTTACCTCACAGGATACACTTCAAGGGTGCATCACTTATAAGGACATGCTGCAAAATGACTAACCTGTTCTCTTAAAAAATATCAAGATCATGAAAGACAAAGAAAAGGGGGAGCTATCATAGATTGAAGATGAATAAGGAAATTTTAAAAACTAAATGAAGTATGAAATACTGGATTGGATCATGGAACAGAAAAAAGACTTTAGTGGAAAAACTATTAAATACCAGTGAAGACTCCAGTTTAGTTAATAGTATTACACTATGTCAATTCCTTAGTTTTTATGATTGTTCTATGAATATGCAGTATGAATATATCTTGCATGAAGGTATGGCTCTGCATACCTTACAGGAAACAATAGGGGAATTGGCTGAAGGATGAACGGTACACAGCAACTCTCTACTATTTCTGTAGCATTTTTGTAAGTTTAAAGTATTTTCAAAATAAAAATGATATAAATAATTGTCTTTATACATTAGGTATACTTCTAACTGATTTGAACTTTGAATAAAGGGTATATAATGTTGAAAGGTGATCCAAATCATTTCATTAAAGGGTATTTGAAACAAAGAGAAAAAGATGGCTGTATTTCTGTAGCATCTTTATTCTAGTATGAAAGTTTAGAATTTAAATAAAATATATATCTTAGTTATAGATTAGTCTTAACTAATGTCAGAATTACTCTTAACCTGTCTCATGCCTCACTTCTCTTTACATCTTTACCCTAAAAATAGTGTATAACACAAAACAGAAAGCATGTGATTTCTCAGGTATATTCAGGAGGTTGATTCTGGGGTGTAAAAAGGTGTAGAGCTATAAGAGGCTTCATTAGCAAAGAAAACATTTTTTTAAATCCCAGGAGATGTTATTGGCTCAAGATTACTGGCATCATAGTATTGACTCATTATGAACGTTCTAATAAATAATATTTTTATTACCTCTAATTATGTCTTTCTCAGTTTCTTCTTTATTACTGAGAACACTATTTTAGTCAGCACGTGATTTTGATTGGGGAATTTTCTAAGCTAAAGTGTAAGAGTTCTTAGGTAATTATATTTCAGTGTTTAGAATGCTAGATGTCTACACTTTTAAGTCATGTAAAGGTTTATTTGTTTGACCTCAGCTGATGTAAGTGGGTTTTATTGAGCACTATTTCTAATAATATCATGAGGTTGAAAATCTCACTAGTTTAACATAGGTAGATTCTGGCTTAATTACTAAGTTTTCTTTGCTTAAAATTCTGTGCAATCAAGGTGAAAGGGTTTGTTTCCAAGGAAACAAATGCATTCCATTTTTATCACATAAAATGTTTTCTGCAAGAAAATTCCATAACCAGTCTCCAGGGAGATACCGTGTCATAAAATAGCTCTCATTGGAGATTTTTCCAAAGGAACACTTTATTTTTGTTCTCTGAAAATAATCCTATATTTGTGTAATTTTCATTGTATTGAATTTATAAAAAATTAACAACAGAGCTGTTGCCATCATCTCATTAGAGTCATAAAATGTACAATTTGGGGAGAATGTGATTTTCCTCTTACCATTTGGTTACATTTATATTGGAGTCTAAATAGCATGTATTCAAGATGTTCAGTTGAGAAGAAACAGCCTGTTCTAAGGATGATATTTGTCACCTTGAAGGCTTCATTCTTTACTGGTATTTATTTGATGTAGGACATAACGGCTTCTTCTTTTTTTTTTGTTTCCTTTTTTTCTTACATGGTCTTTGATGTTCTATTTCTTTCTTTCTTTTTTTTTTTTAATTGCACTTTAGGTTCCGGGGTACATGTGCTGATCATGCAGGATTGTTGCATAGGTACATACTTGGCTAGGTGGTTTGCTTCCTTCATCCCCCGCATCACCTGTAACTGGCATTACTCCCCATGTTATCCCTCCCAGCCTCCCCACCCTCCACTGTCCCTTGCTTAGCCCCACCCCCACCGACCCCAGTGTGTAATGCTTCCCTCCCTGTGTCCATGTGTTCTCATTGTTCAACACCCACCTCTGAGTGCTTCTTCTAAAGAAAATTTGACAGTCACATAAATAGTCTGGCTTTGCATATATATTAATCCATTTTCACACTGCTGATAAAGACATACCGGTGACTGGGTAATTTATTAAGAAAAAGAGGTTTAAGGAACACACAGTTCCACATGCCTGGGGAGGCCTCACAATTATGGCAGAAGGCGAAACGCACATCTTATGTGGTGGCAGGCAAGAATAAAAATGAGAGCCAAGTGAAAGGGGAAACCCCTCATGAAACCATCAGATCTCATGAGACTTATTCACTACCATGAGAACAGTATGAAGGAAACCACCTCCATGATTCAATTATTTCCCCCTGACTTCTTCCCACAACACATGGGAATTATGGGAGCTACAATTCAAGATGAGATTTAGGTGGGAACACAGGCAAACCATACCAGCATGCTATTATGATTGAATTAAAAAATAAGGAAACTGAGGGAAGTAGATTCACTGTACGCAAATCTGAGGGTTTCTTCTTATGTACTTCTTTTTGTAGTAGTTGACCTTGCCCATGTGAGTGTTTGCATCTAGAGATATTGTGTTATTTTTCTTGCAGCCTGGACCCAACATATTAAGTGCTACAAAGTGTTTGATGATAAAATAAAATGATTAACCATTTATACATTAAGAAGACACATTTTTGAAATAGAAAACAAGGTAACAGTGAAATTACAATGGGTGAGGATAGGATAGTATTAAAAATTAGAGTCATCATAGCTCTGCCCCTTATGAAATCTGTAACTTAGCATATCACTTGAACCTCTCTTAAAATGGGGAAAGATATATCTATTTCATAAAGTTGTTAATTAAGATAATATGTGTAAAAAGTGTATGTGCTAGAGGAATTTCTTTAAAATATGAGAACTATTCCCTAAAAAGCACTGTGACGCTGCATAAAACATGGCTTTGTCTTAAAACGGAATGTATTACATTTTTCTTGTTTTTATGCAAATCTCACGCATGGGCCAGCTACTGTGAAATAATTTAATTACCTTGCTAGGTTAGCACTATCGTCTTAAACATAGAAGTGATTTTTTTAAAATTCTGTGAAAGTTTGGACTTCTCTCAGCCTAGCCCTAATTCTATAAATCCCCAAAATTCTTTCTTCAGAGATTCAACATGTAACTAACTCATCCCACATGGCTCAAACCTTTAATGACTTAGAAGTATAGATTATCAATCAAAGGAAATGGGAGAACAGATTGATTTGCGAAATGGCAACAGGCCCCTCATGGGACACCCAGTAGCGCTTCCTTAAAAGGTTTAGCTTGTGCAATTTGTGAACAAAAGGGAGACACTCATGACTCATGACAGACAGTAGCATACAGGAAATAGTAAATACTGAGAACAAAATGTGGCATTTGTAAAACGTTCATTCATTTATTCTTTCATTCATTCACATGACAATTGTTTATTGAGTGTTGAGTGCCAGGGACTAGGTTAGATACTGGCCACGTACATGATCTTATTCGAAATCACAAGAAATTTGGGAAAATATGATCAACCCCATGTCGTGGATGCTGCAGGACACTTCATAGACCCCAACTTAAGGACCAAACTATACTCCCTCCTCCAGCTGTCCCCAAATGTTGGCAGTCAAAGTTTCTTGTGTGACTATCAAGAAATGTACTCTCAACAAAAGATGACACCTTTCCAGAATCATGGTCCTTCCTGGGGGCAGCTTGCCTCCAATGACTGATTTATGTGGACTGTACCTCTTCTCAATTTTGAACATTGCTGAAGGGTATCCCAGCTCCAGATCCTCAGTAGGCTCAGCTGAGGGTCCTGTTGCAACAGAATCATAGATCATCTCCCTCTGTTTAATCCTGTTTTTCTCACCTCTTATGGGTGTCTTATTCCTAAAAGCACTAGCCAAATAAATCTGTTGCATGCAAATCTTAAAGATTCAAAATCTATTTATTGGAAATTCATCTTACAAGTGAAGAATCTGAGATTAGGGGGGTTTTATTATTTCACCAAAGTCCATATAGGCAATATGTGGTGGGATTAGGATGCTATCTCCAAATATCATGCACATTATAAAAGCCCAGCAATTAGAAATGGGGTTCAAGTTTGGAAATGGCCCTTATAAGGGTAGGCCTTTGCCAGGTTTAATTTTTCATTTTCAGGTTGGCAGTCCAAAGCTGTCAAAATTAGTCAAAAGTGTTGTGCAAAACTAAATATAAATGTAAAGTGGATGTGTCCAAGTGTCCCCATCAGCAGGAAAAGGCTAAGAGCCAATGAGCAAATGAAGCTTGGTGGGAGTATTGACAACTAGCAGCAAATTTTTACATCATTTTTTTAAACTGGGACCTTGCTAATAAGTCAATTCCATTAAGCAGGCAGTTATTTGACCTTATTATTTCCAATATGTAACAAAAATTGGATGATCAAAATAAGGAACTGTAAACAACATAAAATATTTATAAGAAATCATGTTTCAAAAATTTATTAATGACTTTGAAAACAGGTCCTGGATCTAAAATTGCTGTACATATGAGAGAAAATTAGCACTTATAATAAAAATATTGATATTGGCTATGAAAGTGGCAAAATCAGATAATGCTAATATTATTAACCTTCAATATATTATGAATGCCAAATATATGTTACTAACCAAGGAAAGGATGATGATTTAACATTTTGAACTCTTTTAATAATAACACATTAATTCAATCTACAGTATTTATTGAGAACCTACTATGTACCAGACACTGTTCTAAGTAATGGGAATAGAACAATGAATGAGAGACATGGTTCCTGTTTACAAGACAAGACACTATATAATATCAGAGGTCGGGAGACAGTCAACAAGCAAACACATATATAAACAAGGCCTCTTTGTCAGCTGACCTCTGAGGAGTGAGGTTTCAGCCACTTCAAGATCTGTGAGAAGAGCCTTCTAGGCAAAAGACCAATGTAAAACCCTATGAAGGAATAGGGAGAACTTTGAAAAACAGAAAGAAAAGTCAGGATGGCTGGAGCAGATCAAGTGATGGGGAGGGTGTAGATGAGGCTTTAGGGTTGGGTAACAGCCCATCACTTGTGGGCTATGAAGGAGAATTTGGATTTTATTCTAGATATGATGAGAATTTCTTAGTGTGTTCTAAACAATAGAGTGACATGATCCTTTTTTTACAACATCATTCTGACTAGAGCGTCCCTGAAAAACTAAATATATTCAATGAACATTCAAGCATTACTGATTGCACTGAAGAGAGAGAGTGGGAGAGCACTACAGTGTAGCTGGGAGAACATAAGCTTTGTAGTCTGATAGATCTACGTTCAAAATCCATGTCTATTTCTTTCTAACTGGAAGTTATCCTCTGAATTCTAGGGTTTTCTTTATTTGTAAGATAGAATGATGAAACTTAGTTTGCAGGGCTATTTTTAGGGTTAGACTACTCATGTTCAGTGGCTGACACAGAGTTGGTGCTCCATATTCTGTGATACAGATGAATGTGGAGTACAGGAACATAATATAAATTATGCTGACTTTTCTCTGATATCATTTGTTATTGGTGCTAGAAAGGCCTACAAATAAACTCTGACCTTTCTTGAAGAGGCAAATCATTGTTTTATTGGCCTTTTACTTTCAAAGGACGTTAGACATGAAGGCCTGCTGAGACTGTGTGACTGGAATGTTTCTTTCTTATTCTTATTTCTCCCTCTTTTTTCCCCATTCTCTTGAAATTGCACACCTCAGACCTGTTTTTGTTGTCTCCGGATCACACGGAGCAACTTTTGATGGAAACTTGGGCTCACCAGGATACATTTTTGCAGTGTGTGCATTTGTACTTAACACTTCTCTTCCTGGATTTAGTGATGATTCAAGAGCAAGGCACCAGAGAAGACCAAAGTCATCCAACTTGTTTAACAGGCTTTTTAGGACTAGGGGACTCAGATAGAGCTCAGCAGTGGCATATCATGGAAAACGTTATGTTTGGAAATCCTTTTTCATGTTTGGAAATTCTCTTCTTCTGAGGTGGCAGTGAGATGCAAGAGTTGATATACCAGGGCTACTTGCTTCTAGGGCATGCTTCAAGGACAAGGAACCCCAGAAATCTCCTCCCATATTGCATTTTTAGGATTTTGTTTAAAGTAAAAAAAAAAAAAAAATAGAAGGAGGAGGTGGAGGAGATTGGGAGATAAGGACTCAGATACAGAAGCAGGAAGGTTGCCTCTATGTCTTTCAGTGAGTGATTCTCTCTGTACAGTGCTATTTGCGTTTTCCCCACAATATAATGGCCCACAAAATCGTAAGGTCTATGTGAGCCTCTCAACCTCCCATATACTAGAGACAGCTTTGGGTATCACCATCAAACAAGTATCTAAAGAAATCTCTATGAATGTTATTATTATTATTATTATTATTTGCTTATTTATGAACCTCATTTCACAAACTTGGGAATGCAGTAAATATTACCATCTTTACTTTCACTCATGTGTCCTAATTTCTGTCTCTGCATCCTATTTTGCTTACCTAGTAGAAAATGTAAGTTTTAGTCTTTCTGGCATTCTCACACTCAAGAGCGAGTCACAATTCCTTGGGCTTACTGTCAAATATGAATATAGGGCAGCCTTGTCTTGAGTCACGGCCCCTACAGGGTGACTTGACCGTTAAGAAGTCTGTTGTTCCTATTCTCATAGTTTCTTTAGGTTTACTCTAACAGCCTTTGTTGCTTCCTTGTAACTCTTGGGGCCCAGGAATGTTAAGCAAGTCTTGTTGCTTCCTTGTAACTCTTGGGGCCCAGGAATGTTAAGCAAGTCTTCCTCTGATCCCATCTGCCTAGAAACCATCTCCTTCCTGGTGTCTTGCTACCTTCCCAATATACTTCAGGGAAGCAGAGCCCAGGGCCTTTGTACTCTCAGGCCCCCAACTTGGAAGGTGGGGAGTGGGAGAGGGTTGGTAGCTGGGGTAGGGTTTTCATTCTCCATATGTCCCTTTTATGTACTATCCTGAATGCTTTCTGACTTTATCTATTTCTTCCCTGGAAGAAAAGTGACCCCAGGGCCTGCCTCTTGCTTCAATACAAGAGAAGGGAACAGGAAAAAGAGAGAGAAATGCATGGGTTGCTATCTCAAATACTATATAGACAAAACTGGAAAAGAAAAAAAAAAGACTTCTAAGGCTGCCCTTAAAGAGTGGAATCTTCTAAGATGAGATAGATATCGCAGATGAATATGTTGAAACCAAAAGAACAGTTTTCTTGTCATGCCAGAACCATGCTGGCTTCCTAGGGAAAACATACTCTGATTCAGCCAGAGAAACAATTGTGTCTCAGGCAGATAGTTACAAAGCTGGCACAATGGAGTTGCCTCGAATAAGTCAATGCAATATGTGGTCATTTAAAAACCTCTCTATTTTATAATTGACTGCGTTAAGATAGAAGTGGTACCTAGAACAGCAGAGCTCTCAAAGGTACCTTTTACCACTTCTCTCCAGACCTCTCTTTTATTTTTACAGTATTTGGCTCTTCTCTTTTTGATGTTTCAGGGCTTGAGGAAACTGCTACTCATGTTATCAGACACTCCATGCCTTATTTTACATAGGTACTTGGACTCAGCATTCAAAGGGTACCATTGTGGCTCGTTGGGCTAAACATGGAGCCTGGACTTGGGAAGCATAGGTGCACATTCCTTGCTACACTTAATTCATCTGGTGGTCTTTAACAGGTTGTGTATGCTATCTAAGGCTATTTCCTTATTTTAAAAAGAGAAGTGAAAAAGATCGAATTCATGATTTTGTTCTGAGAGTCAAATGAAACAGTACGATGAGAGATTGTCTGTGAAATATTGTTTTACACAATTGTTCCTTTTTTTCCAAAAATGTTTATTACATGTATGCCATGTGCCAAATACTTTGTTTGGTCTAGGCTTTAGAGCCGTATAGATAAATAAAATGCGGTCACTTCTGTCAAGCAATATAATCTGGTGAGGGAGCTAAAACAGAAAGATACAGAGTGAAGTCATATCTGTAGAGATAGAACTGTGTCATGTCATGCATAATTACATAGTCTGTACAAAAGGATAATACTAGAATTGGCTTCCTGAAGACGTTGATTCCTGAGTTGAGTCTTATAGAATGAAGAGTTTGGTGGTATGAGGTAGATGAATGGGAAAGACATGCCCAGGTATCAGTAACAGAATGAACAGACCGTGAAGTGGCAAGCACCCATGTGTTGGTGTGTATTGGTGGAAGCAGAGGGTAGACAGACATATCAATACAGCTGGCACTTACAATTGAAAGCAATATGTAGCTGAGATAGATATGGGCAGGTAGTTAAAGAACAAAGATTACTCTGATAAGGAACTCAGATGTAATTTTTTAGGTGATGAGAAATCATTGTGGAGTTTATACCATCAGATTTTCATTTTTTATAGATAACCCCAATGAATGAATTGGCAGTGTCAGCAGTAAATTTGAGCTATCAAGACCAGAGTCAGAGAGACAAGTCAGTCTCACCATCTGGGGAAGCAAAGATGAAGATCTAAATTAGCACACTGGCAATAAAAATAGACTGTAAAGAATAGAGCAGTGCTTGGAGATTGACTTGGCTCCTGGAGATATTGATTGCAATATGGAAATCAAGGATGATTTATGCCAATGAGTGAGAAAACATATACAGATAGAAACAAGTTTAAGTGTGGATAAGTTTAGTTTGGGGTGCTCAATTTGAGGGTTATGTGAAGCATTCAGGTTGAGATACACATTCAGATGCTGGGATTATGAACATGAAGCTCAGAGAAGGAATCTGGGCCAGTATTATAGTTGTATTCATATACTTAACAAGTACAGCTTGAGAGACTACAACCATAGAAGTCTCGTGGTCATTTTTAGCTCCCCAGCACTCTCATTTTGATAATTAAAATATCTGATTCCATATAGTGGTTAAATTTCAAGTTTGCATGTTAAGCTAAAGAATCTGCCCTCCCAAACTTTGAGTATGAAAAGATGGAATGAGGGAGGAAAAACTGGGCCAGGAAAAGTCTCTCTTGACTGATACCAATGTAACATGGTATTGGGTTGCTCTGGTTGTTCCAGATGTTTCAAGGTGATTATTTCTCTTGTGGGTACTTTCATGGCTCAGTGGGGAATTACATACTGAGCTATGCTAATTATAGCTCCCTTGATGTTAGCAGTGTGTATCCTTAGCCTGGCTACTTACGGAACTCTCCCCATCCCCCCTACTCACCATACAGTTCCACTTTTTAATGGCCCACTCGTCCCACCCTAATCTAAGATATCCTTTCCACTTTAAGTTGAAACATGGGGCTAGTTGACATCTGTTCTCCCAGGGCCTCAACCAAAATGAAAATAAAATGAGCCCCATTTTTATATTCTTTTTCAGAGATGTGTGAATCATTCGATTAGAAGTGGCAATTAAAATGATGAGATCCTCTTTCTTCCTACCCTCTTCCTGCCAGTAAGAATGCTCACAAAGGGGCCAAGCATGGTGGCTCACACCTGTAATCCTAGTACCTTGTACTTTGGGAGGCTGAGGCAGGCAGATCACTTGAGGTCAGGAGTTCGAGACCAGCCTTCCCAACATGGTGAAACCCCATCTCTACTAAAAATACAAAAATTAGCTGGTCATGGTGGCAGGTGCCTGCAATCCCAGCTACTTGGGAGGCTGGGCTTGAACCCAGGAGGCGGAGGTTGCAGTGAGCCTCGATTGTGCCACTGCACTCCAGCCTAGACGGCAGAGTGAGACTCCATCTTAAAAAAAAAAAAAAAATGCTCACAAAGGAAGATAAGTGGAATACAAAATGCAGACAGATTTCTGGGAGAAACCATCATTCAGAAGGTGAGCAGAGGCAGGGAAGGCAAGAGACAGAGAAGCAATGGTTGAGGTAGCAGGAGAACCTCGAGAGTAAGGAGTCAAATAAATTATGGAGTAAGAAGATCTACAAAGGAGGACATAATCAGTGTATTAGATGCTGTGAAAGGATGCAATTGGATGAGGACTAGGTTAGGAAAATGTTAGATTTTACTATGAGATCAATTACTATCCTTGCAAGCAAATCCAGTTAGAGAGAGGGAAATGGCAAGGGTTTTTGAGAAGTGTGGATGAAAGAGGAGAAATTTTAGAGGTTAGATAGAGGAGGTATGGGGTCAAGATAGACCCCATTTAGAATGGGAGAAACCAGCAATGTTCACAGGCTGAGGGAAAACAGGCATAGTGAGGGCTGATTTGAAGAGCCAGGAAGAAAGAAGGTTAATTGATCGTAGATGATTACAGCTGATTATTTCTCTTTTGGGCACTTTCGAGGTCTCATGGGGTGTAGGAAGGAAGGCGATCAAGAGCATAGTGAAGAGGTTAGGACTGATGAGAAGCAGGGATAGCTTATCCTCTGAAAAAGGAGAAGTGTGACATAAGCATGCATTTTGATTTATTTGTTCCTGGTGGCAGAAAGTTGAATGAGATCATGTCTGATGGCTTTCATTTTCTCACTGAAATAGCGCATAAGGCTACGTGCTGAGTGTAGTGAACCACGATCTGAGTCACTTCTAATCCACTCATTTAGAAATTAGAAAGACTGAGCTGAATGGAGTGGCATTATTATACCTAACATAGAGATGTGGAATCCATGATTCAGAACACTTAAGTGACTTGCCTGAGGCTACCCTGGTGGCTAATGTTAGAGTCTGGACAGCATGTGGAGTCTCCAGATCATCCGGTTATTGGCACTTGAGAATCTCAAGAGATTTTTATGTTCCATTTTTATCAGCCCATCAAAGATCAAGAGGTAAAAATAGAAAATCGCTGAAAGTGTTGTAAATTTATATATCCTTTATCACTTTTCCCCCCTCCCTTTTTATAACCAAACTTTAACATTTACTGAATAGCTAATATCTTCTAGTCAGTGTGATAAATGCTTTGCTGGGAAATCAAATATGTAGCTGATAAATAGTGAGCGCTTACCATGTATCAGGAGCTGTTCTAAGTATTTTATGCTCATAAATAAATGTAATTCTTTTATGAATGTAATGAGGCTAGAGAAGTCTTGTCTCCATATTACGGAGAAGAAAACTGAAGTCCAGTGATGTTAGCTGACTTAAACACAGATATTAAGTGCAAGACTAGGCTTGTCTAGCTCCAGTGCCCACAGTTTAATCCATTACATTATACATGGTTTCTGCTTTCAAGGAACTTACCTTCTTTTGGGAAAGCAAAAGGAAAACATGGTTGGTTTTAACAAATAAAGCAAGCAAAATCCGGATGATATAACACTACAAAAAAAGTAGTAATTGCCCGGCGCAGTGGCTCATGCCTGTAATTCCAGCACTTTGGAAGGCTGAGGTGGGCAGATCACCTGAGGTCAGGAGCTCAATACCAGCCTGGCCAACATGGTGAAACCCTGTCTCTACTAACAATACAAAAATTAGCTGGGCATGGTGGCAGACACCTGTAATGCCAGCTACTTAGAAGGCTGAGACAGAAGAATTGCTTGAACCAGGGAGGCAGAGGTTGCAGTGAGCCAAGATTGCACCACGGCACTCCAACCTAGGCAACAGAGCAAGATTCCATCTTAAAAAAAAAGAAAAAAAAAGTAATAATATGGGACATGATGAATTGCAAAACGACTAGTCCAGGCATTTAGAGATATACGAAAGAGATGTCAGCATGGACTAGTTTGCCTGGCAGATAGGATTAGAATGATTTCACCCACTCTAATCTGAGACAAGCGAGACTAGATAGAGCTTAAGAATAGAAAAGCAACTGTCTTGAGTTTCCATCAAAATTATATCCATCCTACATTTTCATAAAGAAATGAACAAAGAATTTCATCCACTGGCATGTGCATTATATGCATTCATTTATTCAACAAATATTTAGTGACCCGCACTCAGTGATATGCTCTGTATTAGAGCTGTCAGGATTCTTGGGTCAGAGCACATACCTTAGTCATTTCTGTACCACATTGGCACACATTTTATTAATACAATACTAATGACTAACAAGTGTTTGTTGAATATAGTTGATCAAAGAAAAATAATCCAGCTAGATTTATTATTTATGTGTACTTGTATAAAACTTTAGACTGATATTGAATCCAAATCACCAAACCAGATTTTGTCTTCTTTCACATGTTTCCCCTTAGAACTTTTATTGCCAGCAAACCTAAGTTAGAGCCTTTCCAGCCATTGGGAGAGGTTCTACTAACATTGAACTCCAAAAAAAAAAAAAAAAAAAGTGGGAGAGGGTGTCAGCCTTTTTCCTTCTAAGGAAGCTCTTTGACTGCCATAAAAAGATGCTGATTTTCTCCCTACTTTATCAACATATATCAAAGGTGTACTGAGAAAGGCAGCTTGTATTGGGACCCAAAAGGTCTAATTACAACCTCTGTATTTATTTTCAACTGTTGTTATTACAAATTACCACAAATGAAGTGGCTTAGAACAACAGCCACTTATTGTCTCTTGGTTCTATTCATCAGAAGTCCAAGTACAGCATGGTTTAACAGGGTCCTCTGCTTGAAGTCTCACAAGCCAAAATCAACGTGTCAGCATGACTGCCTTTTTTTCTGGAGTTTCTAAGGATGGAGTTGCTTTAAGTTAATGAAGATATTTGGCACAATTCAGTTCCTTGTGCCTGTGGGGCTGAGGTCCCTGTTTTCCTGCAGAAAACCAACTAGGAAACTCTCAGTTCCTTAACACTGGCCGGTTTCCTCCATCTTCAAGCCAGTAAAGGCATGCCTTTCTAATGCTTCAAATCTCCCTGGCTTTCCACATCTCTCTGCCTCCAGTTCTCTATTTTTAAGAGCTCATGGAATTAGATTGGGCCCATTAGGATATTCCAATATCATCTTCCTATCATAAGGTCTATAACCTTAACAATATCTGCAAAGTCCCTTTTATCATTTTTTGTAACATATCTATGGATTCTAAGGAATTAGGGGATCAGCATTTTCTGAGATCCTTCTGCCTGCTATACCTTCCTCCTAGGAACAAGGGAGCATTAGTCAGAATAGCCAATAATTCCCCCTGCCCCCCAAAAACAAACAACCAATGAGCCAAACATACAAAAAGCACATCTGCACCAGAGCCAGGTATCTGCTGACTCTCCAGCTCTAGTCAGAGAAGAGGTAAACATGTTTTGAAAGAAAATATTTTTTATAAGGCATCCCATTGTATATATTCCGGACATTAGATCATTCTTGACCTGTGTGAGGCACTCATAAATGGTAGCTGCTGTGATGGTGACGAGGGCAGTGATCCCACTACATTTAAGACAGAATGCTAGTTACTGAAACAGATTCAAAGCAGATCAAACATAGCCTCTGCCTTAGAGAAAATGATAGGTACACACATAAACACAGGATGGAGCAGTTAATGCCTTGAAAAGAGGGACCTTTTTTTCCTTTTGATGGCTGCTCTTAATGCTTGATTTAAACTGTTCTCACTCAGTTAAAAATGACACAAAGGGTGGAGAGCAGGGTTTGTTAACATAGGATTTACCCCAACTGCCACTCACTCCCTGCGCAGTGCCAATCTTGCAAATCAAGGAAGGCCAGCCACTCAGTGAAACCACCTCAGAGAGGGCCAGAAACCAGGAAAGGTCAGCGAAGCCTCTTGGATTTAAAATGAAGAACCAGGAAACAAAGGACTCAACGCAACTTTTACAACTACAAATTAAATGCAAAGAATGACACATCATTACATAAGCAGCACAAAATATAATTTAAATGTCAAAAGAACTGAAGATTCTTGAATCATGTAAGAAAAACTTGCAGAATGTGTTAAATGTCTCAATTTGTACTATACCCCAAAAAAAGTATAAAGTAAAAATGGCATTGTTTTATAATGCAAAAATATAGAAATCAGTCTTGTTTTCCTACTGTTTACAGGAATCCTTATGTTTATTTTAATCAACTTTAAAAATATTCGTCTTTTTAAAATTCTTATGACTTTCAGGGACTGTGGATATATTTGAGTATAAGAGGGTATTATTTAACTTAAGACAATGCTTAAATGTGATATGTGTGTCTATTAAAGTTACAGTTAAATCTTTTATATGAAGGATACATTTTCATTGGGAGGAGTAGGCGTTTCACAGATTGCTCTACTACTTGGAATATGATTTCACATACATTTTTGCTCTCTTGAAAATTAGCTTTGTGGCAATTGGTTTCCCTACTTCTGCCACCCACTTACATTTTAGATCTTTGTTTTGAAGCTTGGAAGATATATTTAACAACATCATATTAACATTTTAGGTCTCTGTCTGAATATAGTAGTTCCACATTCTTTGGCAGATACAGAATTTTTCTAGTTTTCAGTTGTCAAAGATATCAGTCTAAACCATCTAAACAAAGCTAAATGTGTATGTATGTCTATACACCCATTTGTATGTGTATGTGTATACTATAAGCTATACTTAGAAAATTTATTCTTCAATTATTTATTAAACATTTATTGAGCTGTTACTGTGTTCCCTGCAATGACCTAAACACTGAGAATACTAAGGTCACTAGGACACAGTACACTGGATTCAGAGAGCTCTCAGAATATTGATTGAGGAAAACTTGGAGCAGTATATTGTGATAAATGGCAGCCAGCAGTGCAGATAGAGAGCTTTGAGAATATATATATATATATGTACATATATTAGAGAAGAAACTTACTCTAAACTAGGGCAGGAAGAATTGAGCAAAGTTTTCCGAAGATGACTTTATTTTAGTGAACAAGTCTTTTAGAAGTAATTTGTTTATTCAGGTTTCTGATATTTTTGGTATTTTCCGAGATTGTATGAATTCCCCCAGCTTAATGGAGGGTGAGATATGAAGGAAGGGAGAGTGAGTTAGGGAAGAAAAGAGAGTAAGGGGTAGTCTCAGAAAGCCAGTTATTATTTCCCTACCCTGAACCTCTTAGGAGTAGGGCCTGGGGACCATCCTCTTGCCTCTGGGAAGAGTATACAATACTTTCTGGGCCTATGAAAGGCTGGGACTGAAGGACATCTTAGGTTAGTTTCCTTTAGGGCAACATTTTCCTGGACAATCTTGAGTAGTGCTACCTGAAGTCACATAGGTTTTCCTCTCCCAGGTGGGTCATTGTTCAAACCAGGGCACCAACACAATGTATTCTGCACCTGAGGTATCATGAAAACAGCCAGGGAGCAGAAACGCAGCTGACTCTTGAACAACATGAGCATTAGGTGTGCCAACCCCTCGCACAGTTGAAAATGGAATATTGCTTTTACTCCCCGCCAAAACTTAACTACTAATGGCCTACTGTTGCTCAGAAGTCTCGCAGATAACATAGACAGTCAATTAGCACATATTTGTATATGTATCATAGACTGTATTCTTACAATAAAGAAGGTAGGTAAAAGAAAATGTTATTAAGAAAATCACAAGGAAAAAATTATATTTACTATTTATTAAGTGGAAGTGGGTCATCATAAAGGTCTTCAACCTTGTCATCTTCATGTTGAGTAGGTTGAGGAGGAAGAGGAAGGGGGTTTCAGGGGTGGCAGAGGCAGAAGAAAATTTGGGATAAGTGGACCTGTATACTTTAAACCTGTATTGTTCATGGGTAAACGTTTATTCTACATAACCTCTAAGACAGTCAGTCAACAGAAGTGCTGAAAGATTTAAAGTCACTTCTGCAAGTTTACATGTTGCTTTGCTTGGCTCACTTCAATATTAGGAAAGCTATAATCCTTTGCCAAGAATTCAGTATGCAAATATTTTCTAATAAAGAAAACCATAGGAGGAAGTTGAATTTTGTTGCAGTATGCCAACACACTGACAGTGGGTTTTTTTTTTTTTTTTGACAGAATGCAGTGTTAGAAAGCAAGCACAATGGAGTTCATTTATAAGAACACCTGCTTTAAAAATAACCCTACTGTTAGGAGGAAACAACTTCTGGACTAGTTCTTTTGTGTGGAAAAATCCAGAAATAAATAGGAAATAAAGTTGTTGTGTGCTATATACAGAGCATTTGCATCATGGGAAAAGCTTTATATACCTTTTGAAGTGCCACAGTTATATTCTCGTTTAATAATACTGTAATGTCTGTGTTTTGATCTTTTGTTATCGGCCCACATCTGGTGATTTTGTGTCTTATAGCTTTCAGTCCAGAAAAAAGATAGAAAGAACAGTTGAAGGTTTCCTTCAACACTCAGCTCAGCCACCGGAAAAGGTCTCCACAAAAGATTTTTCTCCCAGCATCAGATAATGGGTGGGTAATACGAAGAGTAAGTTAAGGGAAAGAGAACAATTCAACTTACATCTGTGCTTTGCATCTGTGTTGTAACAGGCATTTGTAAAAAGGTGTAGATGCGGTACGAAGACCTTAGTGCAGGAGCCACACAGCTGATTAGAATAAGAGTCCTAGAAAATGCTGGAAGAATCAGAAAAGCATCCATTTTGTGCAAAAGGTACTTATGAAGGACTTCTCTTTTGCTAGACACTGAACTACAATAAAAGCAAAGACAAGGGTTTGTCATTGTTTCTAGTGAGAGAAACAGGTTCATTCACAACTAACTGTATTATGAGCCATTTATACACCAAAATGCAGAATTCATTTTAATCAAGAGAAGGAAGGATGCTTCACTGAGTAGATAATGTTTAAGCGGAGGCTTGACAAATATGGACAATATTTGTAGGTAGAAAATGGAAAAGTGGGAATGGTAGGTGGATCAGGTGTTACATCTGGAACCCACAGCAACAATTTGAACATGGTTGAAGGAGCAAGGAGTAGAGCAGAGAAATGACACTAATAGGAATCTGGTTAATTGGAACAGGACAGTAAGTCAGAAGATCCTTGATGCTATGCCAGCCAGGGTGCTTCTAGGGTGGGTGGTGATGCCCTATAGTCGAATAGCTGACACTGCTGAGCATTCCTCCTTATGAACAGGACTGTAATTCTAATTTGGAAGCCAATGTGCTCAACATAAAATCACCTATTTTCTCAGAACTACCTTGCAGCCAGGGATGGCTATGTAGCATAATTTAGGCCATTGAGATATAAGCAGAAATTGAGATAAAAGTAGAGGACATCCGGAAGCCTCTTTAAAAGGAGATAGACTCAGCTGACATCTGCCTTATTCATGTTGCTCTGCACCCTTTTTGCTACTCAATTTGCAGGAATAGACTGCCATCTTGTAACCAGAATGGCAGATGTCTTGTAGGCAGACGTCTTGCGCTAAGGATCCTAGAGCAGGAAGAAAGAAAGAGCGTGGTTGAGTAGCTGCAATCACTCAGGACTGCGTACCCCAAACTCCTTGTTATGGGAGAAAAATAAACTTCTGATTTGTTTAAACCACTGTGGCCAGGTTTCTACTAGAGAAGCTAAATTGAATCCTAATTGATATAGATGACCTGTGGGGAAAAGCGAAAATAGTTGAGCAGAAAAGTTGAATGGAAGTTACGAGTCATAAGAATTGGAAGGAAGGAGAAAGGAGAACTTTCCGGATTTTCCCAAGTCGGTACTGTGCAAACAGTTCCAGGTTTGTTTTCCATGGAAGAATTGCACACTATTACATTCATCCATTCATCAATTCAATAAATATTTATTGTTCCACTGTTATATTTCAGACATTTTACTGGATGCCAGGGATGCAAAAAGGTATATCATGAGACCCTTCAGGAAGCACATGATCTAATGGAAGCAAGTGTGTCAAAGTTAATCATAAATAGTTTGGATTTGAAAACTGTGATTTGTAAAAATTCCTGAAACATTAGTAGAGAATAAATTATTTTCTTCCAGCTGCACCAAAGATTTAGAGTGTAAATTGGTTATTGGTATAAGTTGAGCATCCCTAATGTGAATATCTGAAATGCTCTAAAGTTTGAAACTTTTTGAGTGTTAACATGAAACTCAAAGGGAATGCTCATTGGAGATTTTCAGATTTTAGATTTTCAGATTAAGGAGGCTCAACCATTCAACCAGTAAGTATAATGCAATTATTCCAAAAATATGAACTCCAAAAGACTTCTAGTCCCAAACATTTTTGTAGGATAAGGATATTCAATCTGTACATTAGTGCTGCAGAATAAAAGAGGCCATGGTACTATTTTATCAGTTACTTTGAGTTAAGGGAGCACAAAATTAGTGTCTTTTTAAAGGAAAATGAGTTGAGTAACTGGATAGCTATTATCCTGGGAGACATGTATATACCACCAGTGGACAGCTATGGATGGCTACTCTACTTTCATACATTTCCAGAGGCTCCCATGTCCACTTTTAAAAACTAGTGCATCCCATCAAACTTTAAACTTTTTACAATAGTAGAAAGGACTGATGTGTGAAATATAATCTCTTCATGCCTTGATGAGGCTATGGTGGCCATGAGTAGCAATCTACAAACGACTGCTAGCTTCTTAAACAAACGTTTAATATCAGTATTAACCTATTCCTTTTCAGACATTCATTAAACATTATTGATCACCCACTATCTGCCAGACATCATAGAAGATGATGAGAAAACAAAGTAGAGTGGCTAGGTTCTTGCTCTTAATTTTCTGGGAGACTGTGCATCACTGCAAAAAGAAACAGGCAGGGAGCAGGCTCCAGTGCAGGCACGTAAGAGAACTGCAGAAAATATACGGATGGTTAATTAGTAAAAAACCAACCAAGCAAAACTCTAATTTGATAGTATTAGAGTCCAAGAGAACCTTGTAGATAGCATAACTAGCAATGGAAGAGAGTATCTTGCAACAGTGGGCAGGGCTACTATTTCTCTGCTCTGATATTTGGACCTTACAAATAGGTGAATAAAATTTCCCAAGTATATAACCAACCCTTAGGTGCTATGAGCTCTTATGGGCTGCAAAAGCCAAAATAGGGACCTTTTGGGGGATAAGGGAACCCCATCATTTATCTGTATATGATGCATGCAGTATGTTTTGAGGTCTTGAGTCTCAGGGACCTTTGGAGGTCAGGCCATTTCCAAGCTTTTTGTTTAAGTAGTAATCCTGTGGTCTTCAGATGATGGTAAGTGATTTCCGCAAAAGCTTTTATGGCTTGTTATTGCTTGCCCTCTAAGAAATGTGGGATGAGATAAAACAAAAAGGTGCCTTTCCAGTCAGTTCATTGCTGCTTTGCTTCCAACAGTGGATTGTTGTGCTTCTCTGGATAAATACTGAGTAGTGTTTTTCTCCTAATTATTTCCACAAAGGGATAGTATCAGCTCGATGTTGAATAATGATCCCTGTTATTCTTAAGATTTAGTGTGTATGTGTTTTGAGAATTGTGTGACTGCTGTATGACTGCAATATTTGCTTCACTTCACAAAAAGTCAGTGAGGACAGAAAGGCATTTGACAGGTTAACTAGTCCACCCCTCCTTAACTTTTAACATCTGCTGTTAGACCTTCTTTTCTGTTCACAGCATAATGGAAATATATCAAAACTACTCAACCTGAACAAAACTTAGGAGAAGGCCATTGCCTGGGCAGCATGATTTTATGGACTTAGTCGATCATGACTTTTTCCCTTGGATGAGCAGCTAAACAGTTACCACTGCTGCACGACTCCATTGTCCAAATCAGAATCTATGTGAATGGTAGCCCTGAAGTTGTGCAACAAAAAATTAACAGAGTCAGACCTCACAACTGTGAGCTAAGATACTTGAAATTTGTCCACCACATTTTAAGCATCACATTCTTTGGGAGCCTGCGTGCTGTTCTGAAGACTTAAATATTAAAGTTTTATGAAAATTTTCCTTCTATTCTATTAATATCTGTTTATTTTAAGACACAAATCCTGTTTTAAACTACTTACCATAGAGGAAAATTAGTGTTCCATTAAAAATGACCATGTTTAAAATCCTGTACTTTCATACTCCTATTGCACACTGAAAATGATGGATAAACACAAAGGACAGCTTCTCTGGTGAGCTGTATGAAACTCTAGGGCCTGGAGATTCAACCTGTTTGAATTTGTGAATCTATGCTCTCACGGGTTTATATATGATACATTAATAAGCCAGCCAATTGTCTTCAAATAGGTTAACAGCCTGTGAAACCCAAGTGAAAAAATTTGTGCAGTAAGGACCAATTCACTTGGAAGGAAAGCAAAAATAACATATTTGATCAATACATTATACTTTAGTAGGCATTTGCACATGAGACTGTGACTTTTGCCAGTCAAAGACCATTTTCAAATTATTTATGTTCTCATTGCTATAAACAAAAGTTAATTCTTAATAAATATTTGTTATCATATTTGGCCCACTCGACAGTACCGTAAGGTCGAGAATACTGTCATTTTGCAAAGAATGAAACTGAGGTTCAATATTGACGTGACCAAAAAACACTGTTAGCTGATGGCAGGATTGGGAAAGGGAACCTGAACCATGCCCCTGATACATCAACAGTGCACCATCTATGACACCAGCTACCTTCCACATGCCCACACTCAGTTTCCTCTCAATAATCACATAGTTTCAGGGGAGAGGAAAAACAGTCCATGCCTACTGAGCTGCTTTTTCTGGTTCAAATGTCTGGTGCAGAGTAAAAGCTATTTTCTAAATCCGGTAAATATTCTTGTCTGCTTGGATTCAGTCAGACTTCAGAATGGAATGAGCAAATTATAGACGGCAGTAATAAGGTGCTTCCAGTAGGGTGTTTCTTAGCCACTTTACTCTATGTCTTGGAGCTCCACTTGGAGATGTTTTAAACTACTCAGGAAGAGAAACTAGAGTGAGAATGCCAGACTTGTAAGGAGTTCTGTCCTGACAGGTGTCTTTAATGATTTGCTATTACTCTATCATTTGAGGTGCTAATTATGTGGACTGTACCCAAGTAAACTCTACCAAGCCTTGCGAAAAGATAATAGAAATGAGGTAAAGGTGTTTTCTCTTCTTTTGGGAATCATTATCTCATCGGTATCATTGAAAGAATATATTCTTTAGCCAGGCATGGTGGCTCACACCTGTAATCCCAGCACTTTGGGAGGCAGAGACAGATGGATTCTTGAGGTCAGGAGAGGTGGCAGGCACCTGTAATTCCAGCTACTCTGGAGGCCCAGGCACAGGAATTGCTTGAACCTGAGAGGCAGAGGTTGCAGTGAGTCTACATCACACCACTGCACTCTAGCTTGGGTGATGGAGTGAGACTCATCTTAAAAATAGTAATAATAAAAAAATACATTCTTAGGAATGTAAGAATTTACGCTAGCTTCCCCAAGGAATTTTCCATGATAAGCTCACTTGTTCTCTAAATTCTGTCTATTCTTGAAGGATGCTGAAATCCCCTTCTCCTCTAAAGCTTTCTATGGCAATTCTATCTCACATGATAATCTCCATGTCTTCTATAGTTTGTTTTTTAAACATTTTATTGATTTATAATTTACAAACCATAAAATTTATCTTTACAAGGTTTACAATTTAATTATTTTTAGTGTATTTACGGAATTGTGCAGTCATCACCCACATTTAAGTTTAAAATCTTTGCGTATCTCACGAGATAAACCCTTCATTAGCATTCACTCTCCATGAGCGTTCACTCTTTACTACCACCATCCTTTGCCCAGCAGCGCTAACCTACCTTCTGTCTCTATAGATTTGCCTATTCTGGATGTTTTCTGTAAATGAAATCATACAATATGTGGTCTTTTGTGATTGACTTCTTTCATTTAGCGTAATGTTTTCAGGGTTTATTCATGTGGCGTGTATCGGTACTTTACTCCTTTTTATCATTGGATAATATTCCATTGTATGGCTATACCATATTTTGTTTATCCGTTGATCAGTTGATGAACATTTGGGTTCCTTCTAGTTTCAACTATCATAAACAATGCTGTTATGAGCATCCATGTACAAGTTTTTGTATATAACTAGGAGGGAAATCGCTAGGTCATATGGTAACTATGTTTAACTTTTTGAAGAATTGCCAGACTTTCCTAAAGTAGGTGTACCATTTTACAATCCCACCAGAAATGAATGAGCATTCTGGTATCTTCATCCTTGCCAATGCTTTTTACTATCCACCTTTGTTATTTTAACTACCCTAGTGAGTGTTAGTGGTATACAATTGTGGTTTTAATATGCATTGCTCTTGAATGATGATGGTGAGTATCTTTTCATGTGCAAATGAACATTTGTTTATATATTTTTGAAAAACATCTATCTAAATCCCCATTTAAATTAAACTATCGAGTTATTTATTTTCTGGACACAAGTATATCTGATTATTGGTTACATAATTTGCAAATATTTTCTCTTATTCTATGGATTATCTTTTTACTCCCTTGATGTTATCATTTGTAGCACATTAATTTTGATGTAGTCAAATCTGGATTTTTTTTCTTTTGTAATTGTGCTGTTGGTGTCCCTTCTAAGAAACCATTACCTAATGAAAGGTTAGGATAATTTACTTCTGTGTTTTCTTACACAAATTTAAGATTTGGGGGTGTTCAGGGTGCTAGTAATCCCAGAACTTTGGGAGGCCAAGTTGGAAGGATAGCTTGAGGCCAGGAATTTGAGACCAGTGTGGGCAACATAGTGAGACCTATCTCTCCAAAACAGTAAAAAAAAATATCAAGGTGTGGTGGTGCATGCCTGTAGGCTCAGCTATGCAGTAGGCAGAGGCAGGGGCATCCCTTGATTCCAGGAGTTTGAGGATGAAGTAAGCTATGATTATGCCATTGAACTCCAGCCTGGATGACAGAGCAATATCCTGTCTCAAATATGCATATATATATTAAAACAAAATGAGAAATAAAGTTTTGGCTTTATGATACATTTTGAGATAGTGTTTTAATACGTTGCAAGGTAGGAGTCCAAATGCATTCTTTGTTATGTGGGTAGCCAGTTGTCTCCTCACCATTTGTTGAAAAGACAGTTATTTCCCCATTAAATTGTTGTGGAACCTTTGTAGAAAATCAATTGACTATACATGCATGACTTTTATTTCATGAGTTCAATTCTAGTCCATTAATTTCTATGTGTATCCTTATGGTAGTATCACAGCTTTGATTTTGACATCAGGAATTGTAAATCCTATAACTTTGTTCTTTTTCAAGATGGTGTTGGCTATTTAGGGGCCTTTGCAACCCCATGTGAATTTTGGAATCAGCTTTTCAATTTCTGCAAAAAAAAAAAAGGCCTGTGGAATTGTGACAGGGATTGCACTGGCTCTGATCACTTTGGGGAGTACTGCATCTTAGCAAACATTAAGTCTTCCAATTATTAAACACAGGATAAATCTTTTCATTTATTTTGTTCTTTAATTCTTTTCAGCAACATCTTATGTTTTCAGTGTACACATCTTGCACATCCTTGGTCTAGTTTATTTCCAAGTGCATTTTTAATGCTATTATAAATGAAATTGTTTTTTTAATTTCCTTTTCACATTATTCATTGCTAACATACGGAAATACAATTGATTTTTATATGTTGATCTTGTATCCTTCAACCTTGCTGAAGTCATTTATTAGCACTAACATTTTTCTATCAGATTCCTTAAGATTTTCTGTTTACAAGATTATAACATCTTCAAATATAAATTGTTTTACTTCTTCCTTTCCAATGATGATGCCTTTTATTTCTTTCTCTTACCTAATTGTACTGACTAGAACCTTCAGCACAATGTTGAAAAGATGTGACAAGAGCAGACAGCCTCATTTTGTCCCATGTCATAGGGGAAAGCATCCAGTCTTTCACTGTTAAATATGATAGTGGCTGTGGATTCTTCATAGATGTCTTTCATCAGGTTCAGGAAATTCCATTAGATTCCTATGTTGTTGGGTATTTTTTTACTAAAAAATGTGGAATTTGTTATATGCTTTTACTCTGTCTATTGAAATAGTTATGTGGTTTTTATTCTTTAATTTATAGATATGGTCTATTACATTAATTAGCTTTTGTGTGTTAAACCAACCTTGGATTCTTGGGTTAAATCCTACTTGATCATGGTGTCTAATAATTTTATATGCTGCTGGATTCAATTCCCTAAAATTTTGTTGAGAAACTTTCTATATCAATATTTATATGGGATGTTAGGTGTGTTTTTCTTTTTCTATGATGTCTTCACCTGGTTTTAGAATCAAAGTTGTACTGATCTCAGATAATGAGTTGGAAAATGTTTTCTCTTCTCTTATAAGGATTTGTGTTACTTCTTTAAATGCCAGATATCATTTACCAGTAAAGCCATATGGGTTTGAACTTTTCCTTGTTGGGTGTTGTGTGGAAAAAGGGACTTATAGGCAAAGATAACAGTAAAATGTAATAGAACCTTTTTTAGGAACAGTTAGAAAGCAAAGGCAGCTGGAGTTAAAGTGACTCTCCATTGCCTACATGTTAAAATTTAATCTCATTCGTCTGATTCATGGCTCTTTCTAATGTGGAACTTGCTTAACCCCTCCAGCTTCATTGATCTCCTGTCACTACTTCTCTCACAGATTAAGTATCTTCTATGCTGCACTCATGATAATAGTTACTTTCTTCCAGGCATTGTGTTAAGTCTGTGACACAATCTCAATCAACCATTATGTTCAAATTCCCAGAAAAGGCTGTTCTTACTTCGTGACTTTGTTCATGAAGCTCTTACTACCCAGAATGAACTATGCATTTATTAATTCCTGTTCCTTCTCTGCCTCTGTCTTGTGAGGTTGAAAAACTCCTATCTATGGTTTAAAACTAACCTCGAGTGTCACCTAAACAAAATACCAGTGAAGAATACTTAGCAATCTGGGTACTTTTTATCTGTCTGTTTCTTGCCTATTACAAGTCTTTTAATGGCAGGTACCATATTCGACTCATCTCTTTATTTCCAATCTAGCAGAGTGCCTGTCACATCTGCCACATAGTAGATACTCAATAAATAATTGTTGAGCTGATGAATAAACCTGGCTATCCAGAATGAAATTCTCCCCAGCAATTTGGATAGCTGAGATGTTATCGCCCTTCTCTATGCTTCTCACAGCACCTAGTGCAACACTGAGAAACAGTCATTGAAGTTAATTCGACTGAATGATAAATTGATATTATAATGTCAGTAGCACATTTTGAACTCTTCAGTAAAAAGACACCATAAAAAGCTCAAAGTAACTGTAAAAAATAGAAATGATAAAAATCTGTTTGGATGACATCTTTTTAGAAAATATAAAAATAATTCTGTTGTGTTTTGATACATAATTACACTTGAAGATTTTTGGTGTAACAGAGCTGTGTTTGGAGATTCTAGTGATTGTAATAACAGCATGATGCTAGGGGAGGGGTAACGCATTTTAGAAGCTTTTCAATGACAAGCTTTGTTTTCTGTACCTGGAAGCAATTCCCAGTGCTGTTTACTTAAATGCTTTAAAATATGGAAAATTCAGCGGCATGGTAGGATCCCCAAAGACAGGAGATTTGATGTTTCTGAAGTTCTTCCTCTGTCACAAGATGAAGATGAGCAGGCAGGGTGGCAGCATCGGCTGTAGCAGCAGCAGCAACAGCAGCACACCACCACCTATGCAAGGTCTGTACTTTTTAGTACAGCATTGGAAGCCAGTATCAGTCATGGTTCTCCAGAGAAACAGGACTGATAAGGTGTATGGGGGGTGTGTGTGTGTGTATGGTTAAGTGTGTGTGTGTGAGTATATATGTGTATAATATATACTCTAAGAAATTTATTGTAAGGAACCTACTTACGTGGTTGTGGGGTCTGGCGAGTCCAATATTTGTGGGGCAAGTCAGCAGGCTAGAAACTCAGTGTGAAGTTAATGTTACGGTCTTGAGTCTGATAGGTTAGGCTAGCAGACCGGAAACTTAAGCAGGTGTCAGTGCTGGTGTCTTGAGGCAGAATTTCCTCTTCTCTGCGAAATGTGTTTTTGCTCTTACGGTCTTCAACTGATAGCAGAAGACCCCACACACATTACTGAGAGTAATCTCCTTACTTAAAGTCAACTGATTGGAGAGGCTAACTACATCTACAAAATATCTTTGCAGCAACATACAGCCTATTGTTTGATTAAATAAGTGAGTACTATAGCCTAGCCAAGTTGATACATAAAACTAATCATCACAAGGTCCTTTGACAAATGGGACATGCTCCCCTCTCCCACCTTGCATCTTCTATGACTTCTCATGCCCCACACCAGATTACAAAGCTGTCTCTGAAGAAGGCCTACACTTCCCTGTCTTTTGGTGACTGCTGTTTTCTCCATCCCTGCTCTAGATTCTCTCTCCTCTCGTACAACCCAGTTGTCAAATTCCTACTCTTCTTTCTTGGATCCTGTGCACATGTCATTTTCCTTCCCAAATCTTGGCTGCTTTCCTGTTTAAATATTGTCTCTTCCTCTCTCGAATCCCCAACAGATGTCCTTGAAGTAAAGCCCCCTTGCTCTGCTTTGCATTGTTTGTAAATGTATTCATGACAACCATCCCCTCTCCCTTGTGGCCTGAGGTGTGTCAAGAACCTCATGGTTTTTTGTTTCGTTTTGTTTTGTCTTTGTTCCCAACAGGGTAGAGAGCTCCCATTCACATGCCAATCTTTATTCTTTTTCTGTGCCTGTGTTTTGCTAGCTTCCCAGGAATATGAAGATTAATTTGACAAGTTTCCAGCACTCTGAGACTTTATAGCCCAGTGGGGAAGGCAAATAAGTCAACCGTAGGTGTCCTTAAGAACTCATTGAACTGAATTCATTCCGGCTGTAGAAGTGCAGTCGCTTTCCTTTTAATATCTCCTTACCTTAATACTCCTACATACAGACATTAGCCAGAGCAGACAGTAAGCTTGTAGTGGGCTGGAAAGCTCTGTCCTCGTACGACTTATAGAGGAGTAGTATGTGTGATGTGACCCGAGGGGCATCAAGAAGCTCACTGATCCAAAAATACCTCTGTTGCTAAGATGCCTGATATAGCATCATTTGTGATTCATTCATCTAGATTCAGAATTATCCTATCTCTAAACGCACCTGGGAGAAATTACTAAATGCCTACATTAACTTTTAAAAATTCCTTTCCCTTCTTTATTTACCTTTTTATTTTCCCTTTCTTCTTTAAAGAAGATAAATTGCCCCTGCACCAAAGACCCCCACCACACAAAGGAGTTAAGAGCTCCTCCCCTGGGTCCCAATAGCACCCCATGCATGCCTGTTACAGCAGAGATGTTTTATCCTTGAGTTTTTATCTGTTTATTGCTTACCTGAGCTCCTCCACCAGACTAAGCTCTTAAAGGGAAAAACTGTGGTTTTCATCTCTGTAATCTCATCTGAGAGCATAGTGTCAAACACACAATTGAATGCTCTGTAAGATTCTTGGAATGACCACATGGCTGTCCATGAAGATATACCTGTTTGCCTTTCTTCTTTAATAGAATGACCCATGAGCATATGTAGGGGACAGACTTGATAAAAGACAACTGAAGGACAAAGAGAAGAGAAGAGAGATAGGAAAAAAGAGACTGTTGGGAAACCACTTTGTGCCTGGGGCCATCCTTGATCCTGCTGTCTGCTGTTGTCCACGTTTTTGTTTCATTCATGGATAAAATGCCTGTGAATTAAACATGCTGTTTTCTTTTGTTTTGCAATACATGATCTGAAGTACCATCAGCTGGCAGAAGTTTTTCCAGAAGCATTCTGTCAAGTGGAAAGGTGGCTACACATGCTCCATTTACAAAAGCAAAAATGCTTTTAAAATATCTTTTACTTCCACATGGATTGAGAGCACAAACCTCTTCTCATTCCTGTCTCTTCCATTTATTACTCCTTCACCTTTGCTCAAGGAATATGCTTGTAAAGACATCCAAAAAGTGCTTTTTCCAAGCCTCTTGTGGTTGCAGAATGCAGACCTGCAAAAGTTTTCTCAAGTAATAAGACTGAAACTATAAAATTGCATCTAGGCTGGGCGCAGTGGCTCATGCCTGTAAACCCAGCACTTTGGGAGGCCGAGGTGGAAGAATTGCTTGAGCCTAAGAATTCAAGACCAGCCTGGGCAACATAATGAGACTTCATCTCTCCAAAAAAAAAAATAAATAATAAGAAAATAAGGCAGGAGGATCTCTTGAACCCAGGAGATTGAGGCTGCAATGAGCTGTCATTGTGCCACTGCACTCCTACCTGGACAATGGAAGTGAAATCCTATCTCTGGGAAACAGAAACTTGCATATAGATTGGAGCTAAAATCAAGATGGAAACCAAGATGCCTTTGAGTTAGCTATTTTCTGTTTCTCTCTCTTTAGCTGAATCAGCTCTCTTTCTTCTGCTCTCCTTCCCTCTGCAAAGTTGCTCCATTTTCCTCTTGCTCCTCTTTCCCTATGTGTCTCTTCTCTTTCCTCATGTCTTCTGCTTACCTACAGTGTCAGCTCCCTCACTTCACAGGACCCGTCATGGCTGCCCCAGACACCCACTGCCTCATGATTTCAGATTCAAAAATATATCCCCCCACATAGATACCCCATGGTTCATACTTATTTCAATCTTTCCAGAAATATTTTCTTAAAATTAATTTTTTGCAGGGTCAATTGATGAATTGGCTAATTTGCCCTAACATAATCTAGAGCTGATTTTATATTGTTACCTGTCATCTGTAACCACTAGATTATTTATTGTGTGTGTGTATATATATCTTCATATATACGCGTGTATATATCTATATTTGCAATTATATACTATATATAGCACCTAAGAAATGCCAAGATTTGTGCTAGGTACTGGCAGTACCATCATGAGAAAACATAAATCTGTCCTAGTGGTACTAATTTCTAACTGATCACTTTCCTTCTTACTCGCTGTCATCTAATCTAACTTCAAATGAATAATCTTTCCAACACATGAATCAAAAAACCATGATATTCCCTGCTTAAAATCATTAATGACATTTATCATCCAAATTCGCATAAGAAGTAGACATGTTTTACTGTCTACTTCTCTATCTTTATTTCTGACCCCCACCAAATTTCTTGTACTTTATGCTTCTACAAAACCAATGTTATTTCATGCCTTTGCCTTGGCACATGACAAAATCAGGAGAAGTAGAAAGTATGGGATGAAGTAAAGACAAACCTAAGAGACAGGTTGATAGGATTTAATGTCTAAATGTTATTATCTTAACTAATGTGTAAATATCACAAAACTTAACATTGCCTCCACATAGGAAGCATTTGATATATTTTTGTTAGAGTGGATTAAAAAGTGGCGTTTGTGTTTTTATCTGGCTTCAAATTCATTGGGAATGAGTGAGTGAAAGGAACCTAAAAGGGTGAGTTCATTGGTACATGAACAATTTCACCCTTTTTCAGTCTCAATAGCTATTATTGTGGCTAACAAAGCAACTCTTATAAATTTTGCACAAACAAGAAGTAGTCAGGAGAGTGTTTATGATGTCATCATAAATATTTATAATAGGGACATGATGCAATGTTTTGTGAGACATTGCTGAGAAAGGTTAGACAGTGAATGTTCATTTAGATCAAATATCAAACACCTGACACTTGTCGAGCCTTTTTTAATTTACAAAGCATACTCACATTTATTATGCTATTTAAACTCAATCTTTCAATCTCCATTGGACCATTATCTTTATTGTGGAAGCATTCTGTAACATCTCCATTCTTAAAATTTCCTCTCAAGACTCCACATTCTCCATGAGAAACAAAACTTGTATGTCTTCCTTCTTTGACAGCAAAGCCCAAGAGCTGTCTAGGTTCATTATCTTGACTTTCTCACCTGACATTCTTTCATCAGTCAAGTCAGATCTGGTTTTTGTTCCCACAACTTCACTGAAATTGCTTTTATCAAGGTCGTTAGGAATGCCCATTGTGTCTATTCACTCTCTTCTCTGGAAACACCCTTTTTCACTTGGCTTCAGACACAGTATATTTCACTGGTTTCCTGCCTACCTCACTGGTTTATCCTCCCTCACACTTTTATGGTAGCACTGCCTAATTATTGTCTCTCAATACACTGACTCCCAAAGTGATCTCAACCAGACTCTAGTTTTCAATATGATTTGCAAGCTGATGACTTCCAATTTCTATCTTCATCCTACTTCTTTCCCTTAAGCTCTAAACTTGGGTAGCCAACAGCCTTCTTAACTCTCTTTAGATAGGCATCTCAAACTTACAATCCTAAAACTGAACTCTGGAAGATCCTGCTCTAATGCCAGTGCTCCCCTTCTCAGGAAGTGGTGCTAAATTCACTCACAGATGCCCTAGCTGGAAATGTAGATGTCATCCCTAAGCCCTCTGTTTTCTAATTCTCAGCATTTCATCTATCCACATGTCCCTAGAATCTAGTTATTACAACCTAGACCTCTACCAACCTGGAGAAAGTCACCATTATCATCACTTAGACTTCTACTTTTTAACTGGGTTCTCCACTTCCTTTCTTTCTCCTTTTGCAGTGCAGCCAAAGGGATACTTCCAAGTGATCCAGTGATACTCTCTTCATATTCTGAAGAAAACCCAGTTTTTTTCTAAAACCTGTAGACCTTCATTACCTGGGCCCTGCCTTTCTGCTCAAACTTAGTTCTACTTTAGGGTATTTGCATTTACTGGCCCTGTCTAGAATTTTCCTCTACCAGACCTTCTCATGATTCATTCCCTCATTTCCTTCTGATTCTACTCAAAGGCAATCCCTCTTCCCCATCCTAAAGCTTTTTGTCCCTAAGCCTTCTTTATTTTCCTTATTCCCTTACTGGTCAATATAGTATACATTTGCTTAATTACATATGATCCCTCTTTCTTGTGCTAGAATATAAGTCCAAGAGGTTTGTTTTCTCCTGTAGTCTCAACACCTAGAACAGTGCTATGTTATTGCAGGTGTCCAACAAATGTATATTGAATGAAAGAATGAGATTTAAATACAAATCTTTTAACTAGAAGTCAAGTGTTTTTTTTCATGACCAAAGCCCAGGTAAGAAGTGATCATCTTTCCATATTTTTTGCTATCTCTAGCATATTCTGAGGAAGCATTTTGAGAACCGTGATTTCAGATTATTTTGGATAAATGGAGATACGTGATAGTAGAGCACTTGTGTAATTCCAGTTCCTGTTGATGAGGTGTGGGTTTATGATAGAGACATCAGCATTATCTCCATTGGTACAGAAGCATTTCACACTAATGTTCTACTGCATAGACTTAGGGATAATTCCAACCGTGGCAGGAGTATCACCCTAAAAATATAGGAATTCACAGATTTTAAACTTTTGACCCAGTGAAACTAAAAGAGCAGCAGAGAAAACAATGGTATTACATCAAACTTAAAAGCTACTGCACAGCAACAGAAACTATCAAGAGTGAAGAGATGGCCTATAGGATGAGAGAAGGTATCCAGCAAAAGAACAATTAATGCTATTTCAAAATGGGCAAAAGACATGAATAGTCATACAAATGGGTGACAGGTATGTGAAAAAAATACTCAACATCACTAATTGTCAGGGAAATGCAAATCAAAACCACACCCCAGTAGAGAAAGGTGAATTCATACTGTTAGTAAGAATGTAAATTAGTACAGCCATTCTAGAAAATACTAGAGTTTCCTCAAAAAATTAAAACTAGATGTACCATATTATCCAGAAATCCCACTACTAGCTATATATCAAAAGAAAATCAGCATGTCAAAGTGATATTGTCATGCCCATGTTTATTGCAGCGTTATTAACAATAGCCAAAAAATGGAATCAAATACAGAAAACATGGCATATAAACACAATGGAAGACTAGCTAGTCATAAAATAAAATGAAATTCTGTTATTTTTAGCTACATGGTTGAACTTGGAGGATATTATGTTAAGTAAAATAAGTTAGATACAGAAAGACAAATACTGAATAATCTCACTCATTTGTGGAATCAATACCAGAATGCATAACCCATGACAGTGTCCCACTGTGTGGAGGAGCAGGGCTGAGAGAATTTACCAGGTATATGGAGAGTAGAGACAGACCAGAGACAGAGAGACCCAAAGGTGTTTGAATCCTTTCTGTCTTCTTTGAGGTTGGTACTGCCTCTACCCTTTCAGTCCTTTCAACTGCTTCCTTATATGAACCAATGGCGTCCTCTTTTACTTATGTCCATTTAATTGGCTATTTGACACTTGCAATTGCAAGAGCTCTACATAGTGCAGTAAATTATATCTCCTTTTTATAGATGCAACCCCCAAAGCAGATAAAGTTAAATCACTTCTTACCTGTTAAGTGGCTAAATGAGATTTAAATTCAGGTCTGTGGGTTCTAATAGCCTCCTGTTCTTTCAAATGCATTATATTGCCATTATTTTTATACCTCTAAAAGGGTAGCACTCAGCAGGTGGTTAAATATGTGACACAATCTATTTTTGTTTTTGTTTTAATGGAGACAAGCATCTAATGTAGCTACAGGAATGAAAAGCTATCTAAGTTTCCTCACACATGTCCCTGTTTGTTTCTTTATTTGTAAAACGACCAAGTTGAAATCTGTGACCTCTGAATTTTGTTTTTCATGGGAAGTTGTCTAAAATCAAATCGATTCTTGGTGCCTCTGAAGATCTAATTATACTGACTGTGCCTCTAGGATTTATTTAAATATGAAAACAAAGGAGGTACCTCTATCAGACTTCATGATCATGAGCCAAGTTGGCTTCCAGCCCTCCAGCAATAACTCTAGAGTGGCACTGTCAGAACATCAATATCGTATTATTTCCAGATCAGAGTCCTGTCCTAAAATATGTGTGCATTGTCAGAAAGAAATTTTAAAAATAACCAGAAACAACCAATCTTCTGGAAGATGAAAGGCAGTTTTTTTTCCTTGCAAATTATAGCATACACTCCTAAATCTTGAAAACACATTATTTTGGAATGGTTGTTATAAGCACCTTCCTTTGGCATTCAAATTGGGCATCTAACAACTCCCACAGAACATCAGCAATGCTATAGATGATTGCATTGGAGGTAAAATGAGTACAGTGAAGCCTGTTTCAGCACTGACATGTACAAACAGGCACAGGCGCCAAACCTGAACACACATACAGACACACACACAATCACACACAATGGTCTTTTTGTTTTCTTTTTAATGTGTTCTCAGAAAGGGTGCTAAGAAATTGTCCCCTGTGTCAGCTTTTGATACTCTCTCAGGCTGAAGTATCAGAATAGTTTTACCCTAAATGCATCTCTGGTTTAATATTCAGTTCTTTGTAAAAGAAAATTGGTTTACCTATTAGAATGTCTTTTTTCACAGGTGCTGTAATTATGTTTAAATTCATATTGATGTGATATTTTATTGTTTATCAGATGTTTTAATGCAAATTACCTGTGTAAATTATTTAAATTATGTACCAAACCTGTAGGGTTAGTATTACTATTATTTATATTTCACCTGCTTGTCTTTGATCACTACAGAAGCTCTATTATTATTTGCATATAAGATGAAGACATTGAGGACCTATGGAACAAATGACATCCTGGGACTCACTTACTAGCTGTGTGTCCCAGGATAAGGCACAGCTAATAAGTATGTCCCAGAATAAGTCACTTATCTCACTGATATTCTGCTCTGGCTTCAGATAATGCAAAGAGCAAGGGCTTTATAACCAAACATGTATGGGTTGGAATCCCAAGTTCACCTACTGGCTTTGTGACTTGTAAGCAGGTAACTTAGTCTCTTGGATACTTGGTTCTGTTATCTTTAAAATGAAGACAATAATAACCAAATTATAAGCTTTTAGTGAGCATTAAATAAGAAACTATATGAAGCCCTTAGCACTCATCAGTGTAGAGTAGGTGCTCACTAAATGGAGCTGGTTTTAATTCAAGTGCTCTTGATTGCTGAAAAAAAAAAGTGACCTATTTGGTGTTGATTATCTGAGGGTCTATGGAAGGTCCAAATATTCAGTAAAACTTTTATAGTATAATGTGGTCAGTGCTAAGGTGCCTTGAGGCACTAGGGATGTTCTCCCTCCTTACTTTATTCCTAACTAAAAACTAAAGCATAGGGACAAGATGTGTGGTTTCACATGTTCTTTAGTTGTGAGGTTCATGGACTTTTCTTTCTTTCTTTCTTTCTTTTTTTTTTTTTTTTTTACCATTCTGATGACCCATACACATATAGCATCTAATAGTCTGTGGCTTCCAGGGAAGGGAAAGAATCAATCCTATACTCCAGTGATGCTCTCATTTGGGACTAGTAGCTAATAGAGCAGATAAACTCTGTCAGAGAGCGCATCAGATCTTGAGTAAGCCAGCCAGCTTCTTTCTGTTCCATAACTACAGATCTCAGCTCGATGCCCTGCCTATACAGGTTGAGTATCCTTTATCTGAAATGCTTGGGAACAGAAGTGTTTCCAATTTTGGACTTTTTTTAGATATTGGAATATTTGCATATACTTACTCATTGAGCATGTCAAATCTAAAAATCTGAAGCTCAAAATGTTCCAAAGAGCCTTTCCTTTGTGCGTCATCAATATGTTTGGTACTCAATATGTTTCACATTTTGGAGCGTTTCAGATTTGCAGTTTTCAGATTTGAGATGTTTAATAATCTATACTTGCTTCTGGTCATACTGTGTGAATGAGGTGGTGCTGGATGTTTGATAAACTGAGGAGTGAGTTAAGTACCATCAGTTGTTACAATAATGGATCAATTATCAGTTGTATTTTTGTCTATAAGAACAGAAGACCCAAGTCAACTTTTATTACTTGAAAGCAAGGAGTCCTATTGTGGTTATGGAAAGGCTACTGAGCTTCTTTTAGTTCAGTTTTCCAGTATCCTAAATCAGGATAATAATGTTACCATCCTTCTAGGCTTGTCGTAAGATTTCTTACGGCAAGAAATTAGCTGTAGACGCCAAAGAATTGTGCTCAATTCTTTTCCCTGCTTCCTACTAGCTGCAATAATCTAATCTAATTCTTCCCGAGACTCACCTGCAGAACGAAATTAACAATACCTTCCTCAAAAGATGTTGAGAGTGAAAAATAAGATTTATTGGTAGGTAGGATTGCACCAGATGTTATACCTTGCATAACATCCAATATACTGATGTTTATTGAAACTAAATCTGACATCTGGATGTTTAGTTTCTTATCTATAAAATGAAGATAAGGATACTTTTTTCAGAAGATTGTGATGGAGATTAAATGCAGTGATATATGTGAAAACACTTTAGAAACTCCAAAGTAATATATAAAAGTAATTATTAGTAATATTAACCTCTTATAATTATTTATAATATTATATAGCTATTAATCATTTTTGCTGCTCTTACGATTTCTAATAGTATAGATTCTGATTTTTCATATTAAAGAATTTCTCATATAAAGAGTTTGCTTAGAAATAAATTTTCAAATGTTTTAATCCACAAGATAGTGTCTAGAGACACATTTATTATAATATAACAAAAGTCATGTTTTAGCATGTAAAATTGTTGAGTGAAATAATTTTTAAAATGTCGTTTAAAGCTAGTGAGGTTAAAAATTAGTGAAATAAAATAAGTGCTGCCTGTTTAAGTATTTAAAGACTATCTAGCACCTCATCACACTTCAGATTTTTAGCACCATCCTACAGAAGATCTTCACCTGGTACTGGTGTGTCACCTGCTTAGGTGATGTTGTTTTGGTGTCTTTTATCCTATTAGCCATCGATGGACAGCCTATGTGCATTTCCATTCTCAGATAACATTTATTCCTTGTTGTTTCTCCTCTAGTGAGCTTTAAAAACAAGTCTTGAGGTGCATTTGTCTATAAGTATGCAAGTCCGTGCCGGAGTTTTTTTCATTTATTTCCTGATGTTACCCAGCCCTCTCAGCGAGAAACCAAAATTCACTCCATCAACAAGACAAGCAAAAAAGAGAGCCCTTTGCCGACATAATCCTAGAGTAATGTATTTCATATGTGTGGTCTTTTTTCCCCAAACCTGGAAATTTCTAGTTCATCTCTTATGAAAGACCAGCAATTGGGCCGGGCATGGTGGCTCATGCCTGTAATCCCAGCACTTTGGGAGAACGAGGTGGGCGGATCACGAGGTCAGGAGTTCAAGACCAGCCTGGCCAACATGGTGAAAGCCTGTCTCTACAAAAAATTAGCTGGGCATGGTGGCGGGCGCCTGTAGTCCCAGCTGCTCAAGAGGCTGAGACAAGAGAATCACTTAAACCCAGGAAGCAGAGGTTGCAGTGGGCCGAGATTGCACCTCTGCACTCCAGCCTGGGCAACAGAGTGAGACTCTGTTTCAAAACAAAACAAAACACCAGCAATCTCTGTTATAGACAGTAGGGCATAATGCATATGAAATATAGAGTCTAAGAATTTAAGTTAAAACCTTGACTCTGTATCTTCTGCCTGAGTTACTTTGAGCAAACTGTGTCTCTCAGACTTAATTTCTTTAACTTATATTTGAATTCCTGTACTGCTACTATATCTAATTAACCCTGTCCTTGGACAAGTCATGTGATCCTTCTTAGTCTCACTTTCTATTATAAAAGGAGAATAAAGCAGTTATTTTTAAGGGAATTTAAGCATTTTGATGTTTCTATGGAAGTGAAAAAGAAAATCGGTTACTTCCCTTCCTTTCCATTTCCAAGAGTTCAAGCAAAGTCTCTCCCTGTGGTTATGGTGGTGAATTAGTGTGAATCATGTGGTGAATTAGCCACATGTCATCTCTAAAATTTCCCTTATGAAATATTCCCAGATCACCTTTGCTAATTTTATATTTCCTTCATAATCTAAAAACAATCCTTTAGTAGCATTCTCAAAAGTCATTGTGTTGCCAGATTAGATTAAACGTAACACAAGCACCAATGCCTCTCTTTTTTGTGTTCAGTCCTTCTGAAAAATTATATTAATCTCCAAACCACCTGAGAAAATAAAGCCTTTTCCTATAAGACATTTACCTTGAACATTAACCCTGACCCAAAATATTATTTTCATGAAAATTACTTCTATTTATTATGAACTAGACCAGCTATCTTCTTTCTCATTAGCTGAAAACCTGTAGACTGGCATTTGTTTTTATTCATTTGTAAATTAATTCATTTTTCAATAAGTATTTATTGAGTTCCTACTTTCTGCTGGACACTAAAGGCACTGACAATAAAGCAGTGAGAAAACACAGAAATTCTCCTTCTCTTGTAGTCACATTCTAGTGCAAAGGTACAGATGATACATATAATAAATATATGGTAGATTAGACAGTGGTGTGCAAAAAAAGAAAAAGAAAAAGAGAGTGCTGTGGTGGTAGGGTGGTCAGGCAAGGACTTGATGATGAGGTGACATTTAACAAGGACTGAGTAAGTATGGGAGTGAGCCGTAGAGCAAACTGGGGAAGAGCATATTAGGCAGAGAGAATAGCCATTGAAAAATTCCAGAAGCGGGAGCATGCCTGACGTAGTATAGAAACTGCAAAGGGTCACTGTGGCTTCAGCAGTGTGGGGAGTGGGGAGAAAGGGATTAATGAGATAATGAGGACCATATCTAGGATCTTGAAGACCATTGTAAGAACTCTGGCTGTCACTGTGAGCCGCATGGAGGCCAACTGGAAGATGTTCAGCTGGTGAATGATGTGTGACCTCAGTTACATTTCTAAAGAATTAATCTGGCTGCTATTTGGAAAATAGATTGTAGCAGAACAAAGGTACAAGAGGAAGTCCAATTAGAAACTGTTTTACACATTTAAGTTTTGACCTTCTGTGCATCTGTATTGTATTTTACACCTGCTGCTACCATTGCACAAAATGAGTCCTGTCCTAAGGTCACCTTCTCTGAGACATTGTGAGGGTCGGGAAGATGAAATGTGAGGCAAATCTGAAATAAAGAAATACAGCATCCCTTCTAGGAACATACATCCAACTAAAATACAGGATTATCAGGATTCAGAAGGAAGATCAATGATACTAAGCCCTGAAAAACAGACAAAGGGGAGCCCATTCAAACATGTCTTCTCATTTGATGGTAAACCAAGGTTTTTCAGTGAGTCGTGCAAATTTTATTCAGAAAGCTAGAATGCCAGGACCCTTGTCCTCTCTGTTGAACACCTTTGGGGTATAATTTATCACTCTTGGAAATGCCATCAGTTCTTCAGGGATCAGAGGATATTTGAACCTAATACTGGTGTGCTCGGTTAATTGTGATCTCAGTAGCCTTCACGTGCTAATGTATCTGTTTAGAGGCCAGTCTTCCTGGGCCAGCAGTGAAAGTTTAAATATACAGTAGCATGCTTACAACAGTCAGGGGACTCGGTCCCAAATATGAATGTTGAATTCATTATTCCAGTTGCACTGTTATTTCTTTGTGTAACATAGATATTTTCTTTGCTCTCTAATCTTCTGTGATGAAAAGGACCTATAATCTCTCCAGGGTTTTCGCCTTTGCTGTGGTCTAACATATGTCATTCAGGAAATTTGACCCCATGTGTTAGGTGTTCTCTCATGGTGCACTGAATGAGCTAAATAATGCAGAACAAGTCAGACAGGAGGTTGGATAGCTACAAATGCAACACAAACCAGAGAAAGAGAGAGAATTGCATTTGATTAATCGGATCACTGTGAACTTTGGCTAAAAGAAACCCCCAAACATGTGACATATCACCAGGCATAGAGGAGAAAATGCAAAATGAGAATGAAAACAGAGGATACTGTTTAAAGAGAGATAGTTCTGCAATTTGGTAAACTCAAATTCTCTTTTCCTGAGGTAAATTGGAAGAAATCCTATACACCTCATGGGAAGCTATCATTCAGATTTGGTGCAGATCGATTTTCTCATTTGATTTTTTAAGGAAGCTACTGATGGTGTTCCTGTTGAATGCTTACATGTTGATTGCTAAGTCATTTGTATTCACATTGAAAATGATATTTACTCTACAATGGTAAGTGACATGCCATCAGAAAGAGACAATAAAAGGGCAAAGAGTTAAGTAGTAATTATGTAGCAGCAAGAACACAGGGAAGTTAATGAAAAAGAACTAAGTCCCTGAGTGTGGGATGCGGACAGTGTACCAGCTTTTCAGGATGTTGCATGTTAGTGATATACCTCCTTCTTGAGAACATTCATGGTAGTTGCTGGTGATGCTATGAACATCAAACTTTATTTGACAGTTCAGGAATCAAGCTGGGAGATGGTGTTACATTTAAAATCACTGAACAATGAGAAATTTTACATAAGCATAATGTTTAGGGATAATATGCTTTGCAAAATTATATGATTTTTGGGAAAAATGCTTTGAGTATATTTATATATTAAAAACTCATTACTTACCTTTTTTAAAAATTATAGGAGTAGTGGCCGGGTGCGGTAGCCCACACCTGTAATCCCAGCACTTTGGGAGGCCTATGCAGGCAGATCACGAGGTCAAGAGATCGAGACCATCCTGGCCAACATGGTGAAACCTTGTCTCTACTGAAAACACAAAAATTAGCTGGGCATGGTGGCGCATGCCTATAGTCTCAGGTACTCGGGAGGCTGAGGCAAGAGAATCACTTGAACCCAGGAGGCAGAGGTTGCAGAGAGCCAAGATCGCGCCACTATACTCCAGCCTGGCAACAGAGCGAGACTCTGTTCCAAAAGTAAAAATAATAGGAGTTGCTTGTGAATTGAGTGGAGTTTTCCTGTAAGAATAAATTATCTGTTTCCTCAGGCCAGGCTACCATCTGTGAATGATATTTATTTTTGTCTACTTGAAGATTAAATATGAATATTTTAAATGGCTTTTTTTTTAATTATACTTTTACTAAAAGAAATAGAAGGTAATGGGTAGTTACGACAAATTGCAAAGATTTTCTAAATACTCCTAGATATATATTTTTATGTGACTAATGAATAGCTGATGAGTACGTTTTTCATCTTTTTTTTTTTTAGAGCTATCAGAGAGATTTAAAACACTTCACATTATTTAAAATATTTCTGGTGTCCATGAACTGTGTCTTCATTTTGAGGGTTAACATAGCACAAAACATGGAATTATGGGTGGTGGAATACGAAGATTATCACAAACTAGAACCAACCAATAATTTGTGTAATTGTTAAACTCATTTACCTTTCTGTAATATCATAGTACCATATTTACATATGCAACAAAACACAGGAGTATGACTATACATTTTAAATACAAGCATTGCTTGTTTGGAGCTGCTTTTGAGCTGCTCTGAATTCCAAGGCTTTTTGGAGAGCAGAAATTGTGGCTGGCATAATTTTTGTGTGCATTGCCTACCTAGCATGATACATTTCGGTGTGTTAATGAGTAAATCGGAAAAGCAAAACACTCTTAATTAAGAGTAATTACTACTCTTAATTTTGAACATAAATAATTCTCATAAATTAGTCCACAATTTTGCCTGCTCACATTTTTTCTAGGATGGTAGAAAATACCAGAGACATTCAAGGAAAAGAAATTTAGAACTTTTACTATTCCCATAAAAAGGGGATTTCAAAAAAGAATTTTGAGTAATTGGGTCGAAAATGAAGGCTTTTCTTCCATTTTAATAAATTCTGTTGAAGGCAGGAATGTACTTTATGGGATGGAGCATCAGGGTTCTGCAGGAAAATATAAAAGAAGGCAGTTTCTTAAAATAACAGAACCTGTGGTTAGACAGTTAAGAAGTTTCTTAATGGTTTTCAGACCTGTGATATATAACTACTGTGGTTGTAAATGTCTTTAGAAAGAATATATTAAAAAGGGGAAAAGTAATTAAAACTTATCTGATCACAAAACCCTTTTTGGAGGTGACATGCCTATTAATCTCTCAGTGGACCTCTGAAACAGCCTGGGTGTTGTGATGTTGCCTCGGTGAAACAAACACTGCCTAAAGAACCAGATCAATATTGTTGAAAATTACAGCTTGTTTACCAGCTATATAACCTCGGGCAGTCTGAGTTCTAATTTTCTTATGTGTAAATGAGTTTATAATGCTTCCCTTGAAATGATGTGAAGATTGTGATGTAATATGAAGCACCCAGAATAGTTACTGGCACATATGAAGCACTCAATAAAAACAATACTTATATTAAGAATGAAATATAAAAAATAATATTGATATAAGTAACTCATTGCGGTGTTTAAGTAAGATGTAAAAGTACTTAGCACAGGGCCTTGTCCAAAGAATTAGCAAATTCTAGCTTCCTTTTTCAAAAAATTTCAACTTCCATTTTAGATTCAGGGGATGCATGTACAGGTTTGTTACACTGGCATATTGTGTGATGCTGAGGTTTGGAGTATGATGGATCCCATCACTCAGGTAATGAGCATAGTGCCCAGTAGGTAGTTTTCCAGCTCTACCCTTCTCCCCTGTTTTGGAGTCCACAGTGTTTATTATTCCCATCTTTGTGTCCATGTGTATGCAATGTTTAGCTCCCACTTATAAGTGAGAACATGAGGTATTTGGTTTTCTGTTCCTGCATTAATTCAGGTAGGATAATGACCTCCAGCTGCATCCATATTGCTGCAAAAGACATGATTTCATTTTTTGTGGCTGCATAGTATTCCATGGTGTATATGTACCACATTTTCTTTATCCATTTCACTGTGAATGGGCACCTACACTAATTTCATGTCTTTGCTATTGTGAATAGTACTGTGATGAACATATGAATGGATGTGTCTTTTGGTAGAACAATTTATTTTCCTTTGGGTATATGCCCAGTAATGAGATTGTGAATTGAATGATAGTTTTGTTTTAAGATCTTTGAGAAATTTCCACAGTGGCTGACCTAATTTACATTCTACCAACAGTGTACAAGTGTTTCCTTTTCTCTGCAGCCTCATCAGAAGTATTGTTTTTTGACTTGTTGAGTATAGCCATTCTGAGCGTTGTGAGATGGTAGCTCATCATAGTTTTTGTTTGCATTTTTTTGATGATTAGTGACATTGAGAAATTTTTTAAAGAATTAATTTAGTAAATATCAGCTCCTTTACTTTTTTACATCTCGTCACCTTTACATTATGTGTAAGTTAGCAAGCACTTTGTTGGAAATCCAGATCTTTTGAGTTATAATATGATTTTAAAGCAACTTTAAAAAATTTCACTTATCCATTGAAATGGTTGATTCATTCATCTTTTTGGTACATACTTAGTACTTTCTGTGTACCAGGTACTGTACTACCTTCTAGGATCTAAAGTTGTATAATTATTGGATAGGGTGAGCCCCCAAATAAATGAATGATTATAAATCAGTGTGTTAAAACAATAATTGATATGTATACAGTCACTTTGGGCACCTGGATACACCTATATCAGATTGGGGGTAAAGGAGATGAACCATAATCAGAATTTTGATGGATAAATAGGCTGTAACTAAGCAGAAAATCAGAAGGAAGACCTTCCAGGCATAACATAGCATAGCATGACTCATTCTGGAGAAAAACTATTGATGTTTTAAGTCACAAGAGAAAAAATGATTGCTTGTGACAACATTGAAAAGGCAACAGAGCTGGATAAGCCCTCATGAGAGCTTCAACTTTCCCTTGAAAGCTGTGAGGGACCGTGAGGATATTAAAGCAGAAAAGGGCATAAGCCAAAATATGGGGCCAGCCTGAAGTCAGAGACTGGTCAGGGTGTTTTCCATGGAAGCTAGGGGCACTTCCACTGAAATAGAATTGTATTCTATTTTAAGAGGAAAAAACTCAAGCAAGTGATGCTAAACCCACAAGAGTCTCTTTGAATTTACCTGTAATCTTTGAGGTGGCCTAATGGCTTGGACTAGTCTTATATGGCAATTTGCAGTGATAGAAATGGAACAGTTGAATTAGACTGTTGAATTGTCAAGTGGTAAATGTTTTCAAGATTCAACAGCTAAATGCTTGGAAACCTGCCTAGAGTATCCCTGTAAGCCCTCTACCTGATAAAGAGTTATCTATTTTTATGTAACTCCTTAAGAGTTAAGAATAACTTTTTACTTTCTCCAGTTAAGCACATCTGACTTACTTTTTATTTTTATTTTATGGTTTTTTTTCTGTTTTCTTTTTTTTTGATGCAGAGTCTTTCTCTGTCTCCCAGGCTGGAGTACAGTGGTCTGATCACTGCTCACTGCCACCTCCACCTCCTGGGCTCAAAGCGATCCTCCCACCTCAGCCTCCTGAGTAGCAGGGGCCACAGGCTTGTGCCACCATGCCCAATTAATTTTGTTATTTTTGGTAGAGATGGAGTTTTGCTGTGTTGCCCAGGCTGGTCTTGAACTCCTGGTCTCAAGCAGTCTGCTCACTCTGGCTTCCCAAAGTGCTGAGATTACACGTGTCAGCCACAGCACCCAACTTTATTTTTTTAAGTTACTTTACCTATATATTTTTTCTATTGAACTACAGCTAACAGTGAATTCAAGTGAGAAAATAAAATTGAACTCTATATTTTCAATTACACCTACGTCAATTAATTCTAGTTTAACAACCACTTAAATGCAATAGGGGAGCTAAATTTTAGGAACTCCAGGGGAAATCCTTCAGCAAAGAGAATAATTATGTTTTTAGTAAAATTACTTTCTAATTTATTTGTTTTATATGCATTCATTTTATACTACATGATTTTCTAAAGCCAGGCACACTTACATTTAGCAAATTTAGTAGGTGGAATTATGTATGGTCTTAACCCAAAACAGTGTTGCCTACTGTATTCATCTATTCTCACACTGCTATAAAAAGAACTACCTGAGACTGGATAATTTTTTTTTTTGATTGATGATACTGTGGAGCCTCATTTATTTGCAATCAATCGCTTTCAACACAAAAGTACTAAAGGTTCCAGGAAATAATTTTTTTTATTAATTAATTAATTTATTTATTTTATTGCATTTTAGGTTTTGGGGTACATGTGAAGAACATGCAAAGTTGTTGCATAGGTACACACGTGGCAGTGTGATTTGCTGCTGTCCTCCCCATCACCTAAACAGAACCAAAGACAAAAACCACATGATTATCTCAATTGACGCAGAGAAGGCCTTTGACAAAATTCAACAGCCCTTTATGCTAAAAACCCTCAATAAGCTAGGTATTGATGGAACGTATCTCAAAATAATAAGAGACTGGATAATTTATAAAGAAAAGAGATTTGATTTATTCACAGTTCCAGAGGCTGATCAGGGAGCAAGGCTAGGAGGCCTCAGGAAACTTACAATATGGCAGAAGATGAAGGGGAAGTAAGGCATGTCTTACATGGTGGCAGGAGAAAGAGAGACAGCAGGTGCCACACTTAAACCATCAAATATTATGAGCTCTCACTATCACAGAACAACATGGGGGAACCTGCCCCTTTTATCCAATCACCTCCCACCAGGCCCCTCCCCTCAGCACATGATAATTACCATTTGGTTTACAATTCTAGATGAGATTTGTGTGGGAACACAGAGCCAAACCATATCACCTACTAAGGCGATTATATTAGAAGCTAAATTATAGATGTGTAAACATTTCCAGAAACCAGTAAATACTTCTTTATTGAACTAGTAAAAAATCCATAGAGCCCCACAGAGTGTATTTGTCACTGCCAAACACTGAGAAGAAGCCAAGTTTTAGACTGTGCAAGAGCTCATTTTGACAACCATTAGGTTACATTCCTATGTGTAGTTCTGTTGTGAAGAATACTTTTGTTAGCTCAGAGAAGACTCATTGCTTTAATTATCTAAGTCCATGTGAGGAAAAAATTGTGCCTGAGACCAGGTCCCTGTGATGAAAATAAAAACCAGTAAAATAGTAACACCTGGACAAAGTGAAATATATGATCTCTTACTGTTAGTGCCTGATAGGTACAGGCAGCAGAAAACCTTATTCCAGTCAACAACTTATTTATTTATAAATATCCAAGACTTTAAGAAATGTATTCTTTTTTGTGCACTGTGGACACTTTCCTCCTCCTGAGACGTGAGCCACAGCACATTCCGTATGAATGAAATGACTGTACTCCCTACTTTGGTAAGGACAAATGTATATAACATTTGAAGAATGACATTACTTCTTCCTTTTTATGCTATATAATAGAACTGCATACATCCTGCTCCAGCAGAACACACATTTAAAAGTCAGTCTTCTATGAATCATAACATATTTGCTCTGTTTAGCATGAAGCTTTGTATCAGGAGGTTGCTAATGAAGTGTGGTGCACTTGCCTCAAACTTGGGACAGAAAAACAAACTCTTTCTGATTATGAGATTATTTCCTTGAAAAGTCATGCAAAAGATTTCTTAGGAGAAAAAAGATCAAAAAAGGACACATTCTTATTCAGTATAAAATCTACTTAGTACTTAGAAGCTAGTTAAAGGCAGATGGCTCAGGCTGTCAGTTCAGTAGACCTAAAATTATCCTGAGAGTTGATTTCAGGAAGGGATGTTAGCTTGCTCCTAAGATCTTCCTCCCTGTCAGAAATGCAGCTTCCTCTTTGATTGCATAGTTGACTCAACAAAGGCAAGGTTTCCCATGCTGAAGACAGCTGGGAAAATTCCAAGGTTGAAGGTTGATTGGCAAGAAGCAGGCAGCTAATCTAACAGATAGTGTCTTGAGACAACCCCACCTACAAAACCACAGCAGGGGGCCTAGGCATCATCTAAAATCTGCAGGTCCATCACTCTTGGAACATTCCCTGCCTGAGATCACAGCTACCCAAAGCAGGCTCTGTTGTGCCAATCACAGTGAATTAGTCAGATGGCTAAGACTTCCTTCTTAAATAGTGCAGTAATTTAATTTTCTTTTGATAATTAGAACATTGAAGAAAATAAATCTCTTAACTATAGTCCTCAATTTATTCAAATATAAGGGCAGATAACAGCATAAATGAAGTTATCATATTAAAAGATAATCAAGTTATAAAATTAGTATTTCGATCAAGGCTATTTGTGTCAACTAATTAAAAGTTATCTTTTGAATTACCATGCCTGCTGAACCAGCTTTCAGTAAATAATGCTAATATGCCTCACATAAAATAGTTCTATTTAAAGCAAAATATTTCTTAAATGTGTGAATTATTCAGACTTTGTTGTGGACGGTATGCAAAGAAACATCCTAATCACAACTAATTTCACAATCAATCTTTGTTTTCCTTATGTAGCACAAAACTGCATTCACTTATTAACTGCACATTTATTGAGAGTGCTACTTGCTTTTGCTCTCTGGTCAGTGACCCTTGCAATACAGTACTTACTAAGAATTCGTCTTTATCAGGTTCCTGCCTAGGGTCCTCCTCTAATGGGAGGGACAGATACCTGCCAATAAGAAGACAATCTGAGAAATGCCATAAAAGGGCTATGCATAAAGCTCCATGAGGTCCCCAGAAGAGCTAGCACCTGCTTCACAGAGGAGGTGACATTTGACTTTGGTCTAACAATGTGACAAGGGAGGTAGTCCAGATAGAGAGAAAAGTAAATCCAAATGAGTGGAGGGAGAAATGGGCATGACTGACCCAGAGAAAGATAAATCCTATGGTATGGTTATGTGTATTGTTTATTTCTGTCATACCCTTGTCCCATGTTACCCCTACCACAAACTGGGATGTGAACTCCATAAGGGCAAGAAATTTTGTCTGTTTTGTTAATCAATGTATGCCAAATGGTTGGAACAGTATTTAGCACATGGCAAGGGCTCAATAAATACTTGTAAAATGAGTGTATGAGAGTGTGTGTGTGTGTGTGTGTGTGTGTGTGTTATAACTGTGTGACTTGGGACTTGGGCATATCCAGGGCATAAACAAGAGTTCAATGAATACTTGTGAAGTGTGTGTGTGTGTGTGTGTGTGTGTGTGTTATAACTCTGTGACTTGGGACTTGGGCAAATCCAGGAGCTCAAGTGACTTTGTAGAAATGACATCTGACAAACCTTTGTCTTTGACCCTTTTACCTCCTTGAGAATACTTGTCCTAAAAGAAGATTTTACTTGCAAACCAAGAATAACTCTGTGAACTTTATTCTGACAGCAACAGAGTTTCAAAGTCCTGAAAGATCTCATTGTCATTGGGCAGTGTCATAAGCTGCAGGCAGGAAAAGTCAAGTTTAGGTTTGTGTCCACAGCGCATTGAAGCCAGATAATAAATATTCAGACTCTGTGACATTTTAGAAACCTTAGTTCAAGGAGATTTAGCGTTAGGCCTCTGGTGTTTTATTGATTTCCAAGTAAGCCACAGGAATGCCCTGAAGCCTTTCCTAAAGGTGGGGTCATGATGGCTCAGTAAATAGTCAAAGCTTTACTGAAGTCGATACAGGCTTTGGTAGGCATTGTTTTTTAGTAAAAATCTAGCAAGATTCCAGTCACATCATCAAAAATCGCATTCTAAGATACAAAGGGCCAAATGTTAGAACTGGAATTATAATTCACATTTTAAGGTACCATCAGGTAGCTTCACAATGCCTACTGTTCCTTAAAAAAAAGACAATGAAAGTAGAAAATTACGTATGCATGTCTTATTCTGACTTACTGTTTGGTAAAGTTCAGGATAGGTGACATATTTTGAAGTTACCATGTCATGTTTTTTTGCTCTTCTCCCCCTCAAAAAAACTCAAAATAAATTTAAAAAACATTATATTATTTTTAAAAAACTATTTTAAATATATACTCTATGCCAGTTTAGGGTTTCTTATGCCTACTAATTTATTCTTTGTAACAATCTATTAGATTGAAACTCTTATCCCTGTATTGCATATTAAAAACTGAGGCCGTGATGGTGTTAACTTTTTCATTTGCATGAAACAAATATTGAACAGAATCTGAATGAAAACTCATTCTAAAACTCTTTCTACCATATGATAAGTACATACAATTTGTATAATTATTGATTTCTGGATTGTTAATGGCAGTGATTTTAATTTTTAAATTGTTATTTATAAAGTTTATAAATATTTAAATTTTAATGAATATGTTCAAACTCTCCTGTGACCTTTAAATACAGAAGAATATTTATTTCCCAGTTTATCAGAGCATTTGGTGCTCTCAACTAAAAAGATTTTGATTGCTTACAAATGCAAGTCAAAAAATTTTTATGACACTCATGCTATGGGCAAGGAGGACTACATAAGATATGCCATGTGCTGAAACTGTTGTAAATAAGTGAAATATCTTCAAGGACCTTCTGATTACATTTGGCTAATGAAATATACATGCTCAATATCTAGTCTATGCATGTCAATCAGTTGTTCAGAAAAGATTTATTTTGACTTTTCTTTTTTCTCTCTCTCTCTCTCTTTTTTTTTTTTTTTTTTTTTGAGATGACATTTTGCTCTTGTTGCACAGGCTGGAGTTCAATGGTGGATCTCCGCTCACTGCAACCTCTACCTCCCAGGTTCAAGCAATTCTCCTGCCTCAGCCTCTCAAGTAGCTGGGATTGCAGGTGCCGGCCATCATGCCTGGGTAATTTTTGTATTTTTAGTAGAGACAGGGTTTCACCATGTTGGCCAAGCCGGCCTCGAACTCCTGACCTCTGGTGATCTGCCCGCCTTGGCCTCTTAAAGTGCTGAGATTACAGGTATGAGCCACCACACCCAGACTTTAACTTTTCATTACTTTGATTGATTCAAAGTTACTGATTCTTTCCATTTGTCGACCTTACCATGGAAACTCACTCTATCAATTTGTAATACCAAAGCACCATCATGTAATGAATGCGCAACACCAGACTATGTAAGTGTCTGTGCATATTTAGAAAGCAATGATACTTTTCTCCTTTGTCACTGGTCAGTGCAGACTGCATATGAGATGGGTAGCAAGACAGAATATGATGGAGGATAGGGAGTGAACACAGAAACAGAAGTTATGTAAAAAAGATCCGGGAGAGTGAGAACTACTCATTCGCAAAAATAGCCCTCTTTATGGGTTGCCCAAACATCAAAAATGTATTTGAAGGAAAGAAAAGTATACCATAGTAAGTACTCAGAAAATATAAAGTAACCTATTTTATCATCACTGAATTTTCAATGTATAGGATGACACAGATGCCAATCCATAGTTACTGAATGAATGAATGAATGAATGGACAAATGGTCCAGGACATTTAGGTCATTTAAACAAGTGTAGTTGTCAATAAATTATTAATTTGCTTGCTGTATAGACTGCTGTAGGCTTTCACCTCTGGCTTCACTGCAATTTCTACATTGACATGGTAGATTGTACACTTCTTATAAACACAGGGAACCCTTAGAGGGTGTGAATTTCAAATATGTTGAAGAATGATTCTAGAACTTCTAGTATCCTCTCTTATGAGCTCAAAATCCAATGCTTATTTCTTCAATGGAAACAAGGTCCAAGGAGGAAGGAAATGAGGCCTAATTGATCAAAAGTCCCCCGAAATATCTATCACTATTTCATAGAAAGGATTTTAAAATCTCGTTGACAAGGTAGATCAACTGAAATCCTAACTTCTAACGCTCATGGATTCATTTAGCATTTTTCAAATGCAGCATGCCTTTGTATGCCTATTTAGGGGAAACAGAAATGAGTCACATGTTGTTACTTTTCAGGAATTAACAGTCAGGTAGAGAGGAAGATGACATGTGAACAAATACAGGTATTGCAATCTGGTAAGTGTCTGTCATAATAAAAGCATTTATTAACAGAAATTAGGAAATACATATGGAGGAAAGGGGCAGAAAATATGTGAACCTGTGAAACAACAAAGCAAGTTGAGGAAATGGAAAGATTATGGCACAGGTGGATATCAAGAGTCACATCGAGAAGGTAAAGTTAGAATGTTAATCAAGCTACATGTCATATAGAGTTTATGGTGACATGCTAAAGAACAGAATTTTTTTAATGAAATCTTTGAGAAGTCATGGAGGTTTGTTAGCAGGGAGTGGCATGGCTGGATTTATAATTTTAAAAGATGGTCACAGAGATAAAGCTCAAGGCAGGGAAACTTTTAGAAGGCTGTAGCAGTAACCCAGGAAAGAGACGATAAAGACATGAATTGGGGCATCCATTGCCAGAAAAAGAGAAAACTAATTCAAAAAGGCAAAAGAGGTGGGATACTCCAGGGTAGGTAATGACTTGGGCAGCTATTCACTTGTTTATGACACTGGCAGGGTTTGGGCTGGCCACTGGCTGATAAAACAGATTGCCCACAGTTGTGAAGGAGTCTTATTTGCCTTTATTAGTAGTGGTAGTGGTGATTAGATGTGGAAGGCAAGAATGATTCTCAAGTCGCTAGCTTGATTTACTCTATGGATTGAGAGAGAGAAAAGAAAGAGAGAGAGAGAGAGCATATATGTCCACTATCTAGCACTGTGCCTGGCACTGAAACACAGTAATACATATTTTTAAATAAATATCTGTAACTAATAGCTGTCCCATTTAGAGTGCCTCTGAGGTGCTTTATTCGTGTGTCATTTTATTATTACTGTGCATATGCAGTCATTCAAGGACACGTCTCTACAAAGAGATGAAGCTGGGCACAAATCTGCATGTAACAGGCCTCAATGCCCATATCAATACCATCGTGCTGAATAAAAGGAATGATGAATCTAGTTGTGGTAGAATGTTTAGGGCTAGCTTAGTTAGGAAGTTCATACTTGTCAATAATGTTCAAGATATGTGGTATCTTGAACTGTAATTTATTGTCTGTTTCACAGCTAAATGAATTGGAGAGGGTGAAAACAAAACTTATTGTTTAAATCCAAGTACTAAAGAACACTTCAGATACCCACCCTTGGGTAAACATTACCCGATTGGCAAGAAGTTTGTTATTCTAGCTAACCTAAACTCTTAGTGCTGACATTTAAACACATGTTCTCTTGTTTGCTCCTCATTGAAAAAGGAAAAGCAAGTCTCCTGCACAATAGCCTTTCGTATTTCTGTAAGCTTTTATTAATTTAGAAGAATACATATCATATATACTATTAGCTAACAGGATAATATAATGAGCTGAGGATGCTGTTTCTTGGATAATAGACAATTGCTGAAGAATATTGTTTCTGTGTTTCTTTTCCTTGGCCAGTTTGACTTTCTACATTGAATGGCTTTAGATTCTATTGAGTGTGGCTGCATAACCTTGAGATTGACACTGATGTTTTCACCCTTATTTTTGCTCCCAGTCTTCTCTCTACTCCACCTTATACTTATTTTGCCACCAGCATTGTTTGCCAACAAACAGTCCAGAAGAAAAAGACAGGTGAGATTGCAGTTGGTTCCCTACTTTTCACTCTGGTGAAAGTGTTCTATACCTAGCTTTCCTAGGTAACTTTAAAAACAAACAAAAATCTATCTTAAGTGCATTTATTACTTTGATTTGCTAAGATTGGCCTTGGATAGCTTTAGTAGTTAAGTTCTCTTCTTTAAAAAAAAAAAAGGCGAAGAAAATATAGAGTGAAGACTTTTACTTTAAAACTAAATAAATAGATTAAGTGCTGTATTTTTTTCAGATTTCAATATATTATTATTTACTCAGGCAAGTAAGACCGTTCCTCAAAAAAGGGCTTGAAAAATCAGTAAATAATATGTTATCCCTAAGAAGCGAAAAAGCAGTTGGCTCTTCTTTCTTTTTGGTTTTATTTTGAATGTTTTTGAAATAAATGTTAATTCACAGAGCACTGGCTTCCTTCCTGTCAGTTGTCACAGGATTTTTTTGGTGTGGTTGTTGTTGCTTCCTAAATGATAGTAAAGCTTTGTTATATCTGTACCTAATTTTTTTTCTGAACATTTGGGCATTTCTTGGAAATAGGTTAGAGTTTATCATTTGGACTTATTGTTGCTTTTGTATGAAAAACCTAAACAAATTACCAAAATTTGTTTAGATTTTTTATACAAAACATATATAGTGATCTTTAATAATTTTATAAATGAGACATTAAAGGAAATTGCTCCCATATTTAAGTTAAATGTTTTAAAAAGCATTCTCTTATTTAATTCAGTTTTAATTGCATTATTAATTATCATGAACAAAATATTGCTAGGGAGAAAGCTGAAGAAATCATCTAATTGCAGCTTTTACTGCTTTGAATGATAAAGTACCTTTGATTTGGTGCTGAGCCAGGAGGGCTTGATTGATAATATCTGTCTCAGATGTCATCCTGGGAGAAAAGAATAAAACCTCAGTAGAGTTGGTGCATTGCAGCTGTCTCCGCTGCTCCAATTTCTCTGCCCCATTGACGTCATTGGGAGGTTTCAAACCAGTCCAGGGTGTCTAGTAAACCTGCACGTAAATGAAATGAAGAAGCAGAAAAACACTGATTCATAGCCCCACTCTCACTCCAAAGAGGCGGCTGTTACAGCCTCTCAGATAATGGGCAGATGTTTTCTCTTTTACTGAATTTTAAAAAGAGAAAAAAGTATAATCATCTATCCAGAAATGTGGGAAAGCCTCAGACAAGGAATGTGAATTGCGTAAGCTCTTCTGAAATCAGATTATATCACAATGAGCCACATTTGTCCAAGGTTCTCAGATATCATAACCTGTATCCAGCTTGTCTTTAAAATCAGGAATTTCTGAAGCAGAACGTGTCGTGGGAAACAGCTTTCTTTGGAGACAAGACTGCTCTCACCACTCAGGCCAGTTCCCGGTACCATTTCCTCCCCTTCTTCTTCGTAGGCAGCCTTTTGTCCTGAGTTCTAAATGAGCAGCCCCCATAGACAATGATAGGAACACAGAGTAGAATTACAGTACTTTTCAGTAAAGATTTTTTTTGTTTTCTTGCTTGGAGATATGTGTTTAAGTCTTTTTTTATCAGCCTAATACATTAAATACATGATAAATTCTAATCCTCAAAATAATATCGCAAAGAACCATTTCTAAATGCTATCACAACAACTTAGGGATCTGGCTGAGCATTAATGATAAAATATGTTCTAATGCTAATTTTTCATCTGCTGGGCAATTTGGCTACTGGGAGCAAGAGAATGTTCTCCTTTTCCCCTCTCCTCATGTACTAGAAGATATGACAGGAAGGACTCGTAATAACCAAGTAGCTTTCATTTCTTATTTATCCTACAAGTTCCGTAAAATACAGTTGAAAAATACCTGAATCTTTATAGCATTTTAAAGTTTACAAAGCATTATCACTTTCATTTTCCCAGTTACATTTGTTAGACAAAACTGTAAGGCAGATATTATAATTATCACCATGTTTTCCAATCCGGTGACCTATCTTTTGAAATCACTTCAACTTAGCAGAGATGTGTTGACCATTTATTACATGTGATAAATTTTTTAAGGTAAAAGATAAATAAGACATAGCTGTCAGCCTTAGTAAGCGTAGAGAACCGAGGGCAAAACAAGCATCCACACCTACCTAAATCACAATGCAGAATAAGATAGATGCATAAGACAAAGTGCTAGCATCTGACAGTGGGTCTTGAATGAAGGGGCGTTTTGGAGCAATATTCAAACACTGATAATATTTCATTAGGTAAAGATGATGGATGTGGACATCGTGGGTCAAGGGACGTGCATGAACAGAGTCAAATAGACAAGATGATCTGAGGGATGATGGGAATGACAGAAAGGATGTTTCAAAACTGAAGGCAAAGATCTGGTGAAAGGCAGGTTAGGCTATTAGTGGCTGACCTCAAATGCCAGGGTGAGAAGCTTGTAATAATAATGAGGCATTCAAATGCTGAAGGGAGGGAGTAAAACAAATCTGTCCTTTAGTGAAATCCGCCAAGCAGTCAATTGTAAGGTACATGAGAGAAAAGAAAATCTGGCTCATGGTGCCAGTTAGGAGGTTCCATAGAAATCCAGGGTAGGGAGGTTTGAAGACACAGAATAATAGGAATTTATTGTTTAAAAGGATTTATTGAGCATCTACTATCTACCAGCCCATACTCCAGATATGAGAATATGGCGATTGTAGACAAACTCTCTGCCTTTATAGGTCTTTCATTTTAGTAAGGAAGAAATGAAAAGCAAAGGAAAATTTTACCAAATGCTATGCGTTAGAACTAACAGCACTTAGCAACAGGTGGTTCTGGATGAAAGAAGATTCAGGATTAACTTGGGAATTTCTCTCTTTGAGAGAACATATCCTTTAACATGTTAACTAAAAGTGCACTTACTCTATAAAGTTAGCTTTCTTTAGGTGCTATAGTAACACTTCACATGGACACCACGTAGCTCAAATATAATGAGTTGTAGAAACACACTTGGCAAAGCACAAAGTGCTACATAAATATTATCATTATTAGTTGTGAATGGTTGTTTTTAGTATATTGTTATAATAACAAAATAGTAATACTTTCAAGTTTTTAATTGGGTAAATTGTTTCTCATTTTAGTTATTTGAAAGCAAAGAGTTGAAATATATTTATATTCATTATGTGTCTTTAAATAATCTCAGAAAAGTTTGGAACTACCTTACCATATAATCTTTTTATTTTGTTGCTGCTGTGATTTTTGCTTATATGTTAGTTTAGTATACATTATGCAAAATGATATGTATTATGTAGGGAGCTCCTACAACTTGCATCTAGGACTCCAGCGCCTAATGGTGAAGGGGTCAATTCCGTAAAGAATGTGCTTTATGTATTGATAAAATTTGTGAGCTACATCCTCATAAGCACTTAATGCTTTAAACACCTAATCATCTTCTTTGAGGTTTATACAAATGATTTATTAAAGAGTTTAAGTTACTTCTCCTATACATTCACAAGCCTCATAACATTTAAAAGACTGATCTGTTGCTTCTGTTATTAGCAAGATTCTTCTTACAACATAGATTTAAAAATTAGCAGAAGTAAAATCTTAATTCACATCAAAGTAAATGTGAGCCACATAATCAGGTGACTGTTCAATCAACAGACTACCCAGGGGTATCAATAATGATGCTACTTACGTGTCTGCCTTTTCGTCAAGTTAAGAATAAGAATCCACAGGCAAGTGGAAAGGAAAAATCGAGACCATTATCTGGTTAATTGTCTCTAAAGAATATTAGTCCATTTTAATGCTGCTGAAGACATACCTGAGACTGGGTAATTTCTAAAGAAAAAGAGGCTTAATGGACTCACAGTTCCACATGGCTGGGGAGACCTCACAATCATGGTGGAAGGTGAAAGGCACATCTTACATAGCAGCAGACAAGTGGGAATGAGAACCAAGCAAAAGGGAAAACCCTTACAAAACCATCAGATCTTGTGAGACTTATTCACCACCATGGGAACAGTATGGGGGAAACCACCCCCATGATTTCAATTATCTCCCACCGGGTCCCTCCCACAACACACAGGAATTATGGGAGCTGTAATTCAAGATGAGATTTGGGTGGGACACAGCCAAACTATATCAGGAGTCTTTTTAGAAAAAAATAAGATGATAATAAAATGAATTTCTTACATTGATTACTGTCTCTGACAAATTGTAAATGTGCTAAAAAAGGCTTACTTAGTAAGTACTTACTAATATATACATGTATATGTAGGGTCTTGTGTCCAAAATTGTTCTCCCTCTCTCTCTCTCTGTATACATTAAAGACCCTTTTGTGATCCTTTCTGCCTAACTGAAGATCAGACAGATAAGCAAATGATTTGATCAGTGACTTCTTTTTGCCTATAAAATTTTAGTTGAAAAACACGGTTTGATAATCATAATCCCCTGTTGTCTTTTTGCTTAGAATTTAGACTCAGCTGAACTGATCACAATCGCTGACCCACCCTTCTCAGTTCTGCTCACTGCCCTTCTGCATTCTCCTAGCTCTTTTCACTGTACTGTCCTTATTGTTTGCTTGTCCATATCACATTGAGCTTATCTAATTTATATGATTCTTTCACCTCTTGGCCACAAAAACCTTGAAGAGCATGACTGTTTCCTTCATATTTGTACCCATTACACCTAGTAGAGTCTCTGTCATCTGTGAGGATTTCAAGCAATATAGGAAATATCCTTTAGAGTGAACTTTCTTTTGACAATGGAAACATAGCTTTCATGGCTTCTGGGGAAACTTTTATTGTCCTAAAAAAAGATCCCCTCTATCCTTTATGAGAAATACAAAGGCTGTATCTCTCATCAACTCTTAGGGTAATTTTCTGAGTCTTGAGACACATAGCAATTACCAATAATAGCAGCAGCAGCAACAGTTCACTGAGTACTTGGTGTTTGCCAGGCCTGGATTAAGCACCTAACATATCTCAGTCAATCTACATTTTGCAGATGAAGAAACAAAAAGTTTAAGATACTTGCCCAAAGTCACACAAATATAAAGACTTGGTAAAATCAAGATTTTTATGCTGTTAGGGCTTACTTTTAACAGTTATGAGGAATTGCTAAGTTATCACATAACAAATCCATTTAAAAAGATAGGGATTTTACTTGTTCACCGAGCTGAAATATGTCTGTCAGTGTGGGAGGGTACCTGACTTCATGATTACATATGGAAAGAAAGTAAGATGTTTCCACAAGAAAGGAATTTCATGTTGTTTGTCTTGTCCTTTAAACATCTGGATATATTTTGAAACATCATTTTTAAACTGCCTTTGGTTTGAGTCTTTGAAAATGAAAGTATGTTTTATGAAGCAGTCACTGTACAGGGAGCCAGAAGACTTGAATTCTAATCTCAGCTTTGGATTTTACTAAGCCAGATTCCTGAAACATCCTGGGCTATTTATTGGATGTCAAATCAATGCTGGAATGATATTATAGATTCACCGTATCCCATTCTTTCCAGTTCCTCTAATGTGTTTCACTTACTTCTGAGAGACCACTGAAGACCAATTTCAAATTATTTTGGAGAGAAAAAACCTGACAGTTGTAGGGGATACTTGAGGGAAATATTACCATCTTGGAGCTTTAAAAAATTGTCTCCACTGGGCTCTCTGTGGTTTGGGATTATTTCGAAGCTTAATGAGTGAAAGGGACAACAGTTTTCAAAATGTTAGCAAGTTCCTACGTTTGACCTCTTAACATTTAGAAACATTGGTCAAGTTATCTTTAAATTCTTTAAATTGTAGCTGACCTTTGGAGAAAAAAAAAACCAAATTGAAGTTATTACCTACATGTACTACCTATATGGAACTATTAGCAAAGTAAAAGTGGGACTTTATGTACACCATGGAAAATGCTTTTAGTGACTGAAATCATTATAGTGATAGAGTCATTGAGCTGGAAAGAAACTTGGGAAGGCATCTAGTATACCTTTCTGTCTGTGGCCATGTCACATTTGAACCATAAAAAGAGATTAAAAATAATTTTTTTTTGAGGGAGATTCCACGACTTCTCTTGGTGTCTTGTTCCAGTAACTGACAATCTCACCTGTCAGCAAGTCATTTTTCACAGCTAACCCAGTTCCCTAGGGCTGCAGTTTGAACTCGTTTTCTTCTGTTCTTAGAGGTAGGAAAGAGGTGGTATAATAACTCCTCATGCACATTAAGATTGCTATCAAGATGTTATTCAGCTCTCATCCTAAAGCCAAATTTCCTGAACCTTTCTTCACAATTTCTTTGTGTCTAACCTTTTAGTAACCTGCCTTTCACACATATGGCTCTACCCAAGTTTTCATCTTCTCAGTTGTGAGATCCACAATAATATCTAATAGCATACTTAGCTATTACATTCTATGAATTGCTTAGTTGAATATCTTATGTGAACATGATAACTTGGATGCTGTTTCTGTTTAACAAAACATATAGTAAGAACTTTTCCTTTAAACAATAGAAACAGAAAGCATTGTATTGACAGCAAGAGAGATTACAAGGGTGTCCATTTCCTCAAAATTTCCCAATTTATAAAAATCATGAATTAAAATGAATAAATTAAGGAAGATAAGTTAAACAAATGTTTGTGACTACTTTCCTTTACATTTCTACTCCCATGCTGAGCAGAAAGTTAATGATGTAAGATAAGTTTTGGTATCAAACAACTCCAATTTCATACTGCATGTAACTGGACTTAATGAGCAAGTATATTCCAATTTCTAAGCTTTATTTACCTAATCTTATAGAATATGAAAATAACAAAAATGGTGAGTTTCTTGAGCATAGGGTCATTCTTATTTATTTTTGTATCTAGGGTGAATTCCTTAGGACAAGGGCCATTTCTTATTTACTTTTGTATCTCTAGGGACTTCTCCAATTCATAACACAGATTAGCACTCACTTATGTTTGAATTTTACTGAAAGGTTGCTTATGAGAATTAAATGAGATTATATATATGAAAACATTTGGCCAACTGTTAAACTCTACATAAATGTGAGTCATTACCATTAGTAATTTTAAAAGAGTAATTATTAATAATGAGCTTTTAAAAATTAAACCAAACTTTGGTTTGCAGTTGTCTTTCCAGGAACATTTGTTATTCATTTGTTGCATATCATGTAAAAAGTTTTCTAAACATGAGTTTCCTAAAATTAATAAACAGTGGTATGAAGCTAACCTTTGGAGTTTAATGCTTAGACTCTTGTTGAGCAATCTGAGAATGACAAGTGAACTCAGATGTGACCAAGGTGACTTCCCACATCCAATCCAAATTCACTCTGGCACCAGATTGAACAGGACTACCCTGAAAAATTTGTATTTTTCCAGGGCTTTCATGACCTTGTGTACATATCCCTATGTGGAAGAGAAAAATCAGTGATATCTTTGACTAACAATAGCACCCAAAAGTTTAAATAACATTGCTTTATTTATTAACAACATGACTAAAAGGAGTCTTTAAGTACTTGACCTTCTTCCATGGGGAACACTGCCAAAGGGCCAGAGGAATACAGGGAAAATTTTTATGTCCTGGACTTAAAAAGCAGTGTTTGTGAATAATATTTTAGAATTTTCTAAAGAGCACCCTCCCCTGTTTTGCTATTTGGTTTACAAATACTTAAGAAAGATGAGCTTTGGAATCAAAGTGGTTCAGACTGAGATCTTAGCTCTGCCGTACAAGTAGGTCCTTGAGAAAATTGCTTTTCTAACCTAAATTTTCCTTTCTGTAAAATGGAAAATATATTACCTAGCTCATAAGATTCCTGGCACTGCTGAGTGCTTGGTAACTTCATTACCTCCTATACCTTCTGATCTTCTTCTTCACCTATCTTGTTAGTGGCAGCTGGCTGGCTAATATGACTTATAAAACTAGTATATCCAATGTACTTCAGATCCCTGCAAGAAGCAGCTAAAATTATTTGATAAACATTTTGCTGAATTTATTTCCAAGAGTGATATTGATTGCATGATAATGACCCAAAGCTATAAACCTCTGTTAATGTGTTGCTTTTCGAGGAATTAACTTAAAACAAGAAAAATACAGCTCTAAATGTCAAAATTGATTATAGCCTGCTAAGACCAAATAGCATGGGAAGGAGTTCTGGAAGAGGAATTGGCAGCCCTTCATTTAGGCCCACCTGTGCCGCAAACTAGATAACCTTGGACGAGTCATTTTTTTTCCTGAACCTTACTTGCTTCGTCTTTAAAATGAGAGGACGATGTCCTAGGCCTCTTTCTGCATCAACAATCTACAGAGCTGAGATTCAAGTATCGATACTCTCCTAAACAGATGCTGCCTAGGACACAGAAGGGTTCAGGCTCCATCTTGTTTTACTGTCAAATCTTCCAACAGTGAGGACTTCTGCAGAGTGCTATGGCTTTTAGGCCAGCACATTTCTGTAGAGAAAACATCAGTTGCCCCAGTGTGATGATTCTGAAGGCAGTTTGGTCCCCCTAACCCTATTTATTTTCCAGATGAAGAATATGCTATCATAGTGAGAAAGTTTGTCACTAAAAAGAAAAGTCAAAATAACAAAAAAGAAACATTAACAGGAGCTCAGGATAAAGAAAATAACAAAACTGGCATGAAAACCATGGCAATTTGAAATCAGGCAAATAATGTATTTTGCTTAATCAGATTTCAAAGATTGAAGTCTGAATCTGTTTATGCTGCTGCAGTCCCTCTTGAAATTACCAAATAAGAATATCACTCTTGGAATTTAATTTTGATGGATCTGGAAGGTATACATATTTGTGAATCTCCCACTTAAGGCCTAAATTAGATTACTTTATTTAGAATAAGACATATATTTTAAAAGCTTACATTTTACATTTTATTTCTTTTCTCCATGTTTTCTGTACTTGAAATGGGTTCATGTCGATGTGTATACTCAGCTTAGAGCCATATCTTTGGCTTATCAGAGGTTAATCAACTCACTTCACTAAACCAAAAAGCAAAATAACTTATAGATGTTCATCTCTCATAGCTTGCAGCAGTCTTTCCTACTGTTAGAGGGAGGAAAATAATCATCCAGAAACATATATTTGTATATATTTAAAATGGAATATTCAGGAATGTTGTTTCTCACAGTTAAACCTTTGCTGAAATACTTTACAGGTATGCAACTTAAACTACAGTGAAAAACCATCTTTGCTCTTTTCCTATGTGCTGATGAGAAAGAACATAAATCCCAAAGAGCAGTGGTTTCTTCAAAATCCCCTGTCTGCATCTTGGAACTGTATTCTGTCCAAATTCATTTCTCCTCAAAGATCAAAATAAAGAAATGAACTTATTTAAGGGTAAGGCAAACAAAAAATATATAGACAATATTTAGAACCCCTAACAACCTAGGATTTAACCTGAAAGTCTTTAAAATGCCCTAGCATTTAATTTGAGAGAGAAAAAAAGAAGACCATACTGCTGTATATTTCTGTTCAAAATTTACTGCTGTTTCTCTGGAATAGAAAAGAACCAGTTTCTGTTGAGTTGGCAAATTAATGTGCTTGAGTAGAATAAAGAGAGCAGGCCAAGGAAATCACACTGCTTTTAATACTCTCTTTGCAAAGAGCTTTTTTGGACCAAGTCCACGACTGTTAGAAATAAGTACTCAGTTGCAAGAAGAATGTGAGTGGAGATCAAGTAGGCTGGGGCTTTGTGTTAATTCACTCTTAATGTTACTAATGTTAATTTGAATCTGGAGACTTAAGAACAAACCAAGTGGCTAATATTCTGCAAGGCCCCATTCCCTTTCCTAGTGAGTCCTGGGGGTAGAAGTCATTTCTTAAACCTAATATAAAAATATACTCTTCTGAGTGATTGCAAAATAGCTGGTGTTAGAGTTCTACATCTTACCTTCTATTGACTTATTATGTGCACAGTTACTTTTTAAATTTTTTTTTCTGTTTATAAAAGAAATGATAACCATCATGGAAAATTTATAAAAATATCAAAAACATTTAAAAAATTCCTTTGTATTTGACAAAACATTCATAAAGCATAGTCAAACTAGATAAGCAAAAAATTGGCCCATTTTAAGTATAATTCATCTTAGAGAAACTTCAATAGGAATACATGTGTTTCCAAAGCCTCAAAGAGGATTCACTTGTGGCCTCTTTTGCTCCTCTCTGTACTTCTGCTGTGCTCTTCAGTCTTTTGGTAGTTCAGCCTTTTCCAACTTATGTGACAGAAAGCATGGCCATGCCTAAGTTTTAGAACTTATGGCGCATCTATGCAAAGAAAAACTTACATATTATGTTCCCTCTCCATCTCATACGTAGATTATTTAGAAAGGGACTCATGGCCCAACTTAGGTCAGTAGCCCACCCTGGCCCAATCAGATATGGCCCAGGCTGGGGTTGAACAATAAAATAACAACACATAGTTGCTTCTACTCAAGTGGACTAGGGAATGGGGACAAACTTCCTCAAGAAACAGACTGAGCAAACTTTGTAATAAATCTCCCTTTTAAACCTGAAATTTCTTTCCCTAGAGATAACTACTGATAACTTTTTGATATATTTTTTCTTCTGATTTTCTCTGTAAGCTTATGTATTCTTTAATGCTGTTAAGGTCATTCTGTTTATAATGTTTTGAATCTTGCTTTTTCCAATCCATCTTTCATCATTAGCCCTCACCCATAGTTTACTTTTAACAATGATAACTACTAAGTAACAGCAATGACAACAGGTGTTATGTAGCAAGTGTTGTATTGCTGTTAAGAACTTTGGATTATCTTATTCACTCCCACAGTAAAATAATATATATTAACCTGTTCACAATTTGCTATGGTTTACAACACACTTTCATAGATATTCCATTTGATTATCCCAACAATGTTGTGAAAGATGGCATTGTAATTAACTTCCCTTTTTATATCTGAAATAGATTCTCTCTGTGCTAGAAAGGACCATTCAGTGAAAGTTATACAACTAGTGAATGATTCTTTTTAGCCAGATTTTAAATACTGTTTCCTGGAGCTCATGCCCAGTTGCCTCACCTGGTATTTTTCTGCATTCAGGTAGACCGACTGCTCAGTTGTTCTCCAACGTTGTCATTTATGCAGTCCTGTCCCTTCCACTTCCAAGGACTTTCTAGACACTCATAGTGACTATAGGGACAAAAAGGGGAGGTGGGGAGGAGCACTGAAGCAATGTGCCAGGAATCAGGGGTCTGTACATTATGATCTTCCAGGATACTGATGGAGTGGCAATGGAAGTGTGGCTTGAAAATTGTCAGGCACATTCTCTTTCCTCCAGAACCTCTGCTGCTCCTCATGATGGCCTGCCACTTCTAGGCACCCTCAGGCCTGGATATTTTCTCTCAGGATCTCCTCCTCCTCCTCCCTTCTTCTTCTCTCTCCTCCCTCTTTCTTCTTCTTTCTTCCTCCTCCTCCTCCTCCTCCTCCTTCTTCATCTCCTTCTTCTCCCTCTTCTTCCAGTCCAGCTTCCTTCAGGGAAACTTGGAATATACCCTACAGGAGTGATATTCAATTATGAGCCAGCTCCAGAATATCTACTGGAAAGCTTCTGATTCAGTGTCCCTGAACATTCAGCAACAGGAGGCTGTCTAGCCTGGAGCAAAGAGAGACTTTCTAAGGGGGATACAGCCTAACTCCACAGTCAGCATTTTATTTATTTATTTATTTATTATACATTAAGTTCCGGGGTATAGGTGCAGATTGTGCAGGTTTGTTACATAGGTATACACGTGCCATGGTAGTGGTTTGCTGCATTCATTGCCCCATCATCTACATTAGTTATTTCTCCTAATGCTACCTCTCCCCAGTCATCCCACCCCCTGCCATTCCTCCCCTAGCCCCACAACACCAAGGCCCCAGTGTGTGATGTTCCCCTCCCTGTGTCCTTGTGTTCTCATTGTTCAACACCCACTTATGAGTGAGAACATGCAGTGTTTGGTTTTCTGTTCTTGTATCAGTTTGCTGAGAATGATGGTTTCCAGTTTCATCCATGTCCCTGCAAAGGACATGAACTTATCATTTTTTATGGCTGCATGGTATTCCATGGTGTATATGTGCAACATTTTCTTTAGCCAGTCTATCATTGATGGGCATTTGGGTTGGTTCCAAGTCTTTGCTATTGTGAACAGTGCCACAATAAACATTCGTGTGCATGCGTCTTTATAATATAACTATTTATAATCCTTAGGGTTTATACCCAATAATGGGATTGCTGGGTCAAATGGTATTTCTAGTTCTAGATCCTTGAGGAATCGCCATACTGTCTTCCACAACGGTGAACTAATTTATATTCCCCCAACCGTGTAAAAGTGTTCCTGTTTCTCCAGATCCTCTCCAGTATCTGTTGTCTCCAAATTTTTTAATAATCTCCATTCTAACTGGTGTGAGGTGGTATCTCAATGTGGTTTTGATTGCATTTCTCTAATGACCAGTGATGATGAGCTTTTTTTCATATGTGTGTTGGCTGCATAAATGTCTTCTTTTGAAAAGTGTCTGTTCATATCCTTTGCCCACTTTTTGATGGGGTTTGTTTTTTTCTTGTAAATTTGTTTAAGTTCTCCTTAGATTCTGGGTATTAGCCCTTTATCAGATGGGTAGATTGCAAAAATTTTTTTCCATTCTGTTGGTTGCCAATTCACTCTATTGATAGTTTCTTTTGCTGTGCAGAAGCTCTTAAGTTTAATTAGATAATACCACTTGTCTGTTTTGGCTTTTGTTTCCATTGCTTTTGGTGTTTTAATCACGAAGTCCTTGCCTATGCCTATGTCCTGGATGGTATCGCCTAGGTTTTCTTCTAGGGTTTTTATGGTGTTAGGCCTCATGTTTAAATCTTTAATCCATATAGAGTTAATTTTTGTATAAGGTGTAAGGAAGGGATCCAGTTTCAGCTTCTACATATGGCTACCAAGTTTTCCCAACACCATTTATTAAACAGGGAATCCTTTCCCCATTGCTTGTTTTTGTCAGGTTTGTCAAAGATCAGATGGTTATGTGGCATTCCTTCTGAGGCCCTCTGTTCCTTTCCATTGGTCTATATGTCTGCTTTGGTACCAGTACCATGCTGTTTTGATTATAGTAGCCTTGTAATATAGTTTGAAGTCAGGTAGCGTGATGTCTCCAGCTTTTTTTTTTTCTTTTGCTTAGGATTGTCTTGGCTATGTGGGCTCTTTTTTGGCTCCATATGAAGTTTAAGGTGGTTTTTTCCAGTTCTGTAAAGAAAGTCGTTGGTAGTTGATGGATGAGAAGACCAAAATCTCCTTAAGCTGATAAGCAACTTCAGCAAAGTCTCTGGATACAAAATCAATGTGCAAATATTGCAAGCATCCCTATACACCAATAATAGAGAGCCAAATCATGAGTGAACTCCCATTCACAATTGCTACAAAGAGAATAAAACACCTAGGAATAAAACTAACAAGGGATGTGAAGGACCTCTTCAAGGAGAACTACAAACCATTGCTCAAAGAAATGAGAGAGGACACAAACAAATGGAAAAACATTCCATGCTCATGGTTAGGAAGAATCAATATCGTGAAAATGGCCATACTGCCTAAAGTAATTTATAGATTCAGTGAAGTCCTGCATTTTATCTGAGATAGAGCATAATGACCAAAGATTAGAAGTAATCTGGTCATCTGGAAAAGGAAGGTAGAGGAAGCAGCAAGACGGTAGAAGACTTGGTCATGCTAGGTATACCAGTCATTCTGTAATTACTTCCTATCTTTAAAAAAAAAATCCTTTAGGTGGGATAATAAGAGATACTGTGAAATATGGATCACATACTGTAATGACCTTCATTCATTTTGCAAACAACTGGCTTTGTTCAGAAATATGCTTGCCAGTAATATGTTGCAAGTAAGGAAACTAGTAGTTGACACAACTGGGACCTAAACCAGGTGATCTGGATGTGGTTTTGGTGGACGCAGGTAGCCAATCACCCATGGAATGGAGCGTATGGAACTGACATCATTATGTGTGGAACTTCAGATACTGCATGGTCCACTAGTTCAGGCATAGGTTTCATTTGTCTTTGAGTCCCTAGCATGTAAGTTGAACAAACTGAAGATAGGTTATTGGGATCAACATGAGCAAAACAATCTGCATTACAGCCTGGCTTATCATGGACTGATTACCTCTACTGCCCTTTAGTGCTTTGCTGTTTGTCTTCCCCCAGGCAAAACATCCAAGGCTGAGTCCACTTGGTGAAAGATTACCAACGCTTGTACTGAAAGGACACACTACATTTTTCCTATAAATAGTAATCGAACTGATTAAATGAGCACAACTTACATGGCAAAAATTTTCAAATTCTTGAATCAGGTTGAGGTAAATGGAGAGTTAAAAGATTAAGACTTTATTTTTGTTTTTAGAGTAACTTGTTTATAGTCATGCTGTTTATCTGTTACATTTTTAGTCTTTGAGTGCCATTCTTTCTTACAAATTATATGTGAATTTATAATGAGGTTGTTATAATATTCATTAAAACTCACTAGCAAGATTAAAGCCAATTTCTTAATGCAATTTATAGCCTTAGTATCAAGAATTCAGAAACTGAACCCCAATTATTTACATACATGATATTTTGATGTTGTAAATATTTATGAGCCACAGATCACTGGAGATATAATTTCCCATCAGTTGAGACCAGTAATTTAAGGCAAAAGAAAAACATTTTCAAAACAGACATTTCTTATATTTTTAATAATAACTCAACTTTACTGCTAACCTTGTTAGCGGCAAGAATCTGAGGAAAAAAATCAAATTTGGGTTTTTTCCTAACATTTAAAAAAATTACTGGGAAATATAGTCTGTTTAATTTCTTACATGATACTCAAAGGGGGAAAAAAACTATTCTAGGATGTAGTCCCAGTTGTAATGGTGAGTCATTGCCTGCAGCAGTCATAATGATAGAGGATTCTATTTATTGCCGTTCTCGAAGCCTCACACAATGAAGCCATGCAGAAATTATATAATTATTCCTCCTGGATGGGTCTTCTTATTGGTTTGTAATTACAAAATATTATTTGAGTACTTTTATATCCTGAAATTAAGTCTTCAGAATTGCATAAAGAACCATAAGGTTTGATCTCAGCCTTGTTTATCCTCTTTATATTTTATTTTGCCAATTAATAGTGTAGCTTCCCAGGTGCTAAAATGTGACTTCTTTATCTTTTGTATGGCTCAATTACTGAGACTAATTCTAAATAAATCCTAACGGAAACCTCTTATTTTCACAATTACATGGTATATTTTTCCACTGCTTATAACTTCTTCCTGTATCAATTTTGTGGTTTATGTTGCTAATGCTCCATGCTCTCTAGGTGTGCCCCCTTCAATATTTCCTGTGCTTTTTCGTCACTGCTTATATATGGTTTCTAATCATTCTCATAATTTTATCTTCTTGGAGCCTTGAGAGACAGGCACAGGTTCTCTTACCTAAGCTATTAATGATACTGGTTGCTTTTATTTTCCCTCCAACCCCCACTCCAGCTAACAACTGTTGAGTGTGTACCATGTGCAAGCAATGGGAACAGACAGATTAATAAGCCCTCAAAGAATTCATGATTTACATAGCACACACTTCCAGCTAACTGTTCTAGCTACACCAGCCAGCTCTACAGAGGTACCAATGGAGGTTTTGATATGTGCTTAGCTCCTTAAAGATTCTTCTGGAATGAGGCCTAAAGTAATTGTCAGTGAAGCTATGCTAATCTTCTTCTTCAGAATATTCCCATTTCTTTCTTAGTTATTGACATTAGGAGTCTAAAATATGCTTTAACATAATAAGCTTATTGTTATAACTGGAGCCATGCAAAAACTTATTTTCTACAATATAATTTCTTGCTCCTCCAAAGTCATTCAAATATTACAACATTGGACTTATTCTATATATTTCTTAGTGGAAAGGTATCACAAATAAAACGTGGATCACAATGAGAAGGGCCATTAAATAAATGTAGAAAACGTATTGATTTATTGCAATATAGTACGGTGCTAAATGCTTAGCTTGCATTATCTCATTTGATTCTTACTGAAACTCCTTGAGGTGATTATTGTATATACTCCCATTTGCAGATGAAAAACTGAAGTTCAAGGAAAAGACTTGTATGCTCAAATTTCTTAACTAGTAAATGGCAGCAGACCAGAACTGTCTTGACTCCAAAGAATGTGTTCTAATGCTGTAGAGCTTCAGACTCCTTCATCAGAGCTGTGATGCTTAATAATATGTGTCAGGATGTGATTACTTAGACTCATGTCAGACAATGTCATAAGCCTTAGACCTTTTTCATTTGTGTTTTATAGATAGTGACCTTTCAGTGCAGTAACAATTTCTTCTCTCTCTTTTTTTTTTTTCTTCATCACAGTGAGCTATACTTTTATTTTCCAAGTGGTTAGTCTTGAGGTTCAGCATGCATTCTAACTTAAGAGTCTGGTATAAATTAGTATTCTCAGAGTTTTATAATGAGTAAGAGTACCTTAAAATGCTTTGCCTCCATTTATTGCTTTCTGAATTTTTAAAATTAATTTATTTGTTTTATTGTACTTTAGGTTCTGAGGTACATGTGCAGATCATGCAGGATTGTTGCATAGGTACATACATGGCAAGGTAGTTTACCACCTTCATCCCCTGATCACCTATATCTGGTATTTCTCCCCACATTACCCGTTTCCTCCCTCCCCTAAACACCCCCCCAGCTGACCGCAGTGTGTGATGCTCCCCTCCCTGTGTCCACATGTTCTCATTGTTCAACATCTGCCTACGAGTGAGAACATGCGGTGCTTGGTTTTCTTATCTTGTGTCAGTTTGGTGAGAATGATGGTTTCTAGATTCATCCATATCCCTATGAAGGACAGGAACTCAACGTTTTTTATGGCTGTGTAGTATTCCATGGTGTATATGTGCCACATTTTCTTTATGCAGTCTATCGTTGATGGACATTTTGGTTGGTTCCAAGTCTTTGCTGTTGTAAACAGTGCCGCAACGAACATACACGTGCATGTGTCTTTATAATAGAACAATTTATAATTTCTTACCACTTAGCAATCTGCATGCAAGGAATTGCTAATATTTGTTTTGCTCAGAAGGAAGCTTGTACATAGCATTAATTATGGCATCATGAATCCATTCTGTTATTTACTAGAACTATTATTTGTTGAGTTTCTGCTACATGCTGGGCAGTTTCATGAATTATCTCCTTTAAACTCGTAAAAGACATGAGGATACCAAGTTTCTATTTCTGCAGTAATTTACCCAAGTTTACATAGCTACTAACTGGAGGTAGTGTCTTGGATTCAGACTCAGCTGTTTGTCTCCAAAGTCTATACCAAACTACCCTGACAGTTAAGTTAGTGCTTATGTCTAAATTACATGCTGGTGGGACATAGATTTAAGCATGTAATTGTTAAATCAAGTCTGTTGAGGTATAATTTAAATAAATGAAATGCTCATGTTTTAAGTGTGATGTATTTGGTAACATTTGATTATATACCCTTGTAGCTACCACCCCCACTCAAATTTATACATTTCCATCACTCAGTAAATTGTTTTGTGCCCTTTTGCAGTCTCTCTTACTCCTTGCCCCAGGCTACCATTGATCTGATTGCCATTGCTGTAGTTTCTTCCAATTCTAGAACTTCATGTAAAAGGAATAGTACAATATATACTATTTTTGCCTGATTTTTTAACTTAATATAAAGTTTTGTGAGATTCATATGTGTTGTTGTCTATTCAGTAGTTCATTCTTTATTACTGAATAATATTCCATTGCATCATCACATCACATTTGTTTTTCCATTTGTCTCCTGATGGGTATATGGTTGTTTCTAGTCTGGGGCAATGATGAATAAAGCTGCTATGAGCATCCATAACCCAGTTTTATTGTCTTATCCACTATTGTTCAAAAGAATTTCTTGAACTCTGCATTTGTCCTGAAGGATTTTCTGATTGTTCTTCGTCCAGACCCAATCTCATGGTATATAATATGGACTCAAACTAATTTCTGAAACTCATGTATTTGATTATACATTTACACTAACTGCCATTTGCATTGAGATACATCCTCCTGATTGATGGCATTGCTTTTAGAGTCAGTGATCTTTTATTTCTCATACAAGTCATAGTCACCACTGTCAGGATTTTTAGTTCCAAGCAACTGAAACCAATCCTGGCTCCCTTAAAAAGTAGATGAATCTGTGAACAGGAGAGACAGCAGTTCATACAAACACAGGAACCTATAGAACAAGGTGTGCCAAACAGGCAGGAGCAAGAAAAGCTAGGCAGCTGTGAGGTCACAGCCAAGGTCATATAACAAAATCAATCTATTGCAGGCAGTACCGTCATAGCTGCTAACACCACACTCACCACTTCTGACCCTGATCATAAGACCATACTAGTTATGCATGACTCACTTTCCAGTACCTATTCCATTTCTTTTCTCGTTTCAGACGGCTGTGTCTAAAAAATTTCCAGCAAGTCCTTGACCTGAGTTGGGATGAGAGTAGTAGAACAAGAGGAGTAGGCACCCTAGAGGTGTGGACCAAAAGTGCTTGCCTTCTAATTATGACATCAGGGCTTGCCTAAGCAGTTCCTCCTGATAACAGAGCACAGCAGAGCAGGGTATGCCTGACTTTAAGGGTAGGAAGATAAGACGTACCATTCATGGGCAGCCTTGCCACACAGTCACCTGAATTCTGTGTGATATGACATAATATTACAAGGTTTATGGATTTAGTCTCTCCCAATACTCAGACACTATCCAGGTGCAACTTCTTCTTTGTAGAAAAGACATGACTTTCTCCAGGTAATCATATTATTCATCCAAATCTCCTCTCTCTCCTTAAATTCTGGGTGAATATTTCATACCTTTGCCTCTCTTTAAACTCTCAAAACCTATCCCCACTCTCAGCTTATGCTTCTTTCTAATTTACTGAGTAAACAAAAGAAATAAGGACTTCCACAGACTCCCAGTTGCTAGCATCCACACTCAAATACTCTACTTCCCTGCCTATAGATTAATTATCTATGTTCCTATGTAAGGCCAATCGAATAATAATGCTATATACTGGGGTAAATGATTCTGGTTTATTAATAATAAAATAACACTCTGCTAAGTTCTGTGCTTGCATCATCTCATTTAATCCTCTCAGCGTTTTCATGCAGTTGCTTTGATTAGCCCCGATTTATAAATAAACTGTAGCTTAGGGGAGCTAAGTAACTTGTGTAATGTTCTACAGCTAGTATTTAGCAGCAGACCAAGTTTGCTTAACTTTGAAAGATAGCTTTAGAAAACTTTTAATCCTGACTTTGTGATGTTTTTAGTGTATGAAAGAATATAGCATTGTTGATCAGCAGGTCTCTCATTCCAGGTTACCCAATAAGCCTTCAGCCTGCATCCGAGTGGTGGATATTCTTACCCAGTGTAAACACCAAACCTTTATACTTGAGGGGTCTAATCCTTGAGATACTGAATGCATTGCACAAACAGATTTTTCTTGCCTCTACCACCAGGCATGGAGTATCCAAAAGTACTACAGAGAACTCCTTGGATACCTCAATATTCTTCTCCACCCTCTTTGTGTAGCAGCAACTATTAGGCACAGACCATGAACCAACTTGGATGTGGACCTTAGTCTCCCCTTCCAAGACATATCACACACGGTTCAGCCACTGGGAAAATTTGTCTTCCCCACTGCCCTTCATGGCCAACATGGGTGACCTCCCCAATTTCATGTCACAGAATCTGTTTACAGTTGGTACCAAACCTTGGCGTCCTCTTTCTCTCATAACCTAAGCAAAGGCCCAGTGGAACTGACCCTCCATTACTTCTCTGACTTCCACTTTCCTTCTTATTCTTTTGTCTTTCACTACATAGGCCTCCATACTTTTGTTCGTGCCATGCCAGCCTTTGCTCTTGCTGTTATTCTCTCTGAAATGCCCCTCATCCCCAGACCCACATGGAAACTCCATCCTCTTCTAGCCTTTGCTTGAATCTCACATTCTCCAGGAGGCCTAGCTTTCCCCTCCTCTCTCACCAGAACTCCTGATCTACTCTGCTAGTTTTACTTCTTTGTATAGAGCTTTTCACTTTCTAATATACCATATAATTTACTTACCATTGTTATTTTATTGTCTTTCCCCCCCACTAAAATGTTAACTTCTTGATTTAACATTTCTTTTTTTTTGTCCTCTGACAGTTCACAAGCACCTAGAACAATCCTGGCCCATATTGGACTCTCATTAAACATTCGTTGAACTGACCCTAATCTTGGTGACCTCTATCACGGTACGCTCCCTGAGACTTGCTACAGACTCCATACAACCCCCTGACATGGCATCACAGGACAAGCACAATAACAAGGGTAAAGTGGAATTGCTGCTGTGGTGCAGCCCAGTACAGCAGTGAGACCTCTCTTCCTCTGGATCCCCCTCAAAGATAACAGCTGTTCAAGTCACCTGGCCAGTGAGTCCAGACAGCACACTATAATGTGGTATATACTGCCTCCAAAGTCTATAGCGGTCCAATCAAGTTTTGTTCCTCCTCTTTCTCCGTGGTGGCTCAGTCAAACCTCATTTTCTTTCCTTTTTTTCCCCCCAGTTAGGTTCTTCCCTTTTATTTTGTCTCCAGAGACTCCATGATTAATTAACCAATATTTCTGTAGACATTCATTCTTTGTGTGTCGTTAAACTCTTAAAGGAAGACTCCTTTCTAAGGAAGCTAAAAATCTCCTGGAAATAATATTACAGTGGCATAATGTGAATAATTGTCTCAATAAAGAAGGGTATCTTGACTCTCTTCTTTAGAGTGATTTTGCTGCTTTCAGAGAGAACACCTTTTTAGGTGTTTTCTTTCAGATATCAAGGTAAAAACTACTAGCCTTAAAATCCTTTTCAAGATTTACCTTAAGATGCCTATTAATTACAAAGAATCTTATTGGTGCCTGACCTGATATCCAGGTGTCCCGTGGAATACTTTGATCCCTAGATCTTTGCTACATACCTATGGCATTCCTACCTTTATGGCACTATAAACTAAACGCTATAATCACTGTTACTGCAAAATCATAAGCTACGTAGAGTCTCTTGAACTGACTTAACACAGTTTCTGTTTTTTTTTTTACTTTTAGGATTTCCTCTCTGAACCTGAATATGTAAGCAATCACCAACTGTATATATTAAAGTCATTTTTTTTCTTTTTCCCACTTGATGAGACCACATGTATGGCTGCATGTCTCTGTGTTAAATTGTATTTGGCCCATTGCTCCTCTACCGTATATTTACTTTCACTTGGAATTTTAGATCGTATGTGGATTTTGGCTCCAGCGTAGATTTAGTGCTGTATTTTGTCATTCATTCAGTTTTTCATCACATTGCCCGTGAATGATTTTTTGGAAGTGGAAATATGATTACCTGATTATCTTATTCATATCTACATAAAATCTTTCTGTGTTCCCCCATCACTTTCAGGAGAAAAGTTTGAACTACTTAGCATGACCAAAAGCATCTTCATAATCTAGTCCTGTTTATCTTTCCAAGCCTTTCTGCCAAGAATACAGATTCCTACGGTACAAAAATAATATTTTGTGTCAAAAAGTTAATATGTCACACCAAACGTACCTGTGTCAAGAGATACTGTATGATCTTGGGCATGTGGCAATGAAAGCTAAGCAACATCCCTTTTTTTCTTAAGTGAAAAGCTATCTTTGATTCTTGGTTTTTGAAATATCTCTTAGTTCCAAAAGTGGAACAAGCATTTTTTACAGGAAGCTGTACATCTGGGATTAGCACTATTTAGACTTTAAATGAAGAGAAGCCCCTGTTTAAGCAAAAGGAAAGATCAAAAGTATTCTCAGATCTTTTATTCATTCCTTACTTTGTCTTCTGGCATTTTTTTTTCCTTGTAACTTTGAGAGATTTTTGAAGAGGAAGAAGGCAGTAAGGTCATGGTAAGGCAGACAGGAGGGAGCTGGAAATGAATTCCTATTTTCTCAGCACTTGCTCTTGGTTAGGTCTTGGGCTAAGGGGTTGTACATATATTATTGCATCAATTCTATGGTACACATTGCTTTTATATTTTAATATCTCAGAAATATGTGTTGAAATCAATAGTATCTTAGATTTTATAAAATATGTCTTGCTTGATCTGAACATCAACTTTATTAAGTTTTACAGATTAAGAATCTGTAAATCAGAGAGATTATTTGCCCTGTGTCACAAATGGCAGAACCAGAATTCATGCAGAGGTCTGAATAACTCTAAAACCCATTAACAAATTATAGAATTACTTTAGATTTGGGATAAATACCTACTGTTTATTATGAAAAATTCAGGATCCCATCTTGACTGGTCAGAGCAGCCTGAGGCAAACTAATTAAAACTGAAAATGATCCTCTCTCATAAGATGACCAGGTTGGAAGAAGTAAATAGCAATGAGAGAGTCAGGAATTAGACAGAAGTAGAACAGGTACTAGAGTGGGGTAGGGATTAAAAAGTAAATAGCAGCGGGTAAAGGTGAGAGAAAAAAGTCTAGACTCTAGTAACAGGTAGTAGAAACTTGCTATGACAGCTGAGGGAAAGTTTGGTATGAGGTAATGGGGTGTTTTGACAGGCAGACAGAGTCCAGAAGGTACAAAGCTCAGCACAGGCAGTATAAAAAGATGCAGACAGAATGCCTCAGAGATCTCTCTCAACAGCTAGCAGGTCATGGGCAACAAGCCCACTGGCAGATTTTAGCATTAGCCAATGCTAGCAAATATTTTCACTCTAGAGGCATATAGTTTTGAAAGTCAGTGAAGAACATGATTTTTTTCTAAGATGGTTCATAGGTCAAAAGCCTAGGCCTGGGAGATGCCGGAAGGTGATGAGATAATGCCTAGAACCCTGGGCTTGATGTTCGAAATCCTTGTTTGTAGCTATGCTGTACTAGAAAAGGAAGAAGAGTGCTTTAGTAGCTCCTATGACTCCACAAGAGGGTTAACATATAAGATTACAGAGGAAGGAAGAGTTGTAAGCTGGCCATGTTACTGCTGGTCAAGTAACATAATATTCTACCTTCCGCTTACAAGGGCTTAGATTCCTTTGGGGGTGGAAAAGCAATATGATGGCTTCTTTCTTCAGGAGCCTTCAGAGACAGGGGATTGAGTTGAAGTTGAACATGCCCCAAGTAAAGCAGTGCCCCATCCACATGGAGGCCATGAGCCAGCGAGAGGGCAGGGAGAACTCTTCTTAAAGCCACTGAGTGAACAGTTATCTAAATATATCTCTGCCTCCCTATTCTTCCTGGAGTTAGGTCTTGAAAGCAGAGCTAAAGAAATGATACATCCCCAGGCTCTGTCCTCATCTCACAAGAGGCTATACTGGGAGGATGAGTGAACGTGCAAAGGCCAAATGTTGAGCCAGTGGTGAGGGGAAGCATCACATTTGGTATGAGATTGGAGTTTTAAAGTGGCATGGAATGTAGTTCCGAAACTGAAAGTGCTTGCAAAGTCATGGGATTTGCCTGGGATGTTATTAAAGTGTCACAGCAAAGGAAAACTCAAAAACCATGTGATGGCTAATTTTATGTATCAATTTGACTAGACCACTGGGAGCCCAGATATTTGATTAAACATTTTTCTGGGTGTATCGGTGAGGGTATTTCTGGATGAGATTAACATTTTAATTGATAGGTTAAGTAAAGCAGTTTGCCCTCCTCAATGTGCATTGGCCTCATTTCCTATTGGTTCTGTTTCTATGGAGAACCCCTGATGAATACAGTATGTTTGAAGAAAGCAATTGGAAAAATAAAAATTCATTCTTAGTTTATCCCCATCAGAGTTCAGATTTTGCAATGTTAACTGGTTACAGTTTTGTTATAAAGAGGTATCAGATTACTCCGTTGTGAATATTGAACTACACCTCTGAATTTCCTAGATCACTTTTGTGGACTCATTTTCAGTAGACCTAGCCAAAGAGTCTTTAAATATAATATGATACTTTTGACAAAAGCACATCATATTACTAGACAAGGCAATGCAATTTGGCCGTGAGACTGCTCTCTTAAGACATCTCTGAAAGTGTCTCAAAGCAATCAGCTATTAGGTTGGAACAGAATTTGACATATTTACTTCCAAACTAGCCAGTGCATGGTATGCAAGAGAATAAAGGAAAAGGGATACTGAAACATCTCGTTTCAGGCACAGGGAAGGGGAGGCTGGCTGGAGAAGAAGGCAGTCTTAACAGCACAGTCATTAATTTGCCAAATTCTTTTCTGAACTTGACTGTGACTCTCTGGATGGTGTTTTCAATTTCAGCCTCACTACCTAGGCACAGCAAGGGAAACTAAGGACAAACCATGTCCCTAGACTCCAGCCAGTTATGAATTCCCTTGCTTTGGGGATCAAATAAATCCTTGAACTTAAATTACTCTCTTCTTATATCATCATGTCTGCTTCATTTGCTCCAAATTTATTCTCCCGGCATGAAAAATACGGAAGGCCATTAAGTATAAGAAGGAGAATGTAATGGTTTATAGTGGTGTCAGCTGACCCTGTCCATATCCTCTCCCATGTGTGTCATTAGTGCTCACATTTAGTCCTCTGGATCAGTTCAACTGTAGTTATTTTTGAAGGCCATCTGAGGCTGTCATGCTTAGTCATTGAGTGTTTACCCCAATGTTGTCACTGTCATTGGTTAGGCTGGGATTGTAATGGGACTCGATGAAGATATTCACAGAAGTGTAGGCAGGGATAATGAGATACCCAAAGAATAGCAACAGTGGGAAGTGGTCACTATTGCTAGGCCTGAAGGAGCAGGAGGAAGAAATGATTAATGTGGCATAAAATGCAGCAGCCACAAGAGCTACAGTGCCAAGCAGGAAGGAGTAAGAAGAGGGATGCACTGACATCTTCCTCCTCCTACCTGTCTGTCTCTTTTTGGTGTCTCCTGTTGGCTGAACTCAACCAAAAGTCAAAAGGCGAAGGAACCCATGGTCAGTCCCTTAGATCACAAAGATGGAAAATGGATTGGAAGATGGGGGTAGGGAGAGACAAATGGAGAATAATCAACTCAGCTATTTTTCATATTGGTATAATTTGTTTTATTATTTGTATTGGTTTTGTATTTAGTAAAAGAAAATTTAGTTCTCCATCAAGTCCTGGGTTTTGTCATGCAGTTATTATTTATTATCTACTGACTTTCCTGGTACTAGAACTGTACCTGGGATCTTTCAAACAATATTTCAAGATATTGTGGTTTAAATTTAGGAAGAAACGACACAGGAAAAGAAAAAATTGTGGCTGGAAAAGTAGATTGAGGCCAGATCATTGAGAATTTCTACTGGCTAGTGAGAATTTTGAGAGGCAGTAAGAAGATATTGAAGGATGTTGAGGAAGGGAGTGGTTTACTTAGAAATGTATCATAGAAAGATTAAGCTGACAACATTACAACAGATGATTTGATGGAGGATAAATTAAAGGCAGGGAAACCAGGGAAGCAGCATTAGCCTGGTAATTGATTATTCTCCCAACACCTTTGTAAAGCTGTTGGGTGAAATTGTTAGTGATTTACTATCTAGTGCATGGGAACTGAAGGAAGATTCAGTGCCCTCCAAAATAATAGCTTCTAACTACCAAATTGAGGACAAGGAGGAAGCTAGGTTACTCCCAACTGATTTCCCGAAAGAGGGCCTCATGTCATGAAGTTCAAGGATAGGGTCATTAGGGCAGGAATTTACGGGCCTCCATGAGTGGGAGATGGAAGTGGTCCCAGGCTGTCGCTGCAAAACAAGCCCCAAAGTTATGCAGTCTCTTTCTAAACTGTCTGGAAGGCGCAAAGAAGGGAGGTAGGGAAGTGACTCTAGCCATACTTTGGGCTTAGTGATTACTGCTGTTTCTACTTACAGCTCATCACTCATGGAGATGAGCCACACTGTTAATGATCTCATTTCTTTCTGCTTCCAAAAAGTTATACTCCTCCTAGATAATCAATCCTTTTCAATATCTGTCATTACCACCCTCCCCCAGCCCAGAAGATGTTAGTCTTTCCATGACCCCTCTAAGACCGCTTCCCCACCCTTCAGAAATGCTGTGATCTTGGAAGAAATCTGCTGTTAGATCCTTGTACCTGTGTTATTCTACCACTAGACTACTGTTTTTGAGAGCAGAGATTATGTTTATTCATTTTAGCACTCTTAACACCTATTATAAGACCTAGCATTTGATATAGTTAAATACATTTTGGTTGTGTGGCTGCATCCAGCTACAGATGGATAGCTGTAGCTATCTTTTAAAAAGTCTGTTTTGTTGAGTTTTAATAATGAGGTTTAATTATGTTTTGCTTATAGAAATAAATCATTCTCTCATCACATTTACTAATATGCATTATTTCTGCCAACAGTATTTGATATCCTCAGTGTTTCTGTCTTCTCAATTTGAATAAATCAAGTCTCAAGTGACCTCTTACTTAGGGTATATAAATATGTAGGGGGCCCATTCTCACATAGTTCCACTATTGTGGAGCATTTAGCCATATATGACTTCTCAAGTACAGGCTTAGTAAAGATAAATCACTAGAAAATTTTTCTAATATGATTTTTCCTGGAACATGGTGCAGTGGCAAGGGCAATATGATTGTAGGGGTTAGTGGCAAGTACAGGTAGACACGTAATGCATGATAATGTGAAGGTGGCATGTTTCTCATCCAGCTCTGTTGGCTGCCACTAAGAATTCATTGCTTTTAATTTGCGCCATAGAAGTTTCACAGAGGTTGAAACTTACCAGTAAATCATCACAAAGAGCAACTTTATAGTTGATACAAATCACCTCGCACATTACAACATTTTCTTATGCTGTGGTTTCAGTTGTGAAGACATGCTATCTGTTTCCTTTCTTCCTGTGGTGTTACAGAACAAGTCATGGAAAAAATTGAAATCCAGAGAAATGTGCAAAGCTCCACATTATCCCTTCCTGTTGTCCCTGGTCTCTACCTTTGGTTTCTGCATTATGTTTTTATGCTGAAAGGTGTTTTAATGATGGGTGGCTTGGGCAATGACATGTAAAGAGGTGTCACTTCACCTAGCCAATACAGACTTCAAATTATCCACATAAAACTACTAATTGAAATCTTCAGATCAAACACAGTCAAGAAGACTATTGCTGAGGAAGGATTCTGCATGACCTTTCAGAGAGAAAAGATGGGACAAAGAGTAGGGATGAAGTTAAGCCACATTGTTAGTAGTAAAATTAGAGAGTAGGAACTCAGTAGGACTTGTAGTTACCATATCTGAAAGGGAGTTAGAAACGAAGCAGCAGAGGCAACATACTTTGTACAGTTCTGGAAACCTTTATCATTTCTCTAGTTTATTGTTTTTATGATTTCTTGACAGTTTTTCTATAGTGATCAGTATGTCAATGTACAAAATGAGAAGGGCCTGCCTGTTTATCTTCCAAGGTAACAAGAAATTAGGGTCTAGAGGAAATTTCCAAGAGCTGGAAAAAGCAACTTAATTACAGAACAAAGTAAGTAAAAGGAAAGAAGAGTGGAGTCCAGGAAATATCTGGAGGCTTGGGGGTGGCCTGGGGCTGAGCAGCCAAAAAGTTCACAAGATTGGGTGTTTTACTTGCTAGTGGGAAAGAGAAGAGATGAGTAGTTGATAACAAGAATGCTCTCTGATTCCCTCTACTTCAAAGCATTATGGATCTAGATTAATATTCAGTACTTCTTTGTTCGGGTACTTTTCTTTAAGCTTCACCTCCCTTCCATTAGAGTGAGAAAACATTTTAGAGTTTCTAAATTGTCTCTTCATAAGTTCCAAGGGATAAAGTGGGAGACATTCAGGAGCCTGGTACATTAGCATCCTCTTAATGCAATATGAAGTTGAGGGGCTTTTAATGTGGATATCAAAACTGATTATTGAAATTGCAAAGAAGTCTTGTATGCTGCTTGCAGGCTAAGATGGATGATGACAGCAGAGCCTTTTGCATTATAAATTACAATGGATGCTCCCTTTTTAAGTCATTGCCCTTTTGGGTTGCTAATGTATCTTTTTATCTGTGATCTATCCTTCCCCACTCACATTCTTAAACTGCTTTTCCCTCTGCTACTATGTCTTAAGAACATAGACTTGTATTTACTGTGACTGATCTGGCAAATTTCAAGCTTGAGAAAGGTGTCTTAAAATTGTTGCCGAGAGCTTTCTGGAGATGGGTAATAATGTTGATTGGAATTGATAGTCCCTTGAAGAAGAGTAAGTTGAAAATGTTGCCAGGGCTCCAAGGAATGACATAAAGTTGATATCTTCATTTATTTGTTCAATTGAGACTTGGCTATTTCTGTCTAAAGTGGTAAACAGACATATTATTTTTACTCCTGTTAGAAGTAGCGGTAGCAATAACAATAGTTATGTAACATATTAATATTTCAGTTAGGATTTTTGATATCTTATGGCATAAATTATCTTTGATAAGCTTAAACAAAGGAGAATTTATGGAAAAGATTTTGGGAACTCCTATAATCATTGCAAACCTGGAGAGCCAACCCTGAAAATAGACAAGACCAAGGCAGCCCTAGAGAGAAAAAGCCGAACCCTCCAGAGAGGCCTCTTAACCAAAACCAATGCGAAGCGGCCACCCTACTAGGAAAAAGAAAAATTCCAGCCATTTTTAGCTTTTTTGCCCTTTAGTTTGGATTTAAATTCCAAGGATAGGGCATCTTGTTTGACCTACCTTGAATCATGTGCAAGCCCTTTGTTTAGGTTGTGCAGAACACCTGATTACTTATGTCAGCAGACTAGGAAAGACAATTGCTTAAGGGCACAGTGAGATATTGTTGAAAACGGGAATTGAATGCCCAGCAACCAAAGAATAAATCTATGGTACTTTACTTTTTATAAAATTTGTAAAACATATTCAACTTACCCCTTGTAACAATACTCTGAAATATGTAGGAAGTATTAAATTTAAGGTAATTTAATATTAAACATATTAGATAAATTCTTCCAAATTACATAGTAATTTAGTGACAGAATAATATTCAAAACCAAGTGTCCTCATTATATATTTTATGTTCTTTCCTTGCTTTCTTTCTTATTCTTTGGGACTTTGATACTGAAACAGATAAGGTCCTTGAGGAACTTCCATTCCAAGTATTTCCTCCTTTTCTCCCTCTGGCCCTCCCACCCTCTGTCATCATTCCTCTTATCTTTCTTTGTTTCCTTTGGCTAATATTATTGAAAACTTATTGAATTCTCTTCCCTCAGTGAATTTGAAAATATGAAGTTCAGGTACTGAGTGTATTGAAAAAATTTTTTTCTATCTCCATGTCTGTATTAATTAGGATGAGTTTTGGCTGAATATGCTGGAAATTCTAAAATAATAGTTGTTTAAACAGAAAAAGGTTTATTCTCACACATAAAAGCCAAAGCAAGCCAGGTCTGGCATGGTGGTTGTGGGACACTGTCAGTAAGCCAGCATCCTCTGTCTTTTTGCTCTATCGTCAGCTCAGGCTTCCAATTTCAAAGTCTTCTCATTAGTTATCATGACGCTGGAGTGCCAGCCATCTGTCCAGATGTTCCAGATTGGAGTAAGAAGTAAAAGCAGAAAAGCAAATGAGGGTTTTCTCTCGCTGTGCGTGGTCTTCCTAAAACATCTTAGAGGTTCTTCCCAACAGCTTCTGCTTATATTTCATTGGCCAAAACTTAATCACCTGGCTACCCTAGTTCAAGGGTAAATGTAATCTCTTTCTGAGCTAGAGTTTCTTGCCTTTAATGACAGTACTTAATTCTTGGTATTGTCGTGAGAATTAAATGAGGTAACCTGTGTGCATTTTCTAACAAAAGGGCTTGGCAAATAATAAGCACCTAGCAAAAGTTGATTTCTTTCTACTTTCTTCCTGAGGCCTACAGATCAGGACACCCATGCAGCCTGCAGTGGTTCATTTCCCTTTGCTTTTTGTGGAATCTTACGGTCTTAAAGGAGAAGTTAAAAGTTTTAAACTCAGTTAGGACTTCATCTAAATGTCAACGATTACGTTGACTAACTGTGAAATCCTGAGCAAATTATTCAACCTTTCCGATCATTCATTTCCTCACTGCTCAATGTGAGTAATATTGTAAAATCTACCTTGTGAATAGTAAGAATGATATATGTACAAGTATGCTCCCAGCTTAGTTCTTGACATAAGAACAGATGCTCAAGAAACATGAGTTGTTCTAGCCCTCTCTCCATTACAAAGATTTGCAGTCACTTATTAATAAAAGCATTTCTCCTTGGGAAAAGAAAAATTGGCATCTTAATGGCTTTTCATTATTTTTTTATAAAGAAGAATAAAGTAAAGGAGTAATAAAAGATAATTTAAATAATTTTGTTTTTCTGCTTGTGAGCTCAGCATACTTCAAATATGATAGTTCCTCATTATTATTTTTTAAGGAAACATTAACTTGGACATATATCCATTGAGTGTTCACTCAATGTGTCCCAAATGCATTCCAGATCGTAGAAATTCAGCAGTAAACAAAACCTGACAAGGTTTCTTTCTTTTCTGAAACACATTCTAGAGCCACAAATAAATGAATACATGAATAATATAGTTTCAGGCAGTGATGCATGTGGTAAAGAAAAATGCACAGGAAAACAAGATAGAGAAGGATGGCTAGTGTCATGTCAGATAAGATTCTTAGAGAGAACACCCTCAAGGAAGTGATGTCTGAACTCCCTGCCCACCACAGTAAACAGCCTACAGGACCTTAAGGAAAAGGCTATATTTGGGCTGATGACTCAGTTTCCCTGGGATACCATCAGAACTAGCTCCATCTTGCTTCATATTCCGGTTTCCCTCAGTTATCCTCAGTAGTCCAAGCCTCCCATAATCATTTTGACATTTTGCTCCATATGGCTTGACACATTTCCTAAGATAAAGGAATCTTCCCTAAACTTTCTACAATGCCGCTGAAATTCTGAGTCTGGCAATCATGGACACTCCATCCTCAGTCTGCTAGCCTATTGTTCCCTTTCCTTGCTCCAACTGACACCTGGCTCTCCCTCGGCCTCTGAGCTACCTTTGCACTGTTCTTTTTCATTCCCACCCCCCATATTCAATGCATTGTAGTGCCCGGAGATAGAGGAGGGCTCTTTGCTTAAAGATAATTTTATTCCCTACCTTTCTCAAAAACCTTGCTTTTTTGAAGTGCATGCTATCAGACTTCAACACCTGCTACACTTCTTTGAAGTAGTCAGCCACAGATTTCTGGATCACACCCTCGAATTCACTGAATATTGTGGCATCCGACTTTTGTCTCCATGAGAAATGGTGGCGTCATTTGCAATCACTTCTACATGTATGTAGATGATCCATTAAATACCCTGGTCTTATAGAGGCGGGTGGATCATCTGAGGTCAGGCGTTCAAGACTAGTGAAACCCTGTCTTTACTAAAAATACAAAAATTAGCTGGATGCAATGATTTCATGCCTGTAATCCCAGCTACTTGGGAGGCTGAGGCAGGAGAATTGCTTGAGCCTGGGAGGTGGAGGTTGCAGTGAGCCAAGATTGCACCATTGAACTCCAGCCTGGGCGACAGAGAGAGACTCTATCTCCAAAAAAAAAAAAAACAGAAAACAGTCAAGCACACAACTTGAGCACTTGAACTCATTCTAAACTAATGACCACAAATCTCAGATGAGTTCTCACTGTTACTCTGCAATTTTATTGCAATTTCTGGTCAACTTACTCTCCCAGTCTACAAAACAACTGTTTCATATCATCTTATCTCTCCTTATATCCCAAAAACTGTTTGTCTGTCTCATTCTTACTGGGAAAATAGAAGAAATCACAAGATAGCTAATTTATCTGTCACAGAATCTACCGATGTGTTCTGTCTTTTCTTTGGACACAATTCATGAGCCATGTCCAGCATTTCCACTGAACTCCGGACCCCACTTCACCTCGGCTCCTTGAGGACTTTGCACCTGCATCTCTCTTTTCCTTCACCTTGATCATCAATTTTTCTCTCTCTCTCAAACATACAAACGTGACATCAAAGAAGCCTACATGGGCTCCACAACCCCCTCCAGTTATTGTGTCACGCCTGGTCTTTGCTTCACAGTCAATCTCTTTTTAAAGTCGTTTTTATTTTCTCACCCCCTGTTCTCACCTCAGCTCACTTCAGCCAGGCTTGGCTCCACTACACCCAAATGGGAACTACATCCTCAATATTCTCACTTTTGCCAAAAGTCGTGGGACATTATCAATCCTCATTTTACTCTTCTCATTATATAATATTTCTAGAATTACTGCATTCTTAATGTGAATTCAGATATATTTCTACCCTCACGTTTTATAATGGGAGTCTTTGAGAGACATGAGATCCTTTACATTCATCAAATAGATTTGAACTGAGTTAAGTGAAGAGGTTCTGCTTCTCCTGAGGCACAGGTATGCCAGCTCCCATGGCATTTCTTCTGATGGGTTTTAGAGCAAGACTTCATATGCACAATTCCAGCCAGAATTCAACTAGACTTGGGCTCTAGAAATTCTCAACTGAATACATCAAACACCCCAGTAACCAGGGCAAGGGTGTTTGATGTTTAAAAATCTGTGAAATCTTTTTAAAATCACCCCGTTTAACTTATGTAAACTCATACTGTTCTTTGAGTTTCCTGTTTTATTTTGTTTTCCTGGTGATTCGTATTTCTAATTTCTAATTTTTGTTTATTTGTTTCATGGATTAGTAACAATTGCTCATCAATAAATCCCTCCTTGGGGGAAGTAACACATTCATTGCATGTGTCGTGTTCGTCTTAAAGAAAGTCTAGCTCATTGGATGATTTCTTCTATTGCTGCAAACACTGGAGACTTAGGGCAAACACTTGCTTACGTGAATACTGAAATTCATTGTCATTCTGCTTCTGTAGCTTCAGGTCCTCACCTTGTGGAATTGGTGTGAGGGTCAGAAAGTGAAGTAATAGAGTGCAGGAATTAGAAATTCCAACAGACCTTTTGATTTGTCTAGCAAAATGCTTTTAAATTTTTAAAATTTAACTTCTTAAAGCTGAGTATGCATTCAGTTCACCAAGACCCCAACAATCACTTTTTATTATCTTTACTCTGACCAGTTTTATTTAAAATATCTTTGTTGAGGATCTTCTACAGGTCAGACACTGTACTAGGCTCTAGAGATATTGCAGGAACAAGATAGAGCAAGGTCCCATTTCTCATGAAACCTGAGTGTTAATGGAGAGATACTGACAAAAATGAGGCAACAAATAAATGAACAAGAATGTTTCAGATAATGAGAAATGCAGTTAAGTAAATAGAATAAGATGATATGGTGTGAAAAGGTGTTCAGGAGGAAGTGTTACGATAGACTGAGTAGACCAGAAAACTCCCCTGAGGAGCTGACGTTTGCTCTGAGGCATCCATAATATGAAGGAACCACTTTGTGAAGAATCAGGGAGAGGATGCTAAGCAGAGCCAACAGCAAGGTCAAAGAGCCTGTGGCAAGGAAACTTTGGTTTGTTCCAAGAAAAGGAAGTTCAGTGCAAAATAGAAGCAAGAAGGAAAATTGTATAAAAGGAGATTAGAAAGCAGAGAGCAGATCATGGAAACTCTTATAGGCCATCGTAAGAATCTTGATTATAAAAAGATTTAAAGCATGATCTAGTTTATAGTTTTTAAAGTTTATTCTGATTACTGTGAGTAAAAGAGTTTATAGACTTGAAGGATGGAAACAAGGAGACCAATGATGTTGAAAAAAAAATCCCGATAACAGATAATGATAGCTTGAATGAGCTTTGAAACCATTGAAGTGAACAGAATGTACAAGGATAGGACAGATGTTGGAAATAGAGCCATCAGGACTTGCTGATGGATTAAATGCATCACGTGAGGGAAAGAGAGGAATCAAGGACAATTCCAGGTTTTTGGCTTGAGCAACTGACTAGACAAGAGTGTCATTGACTGAGATGGGAAGGACTGAAAGAGCAACGGACTTAGAAAATAAATAATTCTGTTTTGGCCATGTGACGTCTAAGATGCACACAAGACATCCGTGTGTAAAGTTGAGTAGGCACTGGATATATAAGTCACTGCATTTATTTACATTACCCCTAAGGGCTTCTAAGTTTGTGTCTCTGTTATAGAATATAGGTTAAAACACTGGTTCGGGAGTTAAAAAGATCTTTGTTTGAATCCAGTTTTTTATGCTTACCAGCTCTGTGACCTTGGGCAAATTCTTAAGTTGTCTAGACCTCAGAATCCTCATCTATATAATGAGGTTAAAATATTATGTATCTCATAAGTTGATTGTGAAGATTTAATAAGTTGATTTATGCAAAGTGCTTAACAAAGTGTCTGGAAAAGTATAAATATAAAATATGTATAGGTATTATTTATTGAACATCTACTCTGAGATATGCCTTTTGTATATATTACTTCACCTAGCCTTCCCACACTCCTCACATCAGCTCTACCAGCTAAATATCATTTTACAGGAGACTGAGAACAGATTGATACAAACACAGAGTTATTTTTCACTTTTCAAAGAAAATGTACCTACCTGCATGGACTACCCCTGACTTAGCAACCTAGGAAGCATATCTATGAAGCTCAAATGGGTATCTCTCCATTGAAATCCAGATTTTTATATCTGGCTGCCTACCTGATATCTTTTCTTTGATGTCTGTCATTTCAAACTTGATGTGATCTGATCTCTACCCCAAACCCAAATCTTCTTCCACTGACTTCCTCATCTTAGTTGAGGACATCTTGGGCCTTCTGATTGCCTAGGTATAACACCCTGTAGTCATCATCAGACCCTGTCTTTCTCACACATGCTTTATGAAAGCTTTATATGAAATGACTTCATGGCCCCAACCCTTACTTCCTGCTACTCACCCCTCACTCATTTTGCTCCCTCCACACTGGGCTATTTGCTGTTATTTGAACACACCAGGCATACTATTGCTTTTGTACTTACTGTTTCCTTAGCATGACACCCAAACACCCTAGACATTCCCGCAGACATCTGTCTTGTTAACCTGACCACCTGTTCAAAATTAAAGCTCTCCTGGCACTATTTCCATTCCCTTCCCTTCCCCTGGCTCATTGGGAGAGACACTATACTCTCTGAAGCCAGTTTCTCTGGAGTCAGTTCTTCTCTCAGTAAAGGTACATTGGTCGTCTGTCTGCTGACTCAGCCCCATGTCATGCATTAGGGTTGTCTCTAGCTGCAATAATAAGAAATCATACCATAGTGACTAAACAGGGCTTTATTTGTCTCATGCAACAAGAAGTTCAGGGGTCGGTAGTCTAAGGGCTGACTCAGTGTGTCACCAAAGATTCTGAATCCTCTTATCTTATTTTTCTACCATCCTGGTGCTTAACCTCAAAGACATACTATTGCTATTGATTGTCTATGAGTTCCCTATTTCAGGCAGAAAAAAAGGAGGAAAAGGTAAAAAGCAAAAGATAAAGGAGTTATCCTAGGTTGTAAAGCTTGTCTTTCATAGGCTGCACTATCTGAAATTGCTGATTTTCAGCTATTTTTAACCTATAAAATGTCAATTTCATATGATCTGACTTATTATTTGGGAAGGAACACCATCTCCAGAGGCTTCCACTTGCATCTTATTGGCCACAACTATGCCACTTTGACACACTCAACCTCAGGCAGAGCAGGAGACAAAAGATTGTGTGAGACTTTAAGGCACTCAGTTCAGTGCCTGTCTTCCACAGTTTGGTTCTTTTTGAGTTGCCAATCTTCCATGAACTTATTCAGCTTCGTGGCTTTGGGCCATCCCCCTCAGAGCCTCTGTTACAAGGAGGCCATTACTCCTTCACAGACATGGGGGTTCATAACTCTTCACTAAATCTGTGCTCCACACCTCAGCACATGAGAACTTTTGGGTCTCCTGTGTGATATTTACAGATTTTGAGGAATTATATTTCAGAGACTGGGGGAATAATGACAGAATCTAGGACCTTCTGTCTAAATAAACCCTACTGCCATTTCTATTCTACCACATTTATCCTTTGCTGGTGTGTCTAAAAAAACCTGCAGAGCTGAACTTCTAAATCTTTATATATATATATATATAATTTAATCTACTCCTCACAGCAAGCTTTTAGCTCTCTCTTCTATTGCTATTTTATACATGAGGAAACTAAATATCAGAGAGGTTAAATCCAAGGCCCTTTAGCTAGCAAATGACAGTACTTCTATTCAAACCCACATCTGCCTCAATCCAAATCCTCAGCTGATCCATTTCATTAAATTGCTACTAAGTCTTATAGACCTTGCCTGGGGCAATCATTTTCTTCTATATAGGACTCCTGGAGTCACTCTGAGTATTTCTAATGAGGTTGACAACAAAGGGAAGATTAGAAGTTTCTAAGCAGTCACTCCCATAGAGTTGCTTAATTTGCCCTAATTCCTGGTTTTTGCCTCTGCTGTCCCAGGCCCTTGCTCACACATGGACTTGAATTTGTGGAAAGGTCAAAAACGATATTCTAGTTGGAGGGATAGTCTTGTAGTACAAAGAATATAAGCAGAAATGAGTAAATAAAACTCTAGGAGAGGGTGATTCAGCTCAATTAAAGGATAGATAAGCAATGATGGCACATAAGCTTAGAAGGTAGAGTTCAAATCATACCATTAGGATTTTCACTGCCAGGCAGAAAAGTTTGATCTTTCTTCTATTGGCAGTGTTGATGTATTAGAAGTTTTGGCACAGGAGAGTTAAATTTTACTTTGGGTTTTATGCTATAACTTAAAAAAATGTAAAAGTTTGAAAATTGTCTTGAATACAAGGCAAGCATAATAATCCTACCACTGGGATTACAAGGCAAATTTGAAAATTTTGTGACATTTTCTGTTATCATTTCTTTTTTCCAAGATAGCGATGAGATTTAACTTTTGCATCACAAAGACTGCTAGCCTTTAAATAGACAAAACAGAAAATCCCTCTGTCTAAATTAAATTTTCCTTCTAAGAACAAAAGTTGCTCCTACTAATATGACTGTAAGCATCTCCCAATTCAATGTTAAAATAGTTCTTGGCCAAGCGTGGTGGCTCACGCCTGTAATCTCAGCACTTTGGGAAGCTGAATCAGGTGGATCACAAGGTCAGGAGTTTGAGACTAGCCTGACTAACATGATGAAACCCCGCCTCTACTAAAAATACAAAAAGTAGCCAGATGCGGTGGTGTGCACCTGTAATCACAGCTACTCAGGAGGCTAAGGCCAGAGAATCGCTTGAACCCAGGAGGTGGTGGTTGCAATGAGCTGAGTTTGCGCCACTGTACTCCAGCCTGGGCAACAGAGAAAAGATCTGTCTCAAAAATTAAAAAAAAAATCATAAATTATAATTCAGCATGACAAACAAAATGAGTATTATGGTTTCCTTGTCTAGAGTAAAATGGTTATGCTTCAGAATATAATTTTTAAAAACATATTGAAAAATATTAAAGAATTTAAGTGACTCATGAATAAAATTGAGAAGCTACACACAATAAACTCAGCTAGACCCTTTAAGGTAATGTTTTTTATTTGTCCAAGTAATGTCACATTATTGAGGTGGCACAGAAAACAGTAATCCATCTGTGAGTCAGAAATATGTGAATCAGCAACACTGTTAAAGAGCCCTCTGTCCTTCTGATTACTCAAACTGATGTTTTGATTCAACTGAGTAATTTACCAGTAAGTTAAGATAATTGAGTATTAAAAAGGAAATCCATGTTGAGAGAATTGGTTGTGAAAAGATGAAAGGAGGAAATGGAGTTATTGACAGAGCTGGGAGGTATTCAGGGATGTCTCTATCAAATAAATCAACCCTTCAAATGACTTGTTTTACTGTTTGTGATTGAGTGAGCCCAAGGACAGGCATCTAAAAGAAGCAGTTTGAAAGGAATGCTTTGCAAATGTGTTTCCTCAAGTACTTAAATTTGAAGGCAGTGACTGTTGCAACTATTCAAAGGATGGATTTGTAAAATAACAATGCTTCTTTAAAAACAGGTGTCTAATTGGTATTGATATCTGAAGAGGAAAATAAACTCACATTGGTTATAAAGTAAGGACTTCTCTGTTCACTTCAAAACATTGCTCTTATATCCCTCTTTTGAAACAATTGCTATGGAAAGAAACACTGAAGCCTATCACGGTGATTCAGGATTTTTATACTCCATGTGAGGGTCAAGTGTGAGTGAGGTAAAGAAAGGACTGTCAGAGTTCCTCAAGGATACTGTCATGGTGAGGCCGTCTCCCAAGCCTGATTGGCTCCACCTTAACTTGGCTTTGGGGAATGAAATCGGGTACTGTCCAGACCGATAAAGGGCCAGCTAAGACCTGTTCATAGGCATTTGGTTGAAAATTATAGGAAGATTAAATTTCTAAAAATAATGACAAAGAACAGCAAAGCCTGGAGACTGCCTGAGCTTTAATAGAATCATCATACCATTTATTTTTGGAATGTTGACGTTTCTGAAACTCCTCAGATGCAAAATCAATGCTAAGTAGTTTTACAGAAATTGGATGCATTTTCCATAAGATTACCCCTAGAGCACAGGACAGTGACATGCAAAAGCAGTGCAGACACAGTGCCTCAAGTACACTGCAAAGTTCTGTCTGGGCGCCTCTCCTACAGCACCTGGCATCAGTAGCACATTTCCAGACCTTTTTCTGTTAAACTGCTGTTTTGCTCTTTGGGGGATATACAGTGCGCCAGTGTTGTCGTCTAGCTAGATTAGCAATTCTTCATATTCTTTCTGTAGTTCTCACTGTTTACACATTAGGGAGGCATTGGTGAATAGATAGTATTCTATATCATGATAAAAGTTTGATAAAATCACCTAGGAAATTGGTATAGAGCAAGAAAAGAGCATAAAGCTGAGCCGGGGACCCACCAACATTTAGAATTTGAAAACAAGTTAGAGTTTGGAAAAAGACCTAGGAGAAAACTATAGGAAGAAGACCAAGACTATAGGAGGAAAAACCAGGAGGAGATGATACCTTGAAAGTCAAATAAAGGATAACAGGTCAAATATTCCTGATACTTGAGAAAGATAGTGACTAAGAATCGACCATTGGTTTGGACAAGATGTAGGACACTGATGACCTTGACCAGAGGGATTTCCTATGAAATGTTGTGGACAAAATCCTGATTCTAGGGTGTTAAGAAGAAAATAAGTGTTAAGGAAATGGAGACAGCAATAAAGACAACTTGTTAGAAGGTTTTGTTTAAAAGGAATTGCCGGAAAATGAGGCAATGGATGGAAGGGTGCATGGCATAACCACAAGTCTTTTTTTAAAAACATCTTTTTAAGGTACAAATGACATGCCAAAAATGCCCTTTTTGAAATGTACAATTCAGACACATATACATTCATGAAACTATCACTACATTTAAGACAATAAATATAGCCATCGAACCCAAAAGTTTCTCTTGGCAACCCCTCCCACCTTTCCCTAAGGCCACCACTTCCACACCCGCTCCTCCCCAGGAAATTACATATCTCCTTTCTGTCACCATTGATTCGTTTTATGTTCTAGAATTCTATAAGTGGAATTATACAATATGCACTCCATTTATCAGACATATTTCACTCAGCACAATTAGTTTAGGATTCACCCATCTTGCTGCAGGTGTCAGTAGTGCATTCTTTTTTATTGCTAAGTGATATTCCACTATATGGATATATCACAATTTGTTTGTCCATTCACCTGTTACATTTGGATTGTTTCCAGTTTTTTTTTTTTACTATGACAATGCTGCAATAAATATTTTGCATAGACTATTATATCATCTATTCATAAAGATTATTTTACTTCTTCCTTTTCAGTGTAGATGCTTTGATATTTTTGTTTTCCTTATTGCACTAGGTAAAACCGCCAATAAAATGTTGAGTAGAAGTGGTAAGAACAGGCATTCATGCCTTGTTGCTAATTTTATGGAGAAATACTTCAGTTTTTTAGCATAAAGGATAATGTTAGCTGAAGATTTTCACAGATGCCATTTACCTGGTTGATATGTACATCATCAACAAATGATAGCTAGCAAATCACAGTGCTTCACATATATGTGTGTGTGTGTGTGTGTGTGTGTGTGCGCGCGTGTGTGTATGCATGTATAAAGAATGGATGTTGAACTTTGTCAAATGCTTTTTTCTTCACCTACACAGATTATATGTATTAGATTATATGTATGTTGGTTTGTTTTTCAGTCTGTTAATGTGGAGAACTACATTGATTTATTTTTTTGTGTTATAACAACCTTGCATTCCTTGGATACACCCTACCTTACTCCCTACTTAATCATAAGGTGTCATCCTTTTCATATATTATTAGATTTGATTTGATCTAATTTTGTTAAGAATTGTTCCATGTGTGTTTGTGGAGATATTCTTTTTTTTTGAGACAGAGTCTTGCTCTGTCGCCAGGCTGGTGTACAGTGGCGCAATCTCGGCTCACTGCAACCTCCACCTCCAGGGTTCAAGTGATTCTTCTGCCTCAGCCTCCCAAGTAGTTGGGACTGCAGGCACGCACCACCATTCTCAGCTAATTTTTGTGTATGTAGTAGAGATATGGTTTCACCATGTTGGCCAGGATGGTCTCAATCTCTTGATCTTGTGATCCACCTGCCTCAGCCTCCCAAAGTGCTGGGATTACAGGCATGAGCCACCACACCCAGCCTATGGGGATATTATTCTTTTGAGTGATTGTCTTTGATTTTGATATCAGAGAAATCATGACCTTATACAATGAGTTGAGAAATATTTCTACCTCTTCAATTTTCTAAAATGATGTTTAGAGCAGTATAATTTTTTAAATATTTTGGGCAGAAGTCACCTGTGAAATTATCCGGGCATGCAGTTTTCTTTATGGAAATGTTTTTAACTTTAAAATTCAATTTCTGTAATAGATACAGACCTAATCGTATTATTCCTTTCTTCTTGAGTGAATTTTGGTAGATTGTGTTTTACAAGGAATTCATCCACTTTATTGAAGTTGTCAAAAGTATTGGCCTAATATTTTTTTTTTTTTTGAGATGGGCTCTTTTGCTCTGTCGCCCACGCTGGAGTGCAATGGTGTGATCTTGGCTCACTGCAAACTTTGCCTCTGAGGTTCAAGCGATTCTCCTGCCTCAGTTTCCCCAGTAGCTGGGATTACAGGCGCCTGCCACCATGCCTGGCTAATTTTTGTATTTCAGTAGAGAGGGGGTTTCACTACGTTGGCCAGTCTGGCCTCAAACTTCTGACCTCACATGATCTGCCCGCCTTGGCCTCCCAAAGTGCTGGGATTACAGACGTGAGCCACTGCACCCAGCCTGGCATAAATTTGTTTATGATTCTTTATTATCTTTATAATATCTTTAGAGTCTCTCCTAATATCTCCTATCTCATTCTTTTGGTAACTTGTATCTCTTCTTTTCTTTTCTGCTAAGTCTGAGTGTAGATTTGTCAATTTTATTCATTACTTAAAAATCGGTTTTGGCTTCATTGATCTCTCTCTCTCTCTTTTATTTGCACTCTATCTTTATTTTTTCCCTTCTGCTCCCTTTGTGATTTATTTGCTTTTTCTTAAGCTAGAAACTAAAGTCATTTTTAATTTTTTTTAATAAAGGTATTTTAGTGCTGTAGATTTCCCTGAAATTACTGCTTTAGCTGCATCCTACAAATTTTAACATATAATGTTTTCATTTTCATTCAGTTCAAGCTACTCTTAATTTCTCTTTTTATTATGTCTTTGGCTCATGTGTTATTTAGACTGTGTTTAGGATTCCAAATACTTGGGGCTTTACCAGAAATCTTTCTGGTTTTGATTTCTAGTTTAATTCCATTCTGATCAGAAGATAAACTTTGTATGACTTCAGTTTTTTTTAAATGTTTAGAGACTTGTTTTACAGACTAGAATGTCAGCTATGTTGGTGATGTTTCATGCACACTTGAGAAGAATGTCTATTCAGCTATTGTTAGGTGTAGTGTTCTATCATTGTCAATTGGTTAAATTGAGGGTGGTGTTCAAGCCTTCTATATCCTTACTGGGTTTTGGTCTATTTGTTCCATCAATTATTGAAGCTATAATTGTGTATTTTTCTATTTGTTTTTTCAGTTTTATCAGCTTTTGCCTCATGTAGTTTGAAACTCTATTATTAGGTACAGAAATATTAAGAATTGTCATATTCTCTTTAAGAACTGACTTTTTCGTCATTATGAAATCATCCTTTTTATTCCCAGTAACATAGACATTCTAGATTTATGCTGATTAGTATTATCATAGTTTATCTTTTTTCATTCTTTTCCTTTTAAACTGTTTGTGTCTTTATATTTAAAGTGGTCTATTATAAGCCGCATGTCGTCAGTTCATGCTTTTTTAATCCATCTTGAAAATGTCTTCCTTTTAAAAGTGATGTTTAGACCATTTACATTTAAAGGTAATATTGCCATGGTCAGGTTTAAATCTACCATATTGCTATTTGTTTTCTATTTGTCCTATCCGCTGTATTTGAAAAAAGAAAAGTTTAGACAGATTAAATTTAACAGAGTTTAATTGAGCAAAGGTTTTTTTCAGAATCGGGCAGCCCTCGGACCAGAACAGTTTCATAGAGTACCACTCCACAATGTGGGACAGTAGCATTTATTAAGAGAAAACAATAGTAATGTACAGAAACAGCTTGATTAGTATGATTAGTTGGCCGTCTGTGATTGAGGCTCGGCTGCTGTGGTTGGCTGAGCTCAGCTATTCGTTACAAAAGTATAAGCCTAAGTTAAGCTTTCAGTTAGTTTATATCCTAAAAAGTACAGAGGAAGCTTCAGGCTGAATTTAGCAGTTCATTCTACGCTTTTCCTCTTTTTCTTCTCCTTTTTGGATAGTTGTTTTTATTTTCTTTGTTCTTCCATTTTCTTTGTTAGCTTATTAGGTATAGCCCTTCATTTTTTTAATTTTAATAGATACTTTAGGATTTAGAGTATAAATTTTTAGTTTATCACAGTCTGCCTTCAAGCTATGTTCTACCACTTTACATAAGTTTAAGAATCTTTAGAATATACTTCTGTTTCCCCCTTCTTTGCCTTTGTACTCTTGTCACATAGTTTACTTCTACATATGTTATGAACTTCACAGTACATTGTTATTATGTCTGCTTTTCAATCACTTATCTTTTAAAGAGATTTTAATAATAAGAAAAAATGTTTATTCCTTTGTATAGAACCAGATTTACATCTGGTATCATTTTCCTTCTGCCTGAAGGATTTTTAACATTTCAGGTTTGCTGGAGATGATGAATTCCTTCAGCTTTCGTGTGTTTGATGGAAGTCTTTTTACTAGTTATATTTTTGGTTTGTGTGTTTGTTTTTGATATAAATATTTACAGCTTGATTGTTTTATCATGTGCAAAATGGAAAATGATCATGGAGGAGAAAGCAGATGTAGGCAGAAGAGTGGACCATAGGTAGGTGAGAGAGGGCAGGTTTTAGGACAGAGGAGTTGGCTTCTGATAAAATCACAGAAATGTATTTATAGTAGCAAGAAGAAAGACAGAATAGATGTTTACACATGTGAGTTGATTGATCCGTTAATGGACCCACCAAACTGGGTTTAAATCCATGATGTTCCATTTAATAACAAAGTGGTTGTCAGCAAGTTATTTAAACCCTTTGAATCGGAGTTTTCACATCTATAAAATCAAGTTCCTTCCTTCCTCACGAAGTGATTAGAGCAATGAAATGAGGTAATGTATACCAAATGTACAACACATGGCCTGGCACATTGTACCCACTCAATACCTGTGAGAAAAAACTACATAGCTTTTCTATGCCTTACTGCCTAAGTACAAGTGAAAAGACTCTGAAATACCATTTTTCCACTTCTACTTTCCCTACTTCCCCTTCTCTCACCTTTCCTCCCTTCCCAAAAGAACATATTTAAAATCCAAATGCCAGGCTGTCTGCAGGTGCAGTGTTCAAGACTGGTAACATTTGGAAGCCAGATGTTAACTGACATAAACACTATCAAGTGCTTTGTAGACTGGAGGCTGAGGCATTGATTTCCAATTTTATGATTATTATTTGAATTTACAGCAAACCACGCTGCCATTCCTTCTACCTCTCTACCTCCACCAAAAAGAAAATATATGGCTATTCATTCTCAAGAGAATGTAAATTGTTTTTAAAAATACAAAGTTCTAGAAATGTTAAGTAATGCTATTTCACAAACCTGGAACTGAAAATGCACCCTTGATGTGCACCTCAACACCTCCCTGGAGCTCTCCCTGAAAGGTCAAAGACTTGTGAAATTTGATCTGAAAGCCAGTCTCATTTTCTGAAATAAACCCAGAGTAATAATGACAGAAGTGCTTCAAACCTGGGACAAGTTTTCACATCAACTTATATTTGAAATCTGAGTTTCCTTAGACTTGGTGTGGGAGCTGGCCCAATGGCAATAAATAAATAGCCTTTCTCTGAGTAAAGAAATACTTAATAAAAACAAGTTGGGCCTGCTGTGAACCACGGAGGTTATTGTTGGTATTTAATGCACTCACACAGTCAATTATTCATTCATTAATCTATTGAGCAGACGTTTGTTCATAACCTGCAGGATGTCCCAGGAAAGTGCCAGGCACTAGTCAACATACCGTTAAGTGCAACAGATGGCCCTTGTGGGGCTTAGAGTTGTATGACAGAGGAAGGCAATAAAAGGGAAAAAAAGACAAATGAATATAGCAAAAAGCTTTAATAGGTACTTTAAGGGGACCTACTTGAATAATGGGTTAATGAAGGAACTTTTTAGATGACTTAAACTAAAGCTTAAAGAATGAGAAGAAGGCAGCCATCCAGAGAGTAGACGAGAAAACAAACAGAAAGACCAACATTTATTCATTCATTCACTCGACAAATATTTATTTAGCACTTTTTACCAGCCAAGAACTGTTCAAAGCAAAGCAGATATACCAGGAAGAGAAACACACACGCGCAAAATTGCTGAATTGAGAAAGGATTTGGCATGTTCTAGAACAGAAAGAAAGCCCCTGAGGCTGATCACACTGAGCAGGGGGCAGTGTGGTATTGGATGAGGATGGGGGGGTGGCAAGGGCTAGATTATGTGAACATTTGTGATCCATGATAAGGAGCTTGGATTTTATCCTACAGGCAATGACATGATTTATTTTTGTGTTAAAAGATTGCTCTTGAGCCAAGCAAGCACAGTGGCTCACGCTAGTAATCCCAGCACTTTGGGAGGCTGAAGTGGATGGATAACCTGAGGTCAGGAGTTGGAAACCAGCCTGACCAACATGGTAAAATGCCATCTCTACTAAAAATACAAAAATTAGCTGGTGTGTTGGTAGGCGCCTGTAATCCCAGCTACTTGAGAGGCTGAAGCAGGAGAATCACTTGAACCCAGGAAGCGAAGGTTGCACAGAGCCAAGATAATGCCACTACACTCCAGCCTGGAGGACAGGGTGAGAAAAAAAAAAAAAGATTGCTCTTGTTATATGGAGAAGGTTTGGAGGATGGGGTGTGGGGCAGTGGAAGTGGGGAGATCCATGGGTGGCTATTCCAGTTCAGATGAGAGAGATTAATGCCCTGAAACCATGGTGGCAACAGAGATACATAAAACTGTATAGTTTGGATATATGATGGATAGGACCTGTCGGTCAACTGAAAAGGAGAAAGGAGGTTGAGAAAGGAAGTAAAATCATGGATGATTATGGTTTGTACAACTGAGTAGATGATGGCTCCGTTTACTATGATGAGGGAGAATGAGAGAGTAAGTGGTTGGGAGCAGGGAATGAAAACTAGGGGGAGGGGAGGATGGGATAAAGATTAGTCTAAAGTTTCCTAGCCAAGTCTTGAAGAATTAAATAAATCCAAAAATCTAATTCATTATGTCATGTGGTTACTATGGCCCCATCACTGGAATATGTAAACAGAAGCTAAATGACCACTTACCTGCAATATTTTAGATAGGGATTTCAAATGGATATCTAGAACTGATTTTCAAATGGTATGTGAGAACTTATAAAAGAAAGCAGCAATTTATTGAAGCCATCATTACTTTAGTAATAACTAGTTTTCCCAAATCAATCTCTTTCTCTAATTGATCTTGAGCTACTGAAAGCTGGCGCCATATTTCTTAATAAAAATCTTTATTAATAGATTGTCCTATTGCAGAGCTACTTCACTTATGAATTAAAGCATTTATACTTTATTAATAAAGCATTTAACTATCTCTTATGATAATTTTGTTTTTAAATGGAGAATGTAGCCTGGAAAATATTGAGCTAGTAGAATATTTTGTAAACTCAAAGTGCACACTGGGGCAAAATCAACACAAAGCCACCCTCTTTCCCTGGCCCTTTATAATGTCTACATACAAAGCTCACCCCCACACAAAATTATTTTCTAAATTTTAGAGGACGCTTGCCTTTCCTGAGAATTGGCGTCCTATAAAAAGTGGTTATTACTGTTAAAAGTTGTAACATCCTTTAGGAGTTTTAGTAGATATAAGTTTGAAAGTGAATCTGTGAAATTTCAGCCATAATTAGAAAACATAAAGAAACATATACTAAGAATAAGAGGGCAAAGGTCACGTAGATGGTGTGCCCCGCCCCTGTATGCCTACGTTCTCACACGACTTCCACTTCCGCCCATTTGGCTCTCTGAGCAGCACCATGGCAGTCGGCAAGAACAAGTGCCTCACAAAAGGCAGCAAAAGGGAGCCAAGAATAAAGTAGTTGATCCATTTTCAAAGAAAGATTGGCATGATGTGAAAGCACCTGCTATGTTCAATATAAGAAACATTGGAAAGACCCTAGTCACCAGGACCCAAGGAAACAAAATTGCACCTGATGGCCTCAAGGGTTGAGTGTTTGAAGTTAGTCTTGCTGATTTGCAGAATGATGAAGTTGCATTTAGGAAATTCAAGCTGATTACTGAAGATGTTCAGGGCAAAAACTGCCTGACTAACTTCCATGGCATGGATCTTACCAATGTATTATTCCATGGTCAAAAAATGGCAGACAATGATTGAAGCTCATGTTGATGTCAAGACTACTGATGGTTATTTGCTTCATCTGTTCTGTGTTGGTTTTACTAAAAAAAGCAGGAATCAGATACTTGACACCAACAGGTCTGCCAAATCAGGAAGAAGATGATGGAAATCATGACCCAAGAAGTGCAGACAAATGTCCTGAAAGAAGTGGTCAATAAGTTGATTCCAGACAGCATTGGAAAAGACATAGAAAAGGCTTTCCAATCTATTTATCCTCTCCATGATGTCTTCATTAGAAAAGTAAAAATGCTGAAGAAGCCCAAGTTTGAATTGGAAAAACTCATGGAGCTTCATGCCGAAGGCAGTAGTTCTGGAAAAGCCACTGGAGATGAGACAGGTGCTAAAGTTGAATGAGCTGATGGATATGAACCACCAGTCCAAGAATCTGTTTAAAGTTCAGACTTACAATAGTGGCAAATAAAAAGTCTCATTTGTGAAAGAAAAAAAGAAACATATACTTTATAATTCCTATTTCTGAAAAAATTTTTTACCTGGAAATAGATGGACAGAGCATTTTGTAAGCTTGCTAGAAGTAATACTCCTGTATTTATAAAGAGGGAATGTTTACATATGGTCTTGCTCTCCTTGTGCATTAAATAGTATGTTATAGGAACAACACAATGTGAAACTACTGAAGAATCACACTAAGATATACTCCTAAGCATTTGTAATAAAACTTTTTTAAAAAATGATACTTATCTTACAATTTCAGTAGAAAAACTAGGTGTTGATATTGTTTTTTGGTTGTTCACCCATTTGTTTAGTGAAATGTTTACAACTCAAAAAAGGATCTCAATCAATAAGTAAAATAACTTGCAAAATATATTTATCATCAAAATTGAAGTTTTCTTACAAAAACATTGAGAGGTACTTGTGTCATTTCCATCTCTCACTCCATCAGTACCCAAGGATGCGAATGATTGCTGCTGTGTGTGGTCATTGGCCCTCTCCTTTGGGCTTGGAGCCCTGTGAAAGGCATTCTAGCCCCTCCCTGCAGGTGGTATTTGGTAGCACGTCCCCAGTTCTTCTTTATGGAGCTAGCTTTTAGGGGTTGATTATGGTAGAGGGCAAGAGATGAGTCCGTATCCCGTATCATCCACAGTGAGTCTTGTTGATGAACATCTGTGCTGTCTGTGGTAGGTATCAAGGGGAGTTTATAAAAATTCCTTCACCTCAAGCCATTCATTCATTCATTTCTTTATTCATCAGACATGATAGGCAGGGCCTTTAGCACTTGGGTTAAAAGTAAGAAAAAGATTCAAACCTAAGTATCATCTGACTCAATTCTTCAGTCAAAAGAAGTACAGAAATGAAGATAGGAAAGAACTCAAGGGCAAGTTTTACCACCACCTCTATCTGATATCAACTCAAATGATACCACCTGAGAAAGATGGATGGTGTCTCCTGGTGAAGTGCAATGGACAACCTATATGGCTGGATACGGTGGACCTGCTGACTACCCAAACTAAAGAAACAGTATTCTCTCTGTCTCTATCACACTATTATGTTTTATTTTCTTCATAGTATTTCTCAGTATCTGAAACTGTCTTGCTTTCCTATTTGTTGGCTATCTTTCCCCCAGGGACCTTGTTTCATACACTGCTGTATTCTTAGGTGGAGAACAGCTCCTTGTTTCACAGTGGGTGCTTGCTAAATATTTGTTGAGTAAATGAATGCTCATCACCATTAACATAAAACCACACTTGAGAACCAACATTTTTTCTATCTCCAAAATGTCTATGAGTTGTCTAATCTTAAGGGGTACCTCAGAGATCTACCTCACAGCTTCATTTCAGTGGGCAAAGAATGAGGTGTTGGGGGCAGGATACAGGGAGTCCCTGTTTCATTTCAGTTAGTTTCCCCACAGAGCTGGAAGTAGAAGCCAGATCCCTAGAATCTCAGAGCTCTTCAGCATTCCTGTGCTACCTCTGGTTAAGCCTTTTTGTGGGGAAAGCAGTTTGGATTACTGCCCTGAATGTAATTTTCAAAGCCCCTGGGAAGAAGAGAAAGCAATGGAAGCTGCGTCTAGACTTCAGATGAGCTGAACGTCAGAGTTCTTCTTCCTAGTTTATGGAAGGGAAGTCATAGACTTTGGAACTGAATTCTTAGGGCATAACTGTAATATTCTGCTGTGGCTGTGGCCAGAGGAGTTCTGCCTGCCTTCGGCTAGGACATAGACTCTCTAACAGGCTGGCTGTGTTTTGCACAGCTTAGTCCTTCATTAGAAATTAGGATTGGCTGCAGCCTGCAATGATGAATTATAGAAATATTTGTCACTGTCATTGTGGGTAAAAACATGTGTGCCTGTTAAACTTCTCGGCTATAGGGATCACATAGTACATTTGAGGTGATGGTCAATATAATCACTTAAGTAAATAGATAAATAGTTATTTGTTTTTATTAAAATGATAAACAAGCATTTGAAGATGCTAGTTCCTTTTTCTTTTTCTTTTTTTTGAGACGGAGTCTCACTCTGTCGCCCAGACAGGAATACAATGGTGCATCTTGTCTCATTGCAATCTCTGCCTTCTGGATTCAAGCGATTCTTCTCTGCCTCAGCCTCCCAAGTAGCTAGGATTACAGTTAGTTTCTGAGTACAAATGAGGAGACTATATTCCAACAGAACTTTAAAGAAACAGCATTTTTTTCAGGACAATGCTTCCCTCCACAAAACACACACTCTATACAGAAACATACAGCTTATTATAACATTTTCCATAAGCAAAAACTCCTGAGATGGAGTTCCTGGGATACTGCAGGGCGGGTGGGGAAGGAAGAACCTGGTGACTGACTCCCTTTAGAAACTCTGCTAGGGTCATCACCTCCAGAGGTTTCAATCCAAATAAAACTGTCTTTTTGTCAGTTGTGAGATAAAACTATGAGATCTTTGCATTCATTTAACAAATATTTGTTATGTGCCTTTTGGTGTGATAGTCAGCTCTAGGCCCTGGGAATACAAAACTGAATGAAGGTTTAATTCCTGCTTCAAAGTCACAGTCTGGTGGAATGAGAGAGAGAAGTAAATGGAGGAGTATAGTCTAGCATGGCAGATCCTGAGATCAAGGAGTCTGAGGGGACATCGGAGGGGTCAGGGCACAGATTGTAAGGTGTAATGAAAAGAGGTCACTGCTCGGGATTTTTCAAATGAAGCTTCACATTTTGGAACCTCCATTTTCTCTTCTTTGAAATGAGGCAAAGAGATTAGCCTGCCAGCGTTGTGATAATTCAAGATATAGAAGAGACTCAGTAAGTAATTTTTAAGGAAAAAAAAGCAAAATTGAGACAGGAAGAGCTCTCTCCCAAAAGGCAGTGAAACATTCTGTGGACCTATGGATTTAAACCTCTTTTGTGGCATTCACAATCTTTCTAGCGGGTTATTTGTTAGAATACCAAAGAAGCTCACCTAGAGAATGACTAAGTTGCTAAAGAAAAATCTCCACTGGTTGGGAAATGAATTATTTCTAGGACGTTGCTCCATGAGTCTTTGTTACAGAAATTGGAGTTTGAGCAGGTAATTTGGGATCAGGAAACAACCACCCTGGGGACAATTGCAGGCAATTCTGTGACCACCTGGCTTAACTTGAATTCTTGGAAGTAGAGCTTCTCTTAGGTTAATCAAAGGTTTCATGGTACACCTTGTGGCTCTTTTCTTTATCCCTGATTTTTCCTCCCAGGCTTATGAATAAGGCTTCAGTTATGTTTCTCCCGCCAAGACTGCCAGCCGCCCCACCTGCTGAGCTTGGAGGCCGGGGCTTACAGCCTGACAGTGTGACAGTCTGCTGCCATCTGCTGGCTCGTGCGTCACCAGCTCCAGCCTGGCTTTGCAAGGATTCCCCAGGAATGGAAACCACCAGGGGAATAACTGTGGGGCAGAGAACGTTCCTGCTTATACTGAAAAACAAAGAGATGAGAGGATGCAGACAAAAGCCGATATAAGAAGGCTTGTTCCCTCCTGGGAGTTTGTGTAAAGATGCGACCGTCTCAAACAGCAAGCCAGTGATATTTCTGTACAGATGTGTTCTGCTCAGGGAGAATACAGCAGTGCTTTCTTAAAAAATTATTTTATTTAGATCACTGTCTCACAAGGCCAAATAAATAAATTGATGTCACATCTCTATAGACACATTTAAAGAAAACAGAAGAAACACATTGCAGTGGAATCTGAGGTGGGTATAGGGAGGCAGAGAGGGGAGAGACTGGAGAAATCTTTCATAGTAAGTTCCAGTATATTTTAGTTGGTTCTGTCCACATTTTGGAGACCTACTATTTATAGGCTCTGACCCAGATGCCTGGGATCCAAAAATAGTAATACTCAGTAATATTGAGTCCCTTCTGGCTTGGTGATAACAGTGTATTGGGGAGCAGTACAGAATTAAAATAAAATAGAGAATTAAAATAGAAGTCCAAGTACTGTGATAAAGTACTATGGTAAAGGAATCTAGGAGAGCACAGAATAGGAGCGTGTATCAAGATCAAACTAGACTGCAGTGTCAGAGAGATTGTACTAGGGGAGATGGCATGAACTGAATTTTGAAGATACTGGCTTGATGGAGACCATGATGGGAAAGACATTCCAGTTATGGAAAGCACTGCTTCTAATACAGCCCATCACCTACCATCACTGCCTTCAGGAGCTGAGAACAATAAACACAAAGCAAGAGAAGGCTGTTAAAGCATTAGGTCTCAGATGAGCAATTGGTTCAGTCCAGGGATATCGGCAGAGGCAGGGAGAAGCAGGCAGATCCAAGTGAGCAGGCAGCACAAATAATCCTGAAGATAAGAGAGCAGAGCTCGGAGGGATCTCTGGTCCCAGGGAAAAGACCACTTTCAATGCCATTTCTATAGGTTAGATATGAGCAACCCCTTCCAGACAGGTATAAGTCACAATCAAATATTCAGAAACTTGTGTGTAACTTCCTTTCTTAATCTATCTGAAACTTCCGTGTGACCTCATTTAAATGTTGAAGTAGCTACAGACTCAAAGGTATCAACTGCAACATTATTCAGAATTGCAAATATGATAAGCAAGAGTAGAGAAAATGGTTGAGAAAACTGTGATACAGCAACTGAATGAAGCAGCTCATGGAAAATGCTAATTCTGAAAACTATAGCACACAACAAATACTTGTGAAAAAAAATCAAGATTCAAACCTGCAGGAAAAACATATTCAGAATAGAAAAAAACAAACTGCTAGTAATGATACTGTTCTTTTCTCTATTGTCTATGTTTTCTATAATATTTTTATATTTCTTTTATAATGATTTTTAAAAATATAAAATAGCCTAAAGGTGAAATGTGTATCCTGATGAAGGCAGAGGCAAAAATTACCCTAAACAAATAATGGTCCTATTTATGTTTTTGTTTCTGCTACTGTAGATTTCATTTTCTTCCTAATTGTATTTCAGTGTGTGTGGTATATTCATTTTGCTTATTAAGCCTGTCCTCAGTCTTTCCCTTGCCCACACCCCTTCTCACTCCCTGGATCTGTGGGATGTATTGTGATGTCTGCCTGCTAATTTTGCTGTGACTGGGGCTGGTGTCTGGTTGGTGATTCATGTTTGTTCCAAAGCTGTATATCTGTGTTGGTTGCTTTGAAGCAGTGCCCCAGGGAATATGAAAGGCCATTTGTCTCCCTAAGACTGCTTCTCCGCTTCTTTGCATCAGAGACTTCTACCCTGGCTTCTTTTAAATTCCAGCAAGCTCTCCTGTGAGCTTAAGTAGGGTAAGAAGGAAAGAAAACAAAAGCAAAGAGGAGCAACATGGAGAGAGCTGTGGAGTTAGGGTCTAACCTTAGTTTATCTGGCAGAAGTGAACTTCTTGGATTCTAATACTAGGGACAGAATGCCTGTGACTTTCACTTTAAGAGTAACACTTTGTGTACTTACCCTCTGCTCACTAGGAATGCCTTTAGCAAAAAAGAAGGCAGGATGAACCTTGGTGGAAACCTCAATGGAAAGAGTTCTGAGAGCTCGGTGGGCATACCCACTTGGCACCTCCTCTAAGATTTTAGCACAGATATGCACAGCAGTGGTATTCATAATATTTAATGGCTGGCACTGCATGAGCACTGACAAATTAATGGACACAGGCACAGGGCTTTCAGACACCAGTCCTTTAGTTACTGAATCACTGGGAAGTTCAGCTGGTCCTGGAGGGCCTGGAGCAGTGACTAGATGCTAAACTGTTTAAAAAGTATGTTAGTGTTTTAATATTCAGAAATGTTGTACAGATACATACCAGATGAATAACAACAGGAGTACATGAAATTTCTAAACTCATACCCACCATTAAGCTTTGTGTAATCCCTCTCCCCGTTACTTTTTAAGAATCTACATACTTTGCCCTTAAAAAGTTTCAGAGCCCATGACCCAGTGGTTCTATGGGATTTGGGTGGCACATAAAAAAGCTCTTATCCACAAAGGGGCTCTTTATTTTGCCAACAACTACTACAGGTCTCACCTAAGAAGTGTTTGCAAGTCGCTTCATTATATTTTTGCTTGCTGCAATGTATGTGGCTAACAACAGAGCTCTGCCAGGCAGGCTGGCAAACAGGCTGGTAGTATGAGCAACTGCCCACCTGCCTGCCTGCCTGCAGTCTTTGAAAAGCAGCCCCATCCCAGATTGTTAGCCTACTGAGAAATTCCATCTATAGTACCTTGAAAGACCATTCACATATTGGATTGCTATAGCTTTTCCTTGGCCTTTCACTCAGACATTATCACTTGCTGCTTATCAGGCACCTGGAGAAGCTCTTCAAAAGCAGCTTCTCAGAATGGTGTCTGGGGAAGCATTATAACCCTACCTTCTGTCATTTCTTCTCCTCATATTTCAAGGAAACCTACAGCTTCAGGGTAATTTGCCACCTCCCTGTTTTCATTTAAGATAGGAGCCAAGGTTGCTTATAGTCTAACTGACTCTTTATGTACCAAATTCTTTTGGTTGTATACGGAGGCTAAAGGGGAATTTCATTCAGTTATTCATTGGGCCATTCAGGAGTTATGTCATTAGGAATGTCTTATGTTGTAAAGAAATTAGTTGGAAAACGTGAGTCTTCTAATTCTGCTCTACCCGTTACTAGCCTATGACTTTGAGCAAGGTATTTACATCTTGCTAAGCCTCATTTATCTCAAATGTAGAGTGGGATCACCTTATATACTTCATAGGGTTGTTAGGAGTAAATGGAATAATGTATTGGGAAGCACTTTGTAAAGCGAAGAAATATAAGCAAAATGCACCCAAAGGGAGAGTCAAGAACCAAGAATGTAGACATAAATTATGGCAGCTGAATTAGTATACAAGAAGTTCACTGTTGTGGTCTGATTTGGAAGAGAGCATTCTCAGCCCCATATCTTTTGTTCCACATCTCTCTTCAAAGCTTTAGCTCAGGAGCAGTGAGAGTTTTGGAGAAATACTAGGGAATACAGTTACTGTCAATTTGAGGCTAAGATAAATTGTGTGTGCAGGGAAAAATGCATATGTAATGATAAAGGAGAATGTGAAAAGGGCACAGTGCCAAGGGAAATACCAGGAGTGGGGACACAGAAAACAAGAGACAAAATCTCTACTGCTCCCATCTGTGTGTTTGTTTATTAGAGCTTGTTCAAACCATTCTGGGCTTGAGGGCACCTTTCTAGAGTGAGGAAGACTGATGGGAAACCTCATGGCACTCTTCTGCGGGAGCCAGTGAATGCACCCTCCCCCAGAGACAAATCTCTGCAGCCTTGGAGACTAATTTGGTGTTATCAGATTAATTAAGTCATTTTCTGTGGTTAAATTTGCAGATGAATATTAAATCTCAGGTTGGGCCTCCCATCTAATCAGCCAGCGGAGGTTGTCAGGATGACACTTTGTTCCTGAAACATTTAGAAATATGTGTATTGTATATTTAATAAGACTGTGATATTTATTCATGACAGGAAGAAGTCTTTCAGCCAGGAAGCCTTATTCATGTGATTGTTCAGTGTCTGACGCCTAGACCTGTGCTGAATTCCCCCTCTAGAGTTGCTTATTTTCACTAAGTTGTTGTATGGGTGACACCAATGCTTAATTTGTCAAAGTTGCTCATGTCACTGAAAGGCCATGGAGTTTGCTCCTGGGTGCAAGTTCTGGCTCCATTATTTGCTAATGGTGGGCATGGGTAAATAACTGAACTTCCTTGAGACTCAGTTTCCTATACATAAAATGAGAGCAATGACTGCAACTCCAAGCTGTTTTGAGGATTAAAACTGTGCATACAGTTTTATGTAAAATGCTTAGCATATAGTACCTGCCACACATTGGTTCTCGGTGTATACTACGTAACCTCCTCCACAGTTATCATGTGACCAGACTTTCCTGCTTTCTCTTTAAGCTTTGATGTGGAAAATGGCCCTTCCCCAGGTCGGAGTCCACTGGATCCCCAGGCCAGCTCTTCCTCTGGGCTGGTACTTCACACCACCTTTCCTGGGCACAGCCAGCGCAGAGAGTCATTTCTCTACAGATCAGACAGCGACTATGACTTGTCACCAAAGGCGATGTCGAGAAACTCTTCGCTTCCAAGTGAGCAGTAAGTACAAGCTCTGTCTGGCTTCCAGTCTCACACTTACCTCATCTCTAGCCCTGTCACAGTGGCAGCAACAATAGTTCCCCTTTAATCCATGGGAAGGATGGAGGAAGAAAATGAATATGAGCAGGAGTGACATGATAACCATTTTAAGGACATTAATGCTCTATAGCATGAGGAATAGGCAGCGGGATATTAAAAAGGGTGTTTAAAAACCTAGGCACAGTGTTCAGTTTACATCTGTTAGTGATGCCTTTAAAATTCTTTTTATTTTGCTTCATTTCCTGAATTGCTGAGTCATTTACAACATGAGAACCTTAACACATTTTATACCTCACACTTGAATTTTCAGCTGCATGTGCAGTTTTCATGAGGCTCCAGCAAAGAAGAAAAATGATGACTTGTTACATGCATGCTGTCTCAGTGGCCTTTGCTTGGTGACTTTAATAAGCTGCCATTTGGCCACATGCCTGTGTCCCTTCTCTGGAACCTTAACACAATGCCCACTTGTTGCCTGGCTCTTTGGTGAGACACAACACACTCCACCACACTATGAAGCACAGCTGATATTTCTGTTCTGCTGCTATTAATTGTATATTTCTTAATTTTTATTTAAAGAACAAGGACCAGGTTTTGCCATCCATTTATTAAATTTCCAAAACCGAATAAAATTGGATTCTGGAATTCATGCCTTAAAAGGTTTCTGGGCACAGATACAATTGTTTTTAATATTATATGTCATAAAAGTATCAGTAGCTCCCTAAAGTCTCCAGTTTGGAAAATTCCACTGGATTCTCTCTACTGCTCTTAAAAAGGAAGTCAAAAAGTTTCACCCTCTTGTGAAAGGGGCAGGGGGCATTTTGAAGCTACCAGCAAAAAAAAAAATATTCCTTATGGCATTTCCGCCAGCACATTTTAATAGAAGCACCCCTGCCCTAAAATATCTCAATCATCATGTGGGCACAAATTCATTTTTCAGTCATTTGGTAAATATTTACTGATTCTCTCCTATGTGCCATACATTGTGCCAATCTCTGGTGATAGAAGACAAACAAAACAGTGTAAAAATTACAGATGAGCTAAAAGCATATCTCATTCTCAGCTAAGTAGGAAAGATAAGAGAAACACACACACATACACACATAACAGAGTGGAAGGACATTAACGTTTAATGAGCACTTCCTGTGGAGCTGAGTTCATGTACTTATGTTATCTCTGTTCATCTTCACAGCACCCCTGTCAGGTAGGTGCCCTTATTACCCCCACTCTACAGATTATGAAACTGGGATTTTGAGAGATTGAGAAACTTGTCCCTATCCCATGACTGTATATCATGCTGTGTCCCATGATGTAGCTAAAGATGGTCATATTAAAAACTTTTGGAATCTTTCCATCCATGTTCTTCAATTTACAAAGTGGCATCTCTACCGCTAGATAGAAAACAAATGACTGCAGAGTAGAGGTGTCCGAAGCTGGAGGAGAGGTAGGTAGCCCGCCACTTTGCTGTAGATCTTGTAGAATCCAAGGCATTTCTGACAAAAGTTTGGATGGGGGTCTTTGAATGCTAAGGTATTGGGAATTCTTTCCTTCACCAAGATAAACACGTTTCTAGGCTTTATTGTGGGAGAGTCTAGGTCATGTGGTGAGCTCAAAGTAGATAGAGCTTATTTTGCAAGGGAAAGATAGCTTTGAAATCTTTTCATTCCCCAAACTAACTCCCTGGATAAGAGTTCTCTAGACTGAAACCAAGAGGCATGAAGATCCTTCAGAGTCTCCTCAGAAAATCTACCCCAATTCCAGCTTAACTCTTGTGTTTCATTATTTGGAATAAAAAGGTTATAGAAATGTTAAACTTGAAGAATCCTTAAAGATCACAATGCAACTCAGTCTGCAGCAGTCAAAACAGACATATAGTTCTAAATGACTCTCCATCCAGCATCCCTGTTACTAGTAGTTTACGCTCCTTTCAATTTTACTGGCCACTAAAATTTCCCCCTGTAACTTTAGAACCTAAATTTTCCAACTTCAAATTTAGGCAAGTAAAAATTACATATGTAAATTATCTAATATCATTCTCACTTTTTAAAGAGAAGGACTTAGATAAAAAGTAGCATGGGTAACAATTTCATAATAAAAAACATCCTTTCCCAAGAAAACACAGTTGGTAACATAATACCACCCTATCAAAAATAGTTATAACAGGACACATTAAAATATTTGTGTGAATAAAAATAGCACAAGATTTTGTTTTTCAACTATTTCAGTATCACAGAAAAAAACTTCCATATATTTATCAGTTTTGGAGTTTATATTTCACAACATACTGAGAAGTAGAGTTTGAATAATATGAAGCTTCTTCTAGTAATTTAGTTTTATGTTGGCAAGTCCAGTTTCACACCAGTATCTGAATCTGAACTGAAGTAATACTCTTAAAGCTATTTCACCTGATTATTAACCCTTTAAGATAAACTGAAACAGAGGAACAGCACCCCCAAGCTTCCCACTCCTTCTCTTGCCTTCTACACATAGATCTAGGAAGAAGAAGGGTGATAATAGACCAAGAGTCTAGATGTGAAGGCCATTGGGTGGGGACCGCAGGATGTTCCTTGCTCACAAGCCCCTCATATTCAGCACAGAGCTGTCATGAATTTTTTACGAAAGGTGGAAAACTCTCCATAATTCTGCTGCATTAAATCCTAGTAATAAAGAAAATAGTAGTAATAAAGGAAATTTTAAATTTTTCTCATCTGAACTTTTTCAGAAGAGTAAGAGAAAATATAGTCAGGGGAGAGTGAGTGAAAAGGTATTAAGAGTAAAAAGGTGAACAAGAAACAATAAAAGTGGCTTTAATTTTGAGCAACAAAGGAGAGATCAGAATGAGGCTTTATAGTAAAGTAAAGCAAGATCAACATTGGATCCCAAAAGGAAATTTCGGATGCTTTCCTAGATGTGGCAATAGTTTGTTGGTTTCTGTTCAGTTCCTGTGTTGTAGTCATACCAAACGTAATGCCTTCGTATTACTGAAGTACAGATTGCCTCATGGGAACATAAAGTACAGGAAACTTACCAGGCCAGTTTTATTGCTGAAAACTGTGGTAGGAACCACCATGGACAGGATGGAGTTTTGATTATCCACCTGCAAAGCCACAGGGAAGGACACTCCATGCTTTTTTCATTTGGTCATCCCATTTTGCAAAGCTTTACATAGACAACAAACTTTTGAAAGCCACCATTTACATCTGGACTAAGTAGTCTCTAGAGAGATCTGTCAAGGGAAATGAGACATAAGAACCAAGAGGAAAAGCAGAAATAACAACCCACTTAAATTTAAAACCTGTTTATTGATGGACTACCAAAAAGTGCAGTGTAGTTTCTAAGACTTGAGTTAAACTTACAGCCATCACACTTGTTAGCACCATGGCTTTTAAGACGTTGAATGTATTTTATTATCTCTAAATTATCTGAAAATAAAAGCACACAATTATTGAGTATTGTCTGAATGCTATGTGTTAAAGTACTTTACATTTTTTTTTTTTTTTTTTTGAGACAGAGTCTTGCTCTGTCACCTACAGGCTACAGTGCAATGGTGCGATCTTGGCTCACTGCAACCTCTGCCTCCCGGGTTCAAGTGATTCTCCTGCCTCGACCTCCCAAGTAGCTGGGATTACAGGCACGTGCCACCATGCCTGGCTAATTTTTCTGTAATTTTTAGTAGACATGGGTTTTCACCATCTTGGCCAGGCTGGTCTTGAACTCCTGTCCTTGTGATCCACCTGCCTTGGCCTCCCAAAGTGCTGGAATGACAGGCATGAACCACTGCACCAGCATTACATATGTTAATTCATTTAACCTCCATATCCCCAATGTGGTAGGTACTATAACTTTCTTGTTTTAAAGATGAGGGCATTGGGGCACTGAGAAGTTAAATGATTTCACCAACAATGGGAACAAGGCTTGAACCCAGGGAGTCTAGGTAGTGAACTATATGGATATCCAGTATGTGAATAGACTCTATATGAGGCTGAAAAATAAAAAAAAATAATAATAATGCTATAGATCTCTATTCTGCCTACCTTTCCAGCTGTTAGGAGGATCGTTTTCGTTCTCTCTTTCGATAAACACATAAATTTAGGAACTTTGCTAAAAAATAAGACAGTTTCTGTGTCTTCAAGGGTACTAAAAGATTAGTAGGCCAACAGGCAGTTTTAGTAGCTTCAGATAAGAGCAGGCATAGAGAGCTATGCACTGGTTTAAAAGGTCTGGCCAGGCAGGGAGAGCAGCCCACTTTGAGGAGGTTCCAGCTCAGCTAGAGCAGTCAGGCAGGCAGAAGGACATGCAGGGGGTGAGGTCATGCCCTAACTAATTCTCCAGTTACTGCAGGAACATTTTGGAGAACCACAGCTCAGTGTGGTTGATCCAGAGGATATGAGAGGATGAGGAAGTGGTGAAAAACAAGACTGGAAAAGTGAGCAGGAACTTTATCACAAAAAGCCTATGTTAACGAATTGGCCTTCATGCTGTAAGCAGGGGGGTGTTACCAAGTGCTTTTAAGCAGATAAATAGGTAATGCACCTTTTTTTTATGATAGCTCTGATTGCAGTATAAAAAAAGGTTTGGAGGGTAGAGAAGCTTAAAGACTAGTATTCAAACCTACACAGCCAAATGGGAGGCTGCCGTGATATTTATGTAAAGGAGGACGGGGGTTTATATTACAGATGATCTAGTGAGCAGATAATAGATATTTGCAAGTCAAGATCTGCAGGAGTTAGTGTTTGATTGTAGGATAAGGGAGAGGCAGGTTTCAGGCTTGGTCAAGAAGATAGGTGGTTGCACCATTCCCTGGGATCAGGAGCATTCTCTTGCTACATGAAGTAATGTACATGAAAGTGCTTTGTAAACTGTAAATATAACATAAATACGAGTCCTCTTGATTGCAATGGACAGACATGAATATCTTAAAGGAATCTCACCATCTGGAAATGCAGACATGCAACCCTTTAATTACAGATACCCTTCAACTTACAATGTCCCAAAAAGCCCATCCTAAGTCGAAAATATTGTGAGTTGAAAATGCATTTAACACATCTAATCTACCAAACATTACAGCTTAACCTAACCTACCTTAAATGTGCTCAGAACACTTACATTAGCCTGCAGTTGGGCAAATGATCTAACACAAAGCCTATTTTATGACAAAGTGTTGAATATCTCATGTAATTGATTGAATACTATGCAGAAAGTGAAACACGGAATGGTTGCATGGGTACTCAAAGTACAGTTTCTACTGAATGCATGTGGCTTTTGCAGTATTGTGAAGTCAAAAATTGTAAGTTGGACAGGGTGCAGTGGCTCACTCCTTAATCCCAGCACTTTGGGAGTCCAAGGTAGGGGGATTGCTTGATCTCAGGAGTTTGAGACCAGCCTGGACAACACGGCAAAACACTGTCTCTACAAAAAATACAAATTAGCTGGGAGTTAGTTGTGTGTGTTTGTGGTCCAAGCTCCTCAAGAGGCTGAGATAGGAAGATCACTTGAGCCCGGGAGGCAGAGGTTGCAATGAGCTGAGAATGTCCCACTGCACTCCAGCCTAGGTAACAGAGACTCTGTCTCAACAACAACAAAAAAATTAAGTCAAATAATCATTAGTCTGAGGACCATACATATAAAAGTAAAGATACCTACTGGTAATAACTACAACTCAATAACTAAGCTGCTTTTATATGCTAAGCACTTTTATTTAGAGTTGTACATGTGTAATAATTCATTTAATTCTCACAGAACCCTTTTTCACATGTAAAAATGTTGAGACATGGAGAGGTTGCCTAATGTCTCATAGCTAGTAGTAATGCAGCTAAGAAACAGATCAATGCTGTTTGGCTCCAAAATCTGTGCTGTTAATCACTATACAACAGACTAAAATCAAGCAAATTACTAAATTCTGTGTGTAGTGAGAAAACAGAGCAAGGTGGAATGGATTAATAAAATTCAGAGTGTAGCAGTGAAAGACAGCATTTTTGCTTTCTAGAAAAGCATTTTATTGTTTAGAGTAGACTTATACTCAATTCTATGACTCTGTCCTAAGACTGAAGTGCTCACTTCCAGCTATTCTATAAATGTGTAATGTGCTGGCTTTGTCACTAGATGTTGCTCATACAATGGTTCTGAGTATCCAGGAGAGGCATTGCCTTTAGTGGTTTGTGAAAGTCAGAAATGTATCAGTTTTCATAATCAATCAAATGTTTAGGTATTTCTACGCCATTTGATTCTTAACTGGTAATTTATCAAACAATGATTTTTTTTTAATGTATAATAGTTCCATAAGTAATCTGGCTGTACTCAAAGAGAAGTTTTTTGTTTTGTTTCTTTTCTGTTGCCTACTATAAATTATCTGATAACTTCTCTAAGAGCAATTTTATAACATACAGCTTTAACTTTGGCAGCTCAAATTCTTTAAGGAAACCAGTGCTGGGGATCTGTAAAATCTATTTTTTGCTTGTGAATGTTCTCCTAAATTTCAAAAGTTCAGTAAGGATAAAGTCGTGTTGACATTATACTCTGTTAATGTATATTTATCTCCTTTAATCTTTGGATTGTACAGTTTTAATAACTCCTCCAACTCATTCAACAATACATCAGCTCAAGGTACTACCAATCCATGAGATTTACTTACAATATTTAGCTTTTATTAGATATTAGACTCTGGAAATCCAGGAGTCATAGAAGATGTACTTAAATCTAAATCCATTATCTTGTCCCAAATTCATCCTGATGTCTTATGAACAATGGTAACTTCATATCAAAAATCAGAACACTTCACTTGACTAGCCTAAAAAAAATGAAAGAAGAAAGAAAGGAAGAAAGAGGCCTGTAATCCCAGCACTTTGGGAGGCTGAGGCGGGTGGATCACGAGGTCAAGAGATCAAGACCATCCTGGCCAACATGGTGAAACCCCGTCTCCACTAAAAATACAAAAATTAGTTTTGGTGTGGTGGCACGCGCCTGTAGTCCTAGCTACTCGGGAGGCTGAGGCAGGAGAATTGCTTGAACCCAGGAGGTGAAGGTTGCAGTGAGCCAAGATTGCGCCACTGCACTCCAGCCTGGCGCCTGGCGACAGAGCGAGACTCTGTCTCAAAAAAAAAAAAAAAAAATGAAAGAAAGGAAGAAAGAGAAAAAGAGAGAGAGAAAGATCAGAACAAACTGAGGAAGGGAAAAAGATCAGAACAAACTGCAAGATCTTCACCCATCTTTGGAACAATGGTTGGAAAGGGCCAGTTTCTGATGCAGTTCACCACACTCCATTTATCACAACTGCTCCTCTCTTGATTACTCTGTCTCACCTTTCTGCTTCTCTCCAAGAACACCGAGGCTCTTCCTTTGGCTCCTACTTACATGTACTCCCACCTCAGGAGGACATGTCCTGCCATAGCCTTCACTCTTCCTACTTTTGTAAGGAACCCTAAATCTATAGCTCAAATTCCCATGTCTCAATCTTCCTGCTCAGTGTTGCCACCTGGATCTCATTCAGTGTCTTAAAGTTCAACACGTACCTTAAAAACTCAATGACTACCTGAAACTCCCCCAACCCCTTCCTTAATTTTTTATTTCTACTCATGACTTCACTGTTTTCTCAGATATCAATTTTTAAAATTGAAAATGATATTTCTTTATGACCTCTTATCCAGTTAAATGTCGAGTCCTGCAAAACCTCTGGGTTGTCTTCAAGTTGTCTCACTCTGTCCCTTTCTTGGCCTTACCTTTTGCTTCTCATCGGAGTGAGTGCAATTTCTAACTATTCTTACCAGGTTTGTCCCCTCTCCAATCCATCCCTCCACATCCAAGGCATTTTACTTTCTAAAACATGCTTCTGTTTGCCCATCTCACTTTTCATCTCACTAAAAACCTTCACTGGCTCATTTATTTCTATGGAGCTAAGTACTGATTCTATGATCTTTGTCCAGATTGTCCATAATATGAGTGCTGGGGAGGCCTTCTACCCTTATTCTCTACAAATGTCTATCGCTAATATGCTCCGCTTCACCCAAATAGCCATCAAACATCTTAATAAGCTTGTTCAGTATTTTCCCATTTCAATGCCTTTGTTCCTGCCATTTCTTTTCATTGGCCACATCTACCATCCCTGACATTTTAAATCCTTCAGAGTTCATCTGAAACGCTGTTCACTCAATCAAGACTTTGCTACTCTCTCTAACCTGTAATTATCACATCTCCTTTGGACTTCATGAAGTATATCTATTGTTTGTAATTATAATTTAATATTAAATATCTATTACAGTTTTAAAAATATTTTTTGTCTTCCCTGCTTTAATTTTGATTATTATGAATATTTTGTATGATTTGTTCTGTTAACTATGCAGCAAGTCATTAAATAGGACGTATAGGCTGGGTATAGCGGCTTACGCCTGTAATTCCAAAAATTGGGAGGCCGACGTGGGCCGATTGCTTGAGCCCAGGGTTCAAAATTCTGTCTCTACAAAAAAAAAATGCAAAAAAAAAAAAAATTAGCCGGATGTGGTGTTGTGTGCCTGTACTCCCAGCTACTCCAGAGGCTGAGGTGGGAGGATTGCTTGAGCCTGGAAGGCAGAAATTGCAGTGACCTGAGATTGCTCTGCTACACTCCAGCCTTGGTGACAAAGCGAGACCCTGTCTCAAAACAAAACAAAACAATGACGACAACAGCAAAAATGAAGCATAGTGTTTAAAAGCAGAAATTTTTGAAACCAAACAGTCTAAATTCTTACATTTGGAATCAGTCTCAGTTCTTCTACTTAGTAGGTATGTGCTAGTTACCTACTCTGTGGATTTATGTTATTTATATAATAGCATTTTTTTTTTTTTTTTTGAGACAGAGTTTCACTCTTGTCGCCCAGGTGGAAGTGTAATGGCACAGTCTTGGCTCACTGCAACCTCCACCTCCTGGTTCAAGTGATTCTCCTGCCTTAGCCTCCTGAGTAGCTGGGATTGTAGGTACCCGCCACCATGCCCTGATAATTTTTGTATTTTTAGCAGAGGCAGGGTTTTGCCTGTTGGCCAGGCTAGTCTCGAACTCCTGACCTCAGGTGATCCTCCTGCCTCGGCCTCCCAAAGTGCTGGGATTACAGGCTTGAGCCACCACGCCCAACCCTGTAATAGTAATATCAAGAGTACCTGCCACTCAGCCCTCTTATAAGAATTAAATGAGATGGCCGGGCGCGGTGGCTCAAGCCTGTAATCCCAGCACTTTGGGAGGCCGAGGCGGGTGGATCACGAGGTCAAGAAATCGAGACCATCCTGGTCAACATGGTGAAACCCCGTCTCTACTAAAAATACAAAAAATTAGCTGGGCATGATGGCACGTGCCTGCAATCCCAGCTACTCAGGAGGCTGAGGCAGGAGAATTGCCTGAACCCAGGAGGCGGAGGTTGCGGTGAGCTGAGATCGCACCATTGCACTCCAGCCTGGGTAACAAGAGCGAAACTCAGTCTCAAAAAAAAAAAAAAAAAAAAAAAAAAAAAAGAATTAAATGAGATAACACATGTAAACTGCTTAGCACAAGGCCTGGCAGACCAGAGTAGTCACACAAAGAATGCTTACTCCTTGTCAGTATTCTTTTTATTGTCACTGTACAAAGTGGGCACAGAAGAAATATGCTAGACTAAATAGAAGCTCAGAGGTTTCTAGCTAAAGACAAAGGTGGAAAGAAACGTATCCTATTAACTAAGAGGTCAAGCTAAAAGCTTGTGATAGAGGCAAGGCCCAGGTGGACGTATGTGTTGTTTGACTTGGAAGCCCCAAGCGTCGCATGGTGCCTGGTATAGGGCACATGATTAATAATTATTGGTTGCACTAATGTAGTTAATAAAGAAGGTATCATATTTGTGTGATGATTATGAGGACAGGGAAGGTAGGCCAGATAGTGAGGGAAGTTCACTGTTCCTAGCTTCTGTGCTGCTATGATGATTCACACTGTAATAGCAAATTGGCCTAATTTTGTGACTATAGCTCATACCAACATGTCTTCTAGCATCTTCAATAGAGAACTTGCTGAATGTGGGTTTAAGTAGATTTCTCAAAGCATATGCCAGGGAGACAGCATGCACTTCTGAAAACAGATTTTCAACTCTTCCTAAATACAGATTTATATAACACTATCAGCTCTTTGGGACAAAATGAGTGACTATGGTATGACTATGATGGGTTCAGCCACATACTTCTATTGAAAGCTTTTCCTTAGGTACTTTAAGAAAAAAGTTATATTAAAAACAAAAAGTAATGGGATTCCCAGACAGAAATCTGTGTTTAAATGGCATTAAGGCTGTGGTTCAAATCAACAAAAGCCAGGAAATCCAAAGTTAACCTTTATCCAGACTGTTATACCGTTTTTTCCAACTGTGTGTGTCCCTGTGAGCAGCCCTCCCTTTGAATTTCCTGGCTCTGGCAACCAAAATCCACAAGTCGCTTTGAATTACAGTACTCTGGATCTGTTATTTAATAGGAATATATCCTGAGGATATATGCTTACTTGCAAATGCTTTTATGTGTAGTCACTGTAAATTCAGGAGTCACGAATCTCGTACTAATTTTTTCCTTTCAAGCTCTTGGGATACACTTTCATGCCAAATTGTGAGTCCTGCCTTATAGCCAGGTACAAGGACTTGTATAACATTTGTGTTGTTAACACTGATAAAATTTAATATTATAGCTTATATGTCACAGTTATAATTCAAGTAAATTTCTAAAGGTTGTTTTTTCCTCTTTTCACCAGACACGGCGATGACTTGATTGTAACTCCTTTTGCCCAGGTATGTATTATGCTGGTCCTGGCTTGCTTTCACTGTTGCTGATTTCGAAGTCTGAACATGGCCATTTGTCTTCTTTGGTCCATAATCATTTGAAATATTTTTCTTGTAGGTCCTTGCCAGCTTGCGAAGTGTGAGAAACAACTTCACTATACTAACAAACCTTCATGGTACATCTAACAAGTAAGCATTGACTTTTTTGTTGCATTTGAATCCCTAACATAAAGGCAAAAAATATTGAACAGCATTTTAAAAAATACAACTATTACATGGAAAATTGCATTCTAAGCTAAGTTAGTATACACAATGAAATTTGAAAATAGGATGGAGCACCGTAGTATTTTAGAACTCATACAATATTAAAAGTAATCTAGTCTGGGTCTTATTAGTCTTTAGTTCACAAATGAAAGAGCAAGAAGAGGATTTTATTTTTTGTTGACTTTTATATTTACCACTTTGACCAGTAAGGGCCATAAATTCTATTAATGGTCATTTGGAATAAGTTATTAATGAATTCAGATATTCAAACTTAAAATTATATGTAGCAGAAAGTTCAAGTTCAATTTGCCTATTTTTTATTGTATATAATATGTAACAACTTCATGTAGTTTAATAAATAAGAGTAGGATTATCACCTCCTCCACCTTCAATTAATTTAAATTAATATTGCCGATCCTTGATCTACTTATCTACAAAATAAACGTTCGAACTTTATATTCCTTGCAGTAACACTCTCTCCAAAATCATTTCAAATATTTGTGCCTAAGCTAAGTGCTATTAAGTTCACTCACCTGCATGTTTTAAAAAGTTATTACAGAGCTCAGAGAGTCATAGAACCCACGATCCTGGAATGAGAGGTCTGGAGGAAGCCTTTGATACCATTGATTCTCTTTGTTTTACAGAAGGAGAAACCTAAGCTCTCAAGAATCCAGTGACTTGCAAACAACCCCCCACCCCATAAGTTAGAGACACATCAAGGCCAAAACCTACATCTGATTTTTCAGCCAGTGTTCACTACAGAGTATCCTATCTCGCCAGTCTCTGTGAAATTCTTTATCAGCCCTTTACTTTGCTTTCATACAAATTTTCATAGAATAGATTTGTTAAAAGTGGGAGTAAACCCTGCTTTGAATGTTTGCTAGGCCTTCTTGTGAGATGACTCTGTGTACTCGCTTCTATGTGAGTGATCTTTCTCACATGTTCTATGACTGCGTCACCCTCCAGCTTGAGGCATTTCAGTGGTCCAGTGTTATCATTAAGATAAAGTTCAGATGCTGGTGCTTGGTACCCAAGACAAATTAATTTGATTGATAGTTACTTGGGTTTCTATTTAGTGCAATGTATATGAAATCTAGAGACTTGTCCCAGCCTCTTTTGGAGTGGAACTCCATTTATTTATTTATTACTTATTTATTTATTTAGCATATCTATTTATCCATCCAACAAGTATTTATTCAGTACATACTATTCATTCATAGATAGATATATGCATTTAACAAATAACTACTGAGCACCCCCATCAGTACCACACACTGGTAGTATAATAGTGACCAGAATAGACAAGTTCTCTGCTCTTTTAGGGCTTACATTCTATTATGAAGTGCTGAAGGATGCAGTGTAAACAATCAGACCAGGTCTCTAGCCACATGGAATTATTTTCAATAATCATGGTCTGTTGTTCTCTGCATGCTCTCTTCTCTATCCTAATTATGGACTTACTGTTCTTTCTTCCTAAAATGTCTCTTTCCACTTGCCGGTGTCTGCTTGGCCAAATCCTGATTGTCTTTATGTGTCACCTCTAGTATCACCTTCACCGAGATGCTTTCCCTGATCTCATCAAGCCTGGCTGAGTGACCCTCATTTGGACCCAGAGCACTCTGAACATCTTATCACTAGCTGTATGGACCTCTGCCCACCAGTAGATTGTGTGCCCCTTAGGAGTAAGAATTGTGTTTAGTTTTTCCTGAATTCCCAAGAATAGCAGAATGCCTGACATACAGTTTATGCTCCACAAAAATCCATCACATATATGAATTTCTGAATAAATAATTGTTAGAGGAAAGACCACCAATTATTTAGAATATCATATTTGCTGGAGGGATCCTTCTCTATTGTTTTTTCCTGGTAGGATATGGCCTCTGGAGCCATGGTTACTGGCTTCATAGCCCATTTCTACTCCTTTGAAAATGATGCATTTCGGCAAGCTAATTACCCACTCTATTTTTCCGTTTTCTAATGTGTAAAAGAGGGTTGTTGTGAGGATTAAATGAACTGATATTTGCAAAGCACTTAAGACAGAATCTTGCACGAAGTAGGTGCTCAATAAATGTGAGCTATTACAATGGATTGTTACATTGCTCTTGCTGAATCCAGAAGTAGTGTAACACTTTGGGGTTTTCATATCTGTTATGTCAGCTAAGATCACCATAAATGATATTCATGAAATTGAACAAATGAATATCATATGCATATGAATATTGTTACCGCCCACTCCATGAATAAGGAAACAAACCTTGGGGAGATTCAATGACTTGGGCAAGAACATACAGCTTCTAGTGGGCAACAGAGGTTTCCTTGAAACCTGGAATCCTAACTGTCACTGCAGTACTGTTTTCATTTGCCACATCTGTTTAAGTCTTCTGGGTTATAGGAAGAAGTCCCTGGAAGGCTTTAAAACAGAAAGACATTTAGGAAGAACTTATGGAATAGATGAAGATCAGAAAGCCTGAAGACAGAGACAGTAGCTAAAACAGCATTTTCAGGAATTAAATGTGAGGATGTAGCTCTGAACCAAAATGATGGAGGTAGGAATGGGGAGGAAGGGATAATATGGACACATTCAAGGCTTCTTAAGCATGGTTGGACTGAGAACCACTCCACTGCACAGCACTAGGGAGAAGGTGGAGCAGATGCTGATGTTCTTATTCTTATTTGTTAGCACGGGCTTGAGGTTTTTTCCTCTGTTAGTAGTCTCAGGACATTCAGCCTAACCCTGCTGAGATTAATAAGCTGTGCCAACTGAAACTACTTTCTCAAGAATCAGGTCTTTCCATACCCTTGAGGGCTTTGGTCCTTGTGAACTTTCAGGAACCAAGTACCCCAAGACCATAATTGCCATAGCATAGCTGAAGCACAGCCCTTCCCGCACTCTGGCTGAGGACTACCCTTCAAATCATGGTCCCTTGTGTCACTTTTGGTTCAAAGCAAGCCACACTTACCACACAAAGCAGGTCTCCAGTGGTAAGATAGTACTATCTAATGAGCTTTCTCAAATTCATACCCGTGTGTACAGAGTTGATCCTGTTACTGATTGCAAGTACTACCTCATCACCAACAAAAGTTCAAGACGGGGCACATTTACCTCTAGAACTTCACCAAAGGGAGTTGGAAGTGGTGCAGTCTAGCTCAGACTCATTCCTGAATCATGGATTTCAGACACCAGGGAGCTGAAATCAATTAAATAAATTAGCCATCTATGGAGCAGCCTGGCAGGGGCAGGTTGGAAAACTGAGTATCCATTTAATGCTCTCCATTTTATTTTTAAATAGTGAATACCCTCAAACAACTGAAGAAAATCCAAGAGAAGGAACTGAAGGCAATAACATTTGCCAGGAATGGATATAACATACAGAAAGCATCCCCCCATCCCAACACACACACACACACACACACACACACACACACACACACACACACA